>NC_086445.1:710173848-710502603 GCF_028390025.1 Pseudophryne corroboree
TTGTGTCGCTTAGCTTAGTCATACAGCAACCTCAGTGCACTTCTTTTTCTTCTTTGCATCATATGCTGTTTGGGGCCTATTTTTTAAATCTGCCATCCTATCTGACACTGCAGTGCCACTCCTAGATGGGCCAGGTGTTTGTGCCGCACACTTGTGTCACTTAGCTTAGTCATACAGCAACTTCTGTGCACCTCTTTTTCTTTGCATCATGTGCTGTTTGGGGCCTATTTTTTAAATCTGCCATCCTGTCTGCCACTGCAGTGCCACTCCTAGATGGGCCAGGTGTTTATGGCGCTTAGCTTAGTCATACAGCAACCTCGGTGCAACCTTTTGGCCTAAAAACAATATTGTGAGGTGTTCAGAATAGATTGGAAATTAGTGGAAATGAATGGTATTGAGGTTAATAATACTGTAGGATCAAACTTACCCCCAAATTCTGTGATTTTAGCTGTTTTTAAGTCTTTTTTAAAAATCATCCAGATCCAAAACCAAAACCGAAACACGAAAGGGTGGTTTTGGCAAAACCAATCCAAAACCAAAACACGAGTGGGGAATTAGAACCAAAACCAAAACAGAAAAAGTGCCCGCCGCACATCTCTAAAAATATTTCACATTGTGGGGTATTACACTATCTCACTTTTAAAAGCCAGTGTGCAGGTAAACTTTGAGACCAGTTAGCATATTTTTATGTTTTATTCTAATATGATTGCAATAGCTATATTTATAATGAAGTAAGACTTGCATAAAAATGGGGTCCCTTGACGGGGGCTGCAAGTCTAAATGTATTGATCAATATGTGAAATAAGACCCCTTTGTTTATTATGGTACTGTAAGTGCAGAGCCTCTGCGATTTTTATTTAAACAATGTGGTCACATACTACAGTACATTTACCCCAGATCCCCAGATCTATGAAAAAAATAATGATATTTATATAGTATATTATAATGCTATGTGCTTAAATCATGCATGCATGTACAGTAGTCCAAACCAGAGTATTGAACTGCCTGATGGAAATTAATTACTTTTGTACCTGTAAAATGAATACGACAATATGCAGTGCCTCTTATTCAATCCGAACTGAATAGTTGGTGAAAATCAAGGACAGAAAATCTTATTGATACAAAAGCAAACACTTGTTACTTTAGCAAACACTGACAATAGCAATGCTTTTGGTACATTCATCTTCTTGGACTTTGTGGCTGCTCTCGCTGCTCTAGCAAACATTGCCCTCTAGTGATAACACATTACATGTGCCAAGGCAGCTCATAAGCTTCAACCATTGATAGTTCTTAAGGAAAACATAAATTTATTGTTTTCAGCCAGTATCATCAAAAGTCTGACTAGTTGAACATACTAGCTTGTTTATCATGTTATACTGCAAAATGTCTGAAAATGTATAACGGTGTGGCAAAATGTAATTTACATTTCCAAAAACCTGAATTAAGAAATGGAATAATTTCTTCCTGACTCCAGAATTGCATGTTCCATTAAGCTAGAATTATGTCCAAATCTTTTCTGATAGTTCCCACTATTCTTAAGATAATGCATTCCATCTTCTTTGGCAGGACTGTCTCTACGCTATTTTCTACACTTACAGTGAGGATGGAAGAACTCTTCTTTAATCTCTGTAAATGTAATCTTGTCTTTTTTATACAGTAGTCCATAGATAATTCTATTATACATTGTAATTAAATATTTTCCTACGTGTTTTTAATGGTTTGAAAAGAGCGTTAACACTTGACACTTTCATAATTTTCAATCAAAAGGTGACAATAGACTGGGTAATCCATTTGTACCAGAATTCAAATTTAAAAAATGTGCATTCTGAGCTTGTTTTCATGTAGAAAAATGGACCCATAGAAATTTTATACATATTGCTTATTGCAAATATTTAAAATTGGAAAGATACAGTAAGATAATAAATCATCCCTCCACCACAATCGTCAATATAATGTCCCTGATCCACCCAAACACTGCTCAGATACACCAAACCATGGGGCAGATGTATTAACCTGGAGAAGGCATAAGGAAGTGATAAACCAGTGATATGTGCAAGATAATAAACAAACCAGCGAATCAGCACCAATATGTAAATTAACAGTTAGGAGCTGATTGACTGGTGCATTTATTACTTTGCACATATCACTGGTTTAGCACTTCCTTATGCCTTCTCCAGGTTAATACATCTGCCCCTATGTTCACATTTTCTTGTGGTCATGGCAGCTTTCAGATAATTACTGAGATAATTACTGTACCTAACTTTTTGTGAAATGCAAAACAGAACAATCCTTCCAAAATAAGAGGGGTTCAAAGGTTTGAAATGTAAATCAAGTTTACTATAAGTCATTCTCTTCCTAAAAATCTTTTAGTAAAGCAGTGACCAGAAATTGTGTTGTGTATTCCAGATTAATGCCAGACTTGGTTGCTAAGTAAGATTATTATTGTTATTATTATTATTTTTAACAAAAAGTGATGAACAATCACTATTACTTGAATATTTCTTTAGCCTCCAGCTAACCATACACTACACACTAATTGTGCAAACCAGCCACCATATGCTACTTTCAGTAATTAGCGTTCAGGGTATGGAAATGAACAGTAATCATTCACATCCTGAAAATGGCTTAAAAATGTTCAGGAACTTTTGGTTAGAGCATCAAACCTGTTCGATCCCTCTGACGGTTATTCAGCCCTCTCCAGGCAGTGAATGGATGTTGATTTCATGCAGTGTGCAGTGTATGGAGGTGCTCTTATTATCCTGCAGTCATTCTTCCTTTCCTTCATGTATGCTGGGATTCTGCATTATACTGTACAGTCTACGGCCAGATGTAAAACAATTTCTATAGTCTCCGATAACCTGGATCATTCTACTGGCTTGCATAAGTAAGCACAGGTGTATTTCCAGTATCTGGAATCCACATATAAACCAGACGCACCAAATGAATTACTTACATTTAATATTAACATGTAAATATTAAATGATAGCCAGGAAGTGCCGCGCCACTTGTGATAACACAACTCCCAAATAAATCAAAAACACTCCCAATTATTTGGGCGTCAGCTGTCCCCTAAAAAGACGGCAAAGGTAGGTTGCCGCAAGTACGAAATGGGTATACCGAATAGGGGTTCAAAGCGACCTTAGGTGTTCATATGTTATCAAATAAAAAGAATAAATTATTTCTTATATAAAAATTTTTTTTATATTTTATTAATACTGGTTCACAACACTAAAAAGTATCTAAAAACAATAGGTAGCCAATAATAAATTATGATAAAATGAACTTTCTAGAACATATCCAATTTCAAAAAGGAGGGGGGAAAAATGGATATAGATTTTTTTAAAATGTAAATATTAAAGTCTAGTTTTTACACAAACATCTAATATTGGAGACAAGCTGGCCCAGAATGTAGTTATGTGACCTACAGTCAGGAGACTGCCGTTCACCTAACCGACGCCTACATCCCACCACCCTCTACATCCTGACAGCCGGCATGCCGACTAGCAGGGGCCACTGATTTCAGTGTGCAGGGCATAGTGAAATGTAGACTATGATGGTGCTTCCACTGGGCATTTGCACAGCCCAACATTTTACAGCTGCCTAAAACACTGACTAAAGAGCCTATGTATTACATTCTGTAGCCAAGCATTGATAAGTGACAGTCATTTTCAACACATATCATGGCAATTTGGAATATACTTTGGGGCTATTTATTATTAGTCAGGCAGCAGGCCATGGGCTCTGAAAAGAGGCCATCCTGGTGAAGGCCAAAAAGTAAATTAATGATAAGACACCCAGCTATATTAATGCACAGGCCCAGCCACAAGAAAGTATTAGGAACTGTAAAATGGCTAAAGTGACTATTGCCATTTATTATTATTATTATTATTAGTAGTAGAGATGAGCGGGTTCGGTTCGTCAAGATACGAACCCCCCGAACTTCACCTATTTTACACGGTTCCGAGGCAGCCTTGGATCTTCCCGCCTTGCTCAGTTAACCCGAGCGCGCCCGAACGTCATCAACCCGCTGTCGTATTCTCGCGAGATTCGTATTCTATATAAGAAGCCGCACGTCGCCGCCATTTTCACTCGTGCATTGGAGATGATAGCGAGAGGACGTGGCTGCGTTCTCTCAGTTTCTGTGTTCAGTGTGCTGCAAATATCTGTGCTCAGTGTGCTGCAAATATCTGTGCTCAGTGTGCTGAAAATATCTACGTTCTCTGCCTGAAAACAGCTCCATATCTGTGCTGCATTGTAGTATATAGTAGGAGGACAGTGCAGAATTTTGATGACCACCAGTATATATATATAGCAGTACGGTACAGTAGTCCATTGCTCTACCTCTGTGTCGTCAAGTATACTATGCATCCATACCTGTGCTGCACTTTAGTTGTGCGCAGTATATAGTAGGAGGACAGTGCAGAATTTTGCTGACCACCAGTATATATATATATAGCAGTACGGTACAGTAGTCCATTGCTCTACCTCTGTGTCGTCAAGTATACTATGCATCCATAACTGTGCTGCATTTTAGTTGTGCACAGTATATAGTAGGAGGACAGTGCAGAATTTTGCTGACCACCAGTATATATATAGCAGTACGGTACAGTAGTCCATTGATCTACCTCTGTGTCGTCAAGTATACTATGCATCCATACCTGTGCTGCGTTTTAGTTGTGCGCAGTATATAGTAGGAGGACAGTGCAGAATTTTGCTGACCACCAGTATATATATAGCAGTACGATACAGTAGTCCATTGCTCTACCTCTGTGTCGTCAAGTATACTATCCATATGTGAGCTGCATGTGCTGTTTGGGGACTATTTTTTAAATCTGCCATCCTGTCTGACACTGCAGTGCCACTCCTAGATGGGCCAGGTGTTTGTGTCGGCCACTTGGGTCGCTTAGCTTAGTCATCCAGCAACCTCGGTGCAAATTTTGGGACTAAAAATAATATTGTGAGGTGTTCAGAATAGACTGGAAATGAGTGGAAATTATGGTTATTGAGGTTAATAATACTATGGGATCAAAATGACCCCCAAATTCTATGATTTAAGCTGTTTTTGAGGGGTTTTTGTAAAAAAACACCCGAATCCAAAACACACACGCATCTGACAAAAAAATGTCAGGGAGGTTTTGCCGAAACGCGTCCGAATCCAAAACACGGCCGCGGAACCGAATCCAAATCCTGAAAAATTTCTGGTGCACATCACTAATTATTATCCTTTATTTATATAACACCATAATGGTTCAAACTAGCAAAAATGTCCCGGGTTATTGCACGTGAACGTGCATCAACCTGGGATTTTGCTTAGTCTGAAAGGGTCCTAAAGCAATATTCCAGGTCAAGCTTCCCGGCATTTCATCCCAGGTCATGACCTGGGTTGAAGCCGGAATTGACCCGGGATGCATGCAGTGTGAACAGGTAAGCCAGATCAAGGTGACCTGGCACCCGTTCTCACATAGGACTAGGCGGCATCCTGTAGCGTCTGCGGGCATGTCCCCAATCCGGCAATATGCTGTATAGGGGTGCAAGTCCGAGAGGGGTCTCAAGCCGGGTCACACCCATGAAGCACCCGTGTACAAATTCCGGGGATACAACCTGGCTCTGTAAGTCTGAAAGGGGTATTACAGAGTACATAAACAAATAAGCAAAACAAAACAGTGACTTACAGTTCAAGACAATGAAGGACAAGTACAGGATATATAAACAAACCTGCGTCGGCAGGTGACACTGATATAAGTATCAGGGTGGCAGAAAACCGAGGTATTTGGAGCCTAGAAGGGAGTATGGAGCAGATGATGGTTTAAGTGAAAGAAGGAAAAACACATGATGAAAGAGGTCCTTGCTCATGAGAGCTTCCATTCTAAAGATGGAGTAACTAACAGGGCCAAGTTTAAAAAACTAAGCTTTTCAAAGCTTGGTAAATTGATCTTTTTCACAGTCATCTGAGAAAACTATGAGACTGCTTTTGTAGGCATTAAGAGGAGGTTCCAGGAGATATGTGTGATATCCGCTGCAGTACCCTGGTAGTAAAATGTAGCAAACCCCCTCCCCCCCAAAAAAATCGGCCACTATGTGACAGAAATTCACTCAGTCAGCATTTTTATTGTTACTGTGGTGTTCCCGCACTGACCTCTGACATATAGGGGCAGCAGAATCTTAGCTGTAAAGCTAATGAATGCTGCTCTTCAGTGCTGCTTAGAACCCAGATCCCCACTCCTAAGGGAAGATGCATCTGAGGTAAGAGATGGCACAGACAGTACCTAGTGAAATCTTCAAGGGTCCATGAAACATTTATTTTAATTGATTTCTTTTTACTGACGGAACATTTGAGAAATGTCAATATAACTGCAGTGCTGGGGAGAGGAGGTGACACAAAAAGTGACCGGAAGTCTCTCCAACTCATAGTGCCCCTAAATTAATACAAATAGCACTGATTTAATGTTCTCAGCAATCTTTGGGTAATATTAGTGCTCTAGTGTTCACAATAATGACAGCCCTCCGTGCTTCAAAGGTTTATTTTCCAGAAGGTCATTATACCTGTTTGAAAGAGAACTTACATACAGATTGTTAGAGAGAGAAATGATCTATAATTGGAATCAAGTAGAGTAGAAGAGTCCATATCATTAGTATTTCATTACATGGACACTTGAATAACACTGGTTAACATATTGTTGAACAAGAGAAACACAATCCATCCTTTATAGAAACAGCCTTTGATGAACATTAACATATGAACAGAAGAAGAGACATTATAACCATTTTAAGCTTAAGGAGCCACTAATTGTGTAAATTGCTTCACGAGGGCATCTGAAATGGAAGCATATAAAACCGGAGGTACAGATCAGTTTCTATCTCCAAGCCACACACACATCACACGGTGCTACTCAGGTTGCATTTCCTTGATGAGTCTTTGGATTTGCTCTTATTAGTTTGGAGAGAAACATTCTGCGGAGCATTAAATACATAATGAATTTTGACTCGTGCTCAGGATTTCATCTGACAGCAAGATAATGCGATTAATGTAAGATCAGAAACTCGTCTGGCAACTATGAAAAAGAAGATAATATACTGAGGACTATGTAATCTTATTGCCATTGTTATAGCCCAGAGCTGAGCATCCAATATTTTTTTTTAATGCAAACAAAGACAGTATACTGTGAAAGCTTTTTAAGTGTATGCATGTATGTATGTTGCATATGTAATATTATAGGCATTAGACAACCCAGTGCGATGAATAAAAAGGCGCACACACCCACTGAAGCAAAAAAAAGAATAGTTTTCCTTCTAGACGACATAAAGGGTCATTTTGCACAAATGCACTTATTTCATAGCTGAGTGAATCACAAGAAGCAAAACTCTTTCTGCTTCAGGAAGTACAAACACTCTGCCTGATCAATGTTGGTTTACACTCAGGTCCAGATATTTATGCCCATGACAACTACCAATGCCCACCACCATTGCTGGCCCATACTCACAATTATATAATTACAACCCTAATATTTTATCCTTTAAGACTTCTCACTTAAACCTCATTTATGAATTAATAGTTGAAGTAAGAGGGTCTTGTAACTATATTAATTTTTTACTGTTGAAGGTCTACATTTTAATGTTTTTATCACAGCAGCACTTGTCAGCCTAAAACTGTCCTTTCCTGTGTGAAATGTTCCCTGACAGTACAGGAGACATCCCATTAAAAATATAAGTTGGCTCCAACCTCCGCGACCTACAATGCAAATATAGGAAAGAGGACATTTGCATGGGAAAGAGACTGACACCGCAGGAATATCTTGTAAATGTGCAGTATACATCACTTGATGGTCTAGTACATGGTTCTTTAACCTGTGGCCATCCAGCTGTTGTGGAACTACAAATCCCAGCATGCCCTGCTGTTTTAGCATGCCTTAATAGCAAAACTGTGGCAGGGCATGATGGGATGTGCAATTCCACAACAGCTGGAGGGCAGCAGGTTGAAGACCCATGCTCTAGTGAATATTATATGCCACAGCAAAAGTCAAGCTCCTTTATATCATAAAAACAGTTATACCATAAATTGGCACTACATTCACATTTGCACCGTAGGCCATCATTTTGCAACTTTGAAAATGACTCTTAAAGCAAGCTACATTATAAGACACCCTCATACTGTAAAACTCATAACTGAATTGATAGAATGTAAAGCATTTATATGACTGTTGGGTGGTAAATTTTAATTACTAATAACTATTGGGTGTTCAGACAAGTAGGGATGCATAGGAGAAAATGGGAATTAATATATTTACTATCATTTAATTAAAGAATTATTCTTCAGCGTGACTCATAAGATGTTATTGAGAGCTATGGTATTATTGATACCTACCTTAAAACAGCTGATATAGTAATACTGGTACTATAAAAAAACAGTTGGCTAATACTGTATGCATGCAAATGGGATGTGTGTGTGTGTGTGTGTGTGTGTGTGTGTGTGTGTGTGTGGGGGGGGAATTTCCATAATATAAACATTATGTGATCTGCAATTGTTCTCCGTGTGTAGCTTTTAAATATGCAGTACCACTTCCCTGGGTAATGAGAAACATTAATCGTTTTTTTCACATTAACCTTGCTTTTAGCTAGTCTTAGGAACTCTTCACTGGACAAGCAAAATTACCAGAATCCCATGACTAAAGTAGTAGAGTGCGGGTTGCATTAAAGTTTCAATAAACAGTGAATTTACTTCATATTTGCTAATTCAATATACCAGGTAGAGGATAAGGTTTCTCTGTCATAACTAGGAGTGATTTATTATAATAAGCCATTGTGTGCACACTAACAAAAACTGAGTCACATATATCTGATATGACTGGCAGTGGCATGCTTATCATTCCAGACCACACATTCTTATGGTGTCAGTGGGGGATTTACTGTATAAGCTAAGGAACACAGGGCCTAATTCTGATTTGGTGAAGTAAAGCAAAAAACAACAACAAGTAACTGTGCAACTGGCAAAACCATGCTGCCGATGTAACATGTGCAGAAAGAGTTATATTTGGGTGGGGTGTGTATAAACTGAAATCTAAATTGCAAGTGTAAAAATAAAGCTCTCTAACATCTCTCTTACCATGCACAGAAAAAAATATGAATGTATTTGTTCCCATTACATTTCAACATGGTTTGTTCCAGATAAAAAGTCACTTGCTTTTTTATTTTTTTCTTTCATTCCAAATCAGAATCAGGCTCACAGCTAATCAGATTGTAACTAGACTAGCCCAAGAATAAAGTACAACATTATATGGAGTTTATTACATTGAAGTGAGAAGAAAGGTGACAGATTATAATTGGAGTTGTTCTTTGCCTTTCCTTTCACAACTCTTGTTTCAATACTGTACTTAATTGGGTCATTTAGTACTGTAGGTTATGATGATTAAACAAAATACTTAGATAACATAGAATTTACAAGAGAATGATGGTGAGAAAAATTGAAATCTATCTTTTTTTTCCATTAAATGATCAGAAAGCATATTGGCAGACATTGCTCTTGTGCTGTATGTGTAAAACCAATTCAGAAAGAAAAAGACAATGGCAAAATGCTTAACTAAGAGCATTGTTTGAAAAAGAGATATACAATGAAAAGCAGATTTTTCCACACAACTAGTACATCATATATTAATTTGAATATTATATGTACAGTACCTTCTATATGGTATAAAGCTCAAACAATAGATGGGATTATAGAAGAGTACACTTGTGTAGTGCTACAGTACACATTGTCCACCCTTGAAATACCCTCATCAGTATACAGTAGCATGCCCCATAAATAGAAAATACATAAATATAAACTCCCCCTGTTACCTAAAGTTGAGGGTTAGTATGTGGATTGTCTATCGGTGATAGAGGAAGCAACCTATCCATATCCCGCCGACAAATTTATTTTCAACTAGCTGGAGTACCCAGCGTTGCTGGTATTTTAAGAATGTATATTTACAAAAATAAATGGAAATATTAAACACACAGTATAAATAACATTGTACAGTAGATAGCTGAATACCCGTGCTTCGCTATGGGATGAGGATGGTAAATTTGAATGATAGTTGTTCGTTAATTTATGTTGGTTGGAGATCTACAGTAGTATATAGGCATATCTTGCTTCCCTGACGCACTTTGCGTAGTGGCCGGACCCCTTTTTGGTCCCCCAAGGGACCCTGCTCTTCCCACTATACAACTCTCAGTCTGTGGCTTCCTGCTGCCTCCATTCCCCTCTTCACATCATGTTAGTGGCCCTGTGAAATTATCAATTTATTTAGAGTTTCTTATATAGCATAGCACATTATGTATCTCCTGATATACTCTGTGCTGCTGGGGGACCGTGCTACTTCCACTATATAACTCTCAATGTGTGGGTTTGTGCTACCTCCATTCCCCTCCTCACATTATGTCACTTGCCCTATCACATGCAGCCCTGTGATCACTGACATATCATGCATGTCCTGATATAGTATGTGATGCTGGCTCACCCCTAGGGGTGCTAGTGGTGTGTTACCCCCACAGTGTTTGTTACCAGAGTGTAAGTTATATGTGTACCAAGTTTGTTGTAAATTGGTCCAGGCATTCGGGAGTTAGGCTGTCTTCTGAAATACTCGAATCCAAAACACACACGCATCTGACAAAAAAATGTCAGGGAGGTTTTGCCGAAACGCGTCCGAATCCAAAACACGGCCGCGGAACCGAATCCAAATCCTGAAAAATTTCTGGTGCACATCACTAATTATTATCCTTTATTTATATAACACCATAATGGTTCAAACTAGCAAAAATGTCCCGGGTTATTGCACGTGAACGTGCATCAACCTTGGATTTTGCTTAGTCTGAAAGGGTCCTAAAGCAATATTCCAGGTCAAGCTTCCCGGCATTTCATCCCAGGTCATGACCTGGGTTGAAGCCGGAATTGACCCGGGATGCATGCAGTGTGAATCAATCATCATCATCATATTCATCATTTATTTTGAAGGTGTCATAAAACTCTTCTGTGCCAGTAGGCATAAAACAAATGTGCAAAATCAGTTGTGAGACAGAGGATTGGTATAAGTTGGCCTGTGGGTGGTGATTTTCAGCTTCTCAACAAATGTTTTAGACCCTGATAGATTAAGGAAATTCAAAAATTTGTGGGGGAGGTATAGTGCTCTTTGCTAATAAAAGAAATAATTAAAATCTTTAACAGATTGAATTTCAGGTTTCTCTGCTGATGAAAAATGGGCAACACATGGTTGTACGGCAATTGCTTAACTGCTACAATGTACTGCATATCTATACATAATTTATTTTAGATACCAGTTTCATTTTATCATTTATATTACCATGTTTGTGTATTATTTATATCTGTTGCAATTTTCTCTGTAATGGAATTAAATGGATCAATGATTTTCAGATGCCAGAGTAATTTATAAATCAGGAGATGGATAACAGATGGGACACCTATTAAGTTGCTATGCATCCCATCATCATCATATAGTGTACACTTATATTCTCCTAGACTTTAGACCACCGAGGCCAAGCAAAATAACCTTATAAAGACAATGTCAATCAAACAAATATGAGGGTGATTCAATAAGTAAGGTAACAACTCAAGACATCTCATGTGTGTAATGTTCTCTATTTCATTGTGATTTCCCCATCAGGCCAGAGCAGGTAGACCACGGCTTTCCCTCATGGTCATTATACTGCAACTCAAAATTGTTATATTGCCCCAACATAAATTGTAAGATGGCGGAGTTGGCGGAAACATCCTACATTCATTTATTGGATGGATTCATTCATTGGATAGAAACTTTTCCCCGCAAAAAAACTGTATAAAGTAGCACATTAAAGAAACAAATTATTAAAAAACACAAGGCATGGCAAAATCTCAGAGTCAATGGCATGCTAAGCTGTGCCATACATGGAACGTTTTAGTAGAGGTATATGTGGACACACCTGTACATGTCTCAAATGACACTTACCAAATTGTTCTGTCAGACAATCAGTGGGCAGTGCTACAGAACCGATATTGACTATTTGACGCAAGCACAGTGAAGGACAGAAGGTAGTATTACACTTTCCGGCATCTCAGTATGTTACGATGTGATTCAAAATGGAATGGTTCAACCTAATACACCAAGCTGTGACACAGCAGAACACAAGCAGCAGGGTGTGATACATGTCATGTGGATGCTAGATGTAAGACAACACAGCTGTTCAAGGTTTTCATCTTCCTGATGGAATTTATGTGAACCATTGCCTTCCCATGAGGTGTTTTGTCTCTAGCACTTTCTTCAAATATTTTAACTCTTTCTTGCACTGGTGCATTGTTGCCGAGATGCGGAAACATGGTGTGGCACACTTCAAGGATGATTTCTTTCTGGTCATGCTGTTAGGGTCTCCTGCCCTGTGCTGCCGCGTCGTCATGGCAACCGGGAGACAAGTGCTAGCGGAGTAACCTGAGCGCAGCTGATACTCCGGTTCGGGTCTTTTGCTGTGCAGTGGTTATAGGCTCTGTGCACGGCAGGGGATCCGGTGCTGGTTTTTGTGCTCACAGTCTGTGAGGTCTGAGTGGGGCGTGGACAGCACCTGCTTTATAAGGCCTCTTCTCAGGGTAAGCAGATGCTGCTGAATCTTTGTTGGTTAGTCAGTTCCTGAAAGTTAGCCAGTACTGTGTAGCTTTGTATTTGTTTGTTGCTTACTGCAATTAGGCCTGGAGATTTGGTATTACACTCTGCCAATCCAGACCTAGCAGTAAGACTGGAGTCAGTCGTTTAGCTTGCTGGGGTTCTGTTACTACTCTGTGAACTTAGCAAGTTTGCGGCTGTATTCTAAGACTTGCCTGTCTAATCCTGTCTCACTGTGCTAGGTGTCAGGGGTCAGTTTGGTGGCAGTAGGCTGAACCTGTGCACTGCAAGTGAGAATTAGGATTGTGGAGACTCTCCTTGTGTCTATCATTCCATCTCTGACCAAGGAGTTTACTGCCACACCCGTTGGTAACCCTTTAGGGTTTTGCTGTTGCCCTTAGCAACAGCATTTCGGGTTCTCTACGTATTAAAACACAACATCTTGCTTTTCCCATCTGAGCATTTCTAATACAAGGGAGATACCCAGTTCCTTAGCCTCTGGGCTTCTCTGTTCACTTTGTGTGTATTTTGTTACCCTATCACCTTCTGTGTACGTTATGTCATATTCCCCAGTCTGTCTGTGAGTCCATTTGTTTTGCATAACAGTTCAAACACCAGTACATTCCTGCAGGCACTGGTGTGCATAACATATTCAGCAGCCTAATACTCCTGTTGAAATTTTGTGGGAATATGGAGCATACCCCTCAAAATACGTTGCAACAGGTGGTCGATCAGGTGCAGGTCCTGACTCGACAATTTAATGATTTGTCCATTAAAATGCACACCTCCCAGGCTGCTGGCGGAGCTCCCGCAGCAGCAGCACCTGCAGGGGTTAAGGAGCCGAAAGTAAATCTCCCGGATCGTTTTTCTGGAGATCGCTCGCAGTTCTTTTGTTTCAAGGAGAGCTGCAAGCTATACTTCCGGCTTAGGCCTCAGTCTTCTGGGTCGGAGATTCAGCGGGTGGGCATAGTGATTTTCTTGCTACAAGGAGACCCACAGGTCTGGGCATATGGGTTGCAGCCTGACTGTCCGTCGCTTAAAAGTGTTGATGCTTTTTTTACGGCACTGGGCATGTTGTATGATGACCCTGACAAGACGGCCTCAGCCGAGGCTCAGATTTCGATCCTTAAGCAAGGGCGAAGGCCAGTTGAGGTTTACTGTACGGAGTTTCGGAGGTTGGCCCATGATACCCAGTGGAATGACCCAGCCCTGTGACACCAGTACCGAAGAGGTCTTTCTAACCAGATAAAGGACCAACTGGTACAATATCCCTTGCCTGATAGCTTGGATCAGCTCATGCAGTTATCCATCCGGGTGGATAGACGGCTGAGAGAGCGTAGGCTTGAAAGGGAGACTGAGATTTCCTTCCTTCCCAAGGGAACCTCAGACTCTGAGGAATTTTCCGAGGAGCCTATGCAGATTGGGGCTACCCGCCTCTCCTCGCGTGAGAAGACGCGGAGGAGACAGCAGGGGTTGTGTTTGTACTGTGGGAATAAAGGTCATGTGGTAGTATCATGCCCAGAAAAGCCGGAAAACTTCAGGGCCTGAGGGTGATGGGAAATATCCTGTCAGGCCAGAAGTCAGAATTTCCCAAGAAGACTTTTATCATTCCGGTGACCTTGAAGATCCTCGGTCAAACTGTCAAGACTGAGGCCTTTGTGGACAGTGGGGCCGACGGGGTTTTTATGGACCGCCAATTCGCCCTGAAACACTCTGTTCCCTTAGTACCCTTGGCATCGGAGATTGAGATTTGTGGATTAAACGGGGAACCATTATCCCAAGGTAAAATTACCTCTTGCACTAGCCAGATTTCTTTGTTTATTGGAGCCACACACTCTGAAAAATTGTCCTTTTATGTGACTGTCTGTACTTTTGCCCCATTGGTGTTGGGGTTACCCTGGTTAAGGGCCCACAATCCTCAATTTGACTGGGTCTCTGGGGAGATTCTTAGTTGGGGTACTGATTGTTTCAGGAGTTGCTTGAGCCTTCCAGTCAGGCTCTCGCAGCTAAGTTTGCCAGGATTGCCAGGGTGTTATGCAGATTTTGCGGACGTGTTCTCCAAAAAAGTTGCAGAGGTACTACCTCCCCATCGCCCCTATGACTGTGCCATTGATTTGTTGCCAAATGCTAAGCTTCCCAAGAGCAGGTTGTACTCCCTGTCACGTCCTGAGACTCAGGCTATGGCAGAGTACATTCAGGAGAACTTGGCTAAGGGATTTATCAGACCTTCACAGTCTCCATTTGGGTCGGGGTTCTTCTTCATGGGTAAAAAGGACGGTTCGTTGCGACCCTGCATCGACTTCAGGGAATTGAACCGTATCACGATTAAAAACTCATACCCACTGCCTCTCATTTCGGTCTTGTTTGACCAGCTTCGTACTGCCACCATTTTTTCTAAG
This sequence comes from Pseudophryne corroboree, assembly GCF_028390025.1. Classification (NCBI taxonomy): domain Eukaryota; kingdom Metazoa; phylum Chordata; class Amphibia; order Anura; family Myobatrachidae; genus Pseudophryne; species Pseudophryne corroboree. Next base: position 710,188,868 of record NC_086445.1, read on the forward strand.
ATTGACCTACGCGGTGCGTACAATCTAATCCGAATAAGAGAGGGGGATGAATGGAAGACTGCCTTTAATACCCACTCAGGGCATTATGAATATTTGGTGATGCCTTTTGGGCTCTGTAATGCCCCGGCAGTCTTCCAGGATTTCATGAATGATGTGCTCAGGGAATATTTGGATAGATTCTTAGTTGTATACTTAGATGACATCCTAATCTTCTCCCATTCCCTGGAGGAACATCGGAAGCATGTACGCTTAGTCCTCCAGAAACTCAGAGACCACCGGCTTGGGGCGAAGCTGGAGAAGTGCGAATTTGAAGTTCAGCAAATCGCATTTCTAGGATATATTATCTCCACAGAAGGTTTCCAAATGGAGGGTTCCAAGGTACAGGCAGTCCTGGATTGGGTGCAGCCCACTAGTTTGAAGGCGCTTCAGCGTTTCCTGGGCTTTGCGAATTTTTATAGACGATTTATCGCTGGATTTTCGTCTATAGTGGCGCCCTTGGTGGCACTCACTAAGAAAGGGGCGGATGTTGCTCACTGGTCTTCTGAGGCTAAAGCGGCTTTTGCCCGTCTCAAAAGGGCATTTGTTTCGGCCAAGGTGCTGCGACACCCAGATCCAGAGCGTCCTTTTGTGGTGGAGGTGGATGCCTCTGAGATGGGTATTGGGGCAGTGCTTTCCCAGATGGGAGTGTCTGATAATCGCCTTCATCCCTGTGCTTACTTTTCCCGTAAATTTTCGCCTGCCGAGATGAATTATGACGTGGCTAACCGGGAATTGTTGGCTATTAAGGATGCACTCGAGGAGTGGAGACACTGGCTTGAGGGGGCTAAGTTTGTGGTCTCAATTCTCACTGACCATAAGAATCTGGCATATTTAGAGTCAGCGAAGCGTCTCAATGCCAGGCAGGCACGATGGGCTTTGTTTTTTGCTCGCTTTAATTTTTTGATAACATATCGCCCTGGGTCAAAAAACATCAAGGCTGATGCGCTCTCGCGGAGTTTTGCTCCAATCCAGGAGACCACCGAGGAGCCGTTGCCCATTGTTTCCCCATCATGTATTAAAGTGGGCATTACCCAGGACCTCTTATCATTAGTCCTTAGAGCACAGGAGCAGGCTCCTCCAGACCTTCCGGTAGGTCTTTTGTTTGTGCCTCCTAGGTTAAGACAGTGAGTGTTCCTGGAATTCCATGCCAAGAAGTCGGCAGGTCACCCGGGTATTGCCAGAACTCGGGAGTTGCTATCTAGGGCGGTGTGGTGGCCCTCGGTGGCTAAGGATGTGGATCAGTGGGTTCGGGCATGTGACATCTGTGCCCGAAATAAGACTCCTAGAGGGGTTCCTGTTGGCCCATTACATCCACTCTCTATCCCATCTAAGCCATGGACCCACATTTCAATGGATTTTGTGGTGGACTTGCCCAAATCCTCGGGGATGACAGCCATCTGGGTTGTCGTTGACAGGTTTTCGAAGATGGCGCACTTCGTTCCACTGGTTGGGCTGCCACCGGCCAGACGCCTGTCTGAATTATTTATGCTGCATGTTGTGCGTCTCCACGGGTTACCACTTGATGTGGTCTCTGACCGCGGATCCCAGTTTGTGGCCAAATTCTGGAGGGCATTTTGTTCCGATCTCCAGATTTCTGTCAGCTTGTCGTCAGGCTACCATCCGCAGTCTAATGGGCAGACTGAAAGGGTGAACCAGTCCTTGGAGCAGTTCCTCAGGTGTTATGTCTCCAAGTGTCAGACTGACTGGGTTGCTCATCTGTCCATGGCGGAGTTTGCCTATAACAACGCGGCTCACTCTGCTACAGGGATCTCTCCCTTCCTTTGTGTGTATGGGCATCATCCTAAGGCCAATTCTTTTGACCCCCTGGACTCCACGCCTGGTGGTTCCTCTGTGGTTTCGGTCCTTAGAGGTATTTGGCGGAAAGTGAAGAAAGCCCTTGTGTCTGTGTCATTAGTGACCAAAAGGGTTTTTGATAAGCGGAAAAGACCCTGCAGCTTCAAATTAGGAGACTTCGTCTGGTTGTCTACCAAGAATTTGAAGTTGAGACAGCCATCTCATAAGTTAGGCCCCCGGTTCATCGGCCCTTATAAGATCACCAGGGTTATCAATCTGGTGGCATTTCAGTTAGATCTGCCCCGTTCTTTGGGTATCAATAAAACATTTCATTGTTCCCTTTTAAAACGGGCGATTAGTAATCCTTCTTCCAGTGGAAGACCTTCCCCTCTTCTGATACGTGGCCAGAGGGAGTTTGTTGTTGAAAGGATTCTTGACTCCAAGGTGGTTCGGGGTCGGCTGTCATTTTTGGTGCACTGGAAGGGGTATGGCCCGGAGGAGCGGTCGTGGGTGCGCAGTTGTGATCTTCATGCCCCCAGACTGATACGCTCTTTCTTCTCGCAGTTCCCCGATAAACCCGGTGGTAGGGGTTCTTTGACCCCTCGTCAGAGGGGGGGTATTGTTAGGGTCTCCTGCCCTGTGCTGCCACGTCGTCATGGCAACCGGGAGACAAGTGCTAGCGGAGTAACCTGAGCGCAGCTGATACTCCGGTTCGGGTCTTTTGCTGTGCAGTGGTTATAGGCTCTGTGCACGGCAGGGGATCCGGTGCTGGTTTTTGTGCTCACAGTCTGTGAGGTCTGAGTGGGGCGTGGACAGCACCTGCTTTATAAGGCCTCTTTTCAGGTTAAGCAGATGCTGCTGAATCTTTGTTGGTTAGTCAGTTCCTGAAAGTTAACCAGTACTGTGTAGCTTTGTATTTGTTTGTTGCTTACTGCAATTTGGCCTGGAGATTTGGTATTACACTCTGCCAATCCAGACCTAGCAGTAAGACTGGAGTCAGTCGTTTAGCTTGCTGGGGTTCTGTTACTACTCTGTGAACTTAGCAAGTTTGCGGCTGTATTCTAAGACTTGCCTGTCTAATCCTGTCTCACTGTGCTAGGTGTCAGGGGTCAGTTTGGTGGCAGTAAGCTGAACCTGTGCACTGCAAGTGAGAATTAGGATTGTGGAGACTCTCCTTGTGTCTATCATTCCATCTCTGACCAAGGAGTTTACTGCCACACCCGTTGGTAACCCTTTAGGGTTTTGCTGTTGCCCTTAGCAACAGCATTTCGGGTTCTCTACGTATTAAAACACAACATCTTGCTTTTCCCATCTGAGCATTTCTAATACAAGGGAGATACCCAGTTCCTTAGCCTCTGGGCTTCTCTGTTCACTTTGTGTGTATTTTGTTACCCTATCACCTTCTGTGTACGTTATGTCATATTCCCCAGTCTGTCTGTGGGTCCATTTGTTTTGCATAACAGTTCAAACACCAGTACATTCCTGCAGGCACTGGTGTGCATAACACATGCCCCATGGGTCTGATCGTTTCCATGCAGTATCTTTTCTGGTATTTTGGTCTTCCTATATGCAGGAAAAGACTACAGTATCTTGAGATTCAGATTGACACTGATGCTCGGTGCTGCCATTTGCTGGTAGAAAAGGCAATAAATCTTAGGGTGCAGGTAGCTGAATTTTGTCCATCCTGGCAGATGTCTGTATGACAGATGCAGTCCTTTTAGGTCTGCTCAATTTAGCATGCAGAGTTATATCCATTGGGTGCAATTTGTGCAGGAGAGTGGACCAAGCCATGGCAGGGGTACTGTGGACTTACCACTACATTCATCTCATGACTGAGCTACTGTAGGGTGACCATATTATCCCTTTTACCTGGGACACTCATGGATTACACAGGTTCAGTGGCTGGCTGACTTCAAGCCTAAATTTCAGCTGGTTTTAATCAGCCACAGAACCTGTGTAATCCATGAGCATCCCAGGTAAAAGGGATACTATGGTCACCCTAGCTACTGTGGAATTTGGGAGTGTGGGATTAATTTTTGTGGGATCTCAAGGGTGTGTATTTGGAGTTGTCTTCTGTGGTCCAGTCGTCATATTTAGTTGTTCATAAAAGCAGCTGCTTCAAAAGGTTATGGTGCCTGTTTGGAGGGTAGGGGGCGTGCTACCCCTTCGCGGCATAATGAGTGGTGTGTGGGTTTACAAAAAACTTTTATCGCTTGAACTTGTTCCAACTGTTGTCACATTGGAACTATGGGATGCAGTGCTGCATGATGAGCATTGCTTGGCCCTTAACATCATCTTCACATCTAAGCACTTCCCTGTTGTAATAACTGCGTGGCGGATGCCCTGTCTCACTTAAATTGGCCGTGATTCCATGTTCATGCTCCCCACGCTACTTTCTGGCCCATGTGTGTTTGTTTGTTCCTGTCTATACCATCTGTTTGTTTTATTTCTTCACCCTGCTTTACTGTTATTTTTCCCTTCAGGTCCTGGTTTTGATTGTAAGTCATTCCTTTGTGTGCAGGGCAGATCAACTCCCTTTGGCTAGACATACTTTTTATTTTACTGGGGCTTAGCAGGTTCATTAGTTAGGCTTTTAGGGTCCTTGTTTGGCCAGGACTGTTCTGCTGTCAATTTAGGTCATTCCCTTATTTAAGTGATTCACTTGGGGAGAATGACCTCTGTTCCCGCAAGTCAGTTAATTTGATGTTGTGTATGAAGGAGAATTTTTGCTGGTTGATGGATACTTGTTCGGGTACGCATGGGGTTTGGTCTGATATCACTATCAGACAGTATTGGCAGCGTCCTACTACAGGCCCTAAATTATATGAAGCACATTAGTAGGTCAATTCGGTAGTAAGCTGCTTTGTCCTGGGTTGTGGTGGCTTAGTGGTGTGTCAGCCTCTGTTGCACTGTGTTTACATTCACTTGTATCAGCATGACGGGGTATGCCTTTCCGACGAGCGCAACAAGCCCCTTGTGCGCTCGGTGGCCACGTACGATCGCCATGGGTTCTATTCCAATTCTATGGGTGTCATGGACACCCACGAGTGGGAATAGTCCCTGTTAGTCGGCATGCCGACCGTCGGGATAGTGAGGGTGCGGGATGTAGGGGGAGGTATTACATAATTACATCCCAGAGCACATGGGTGTATGTTTTTTTAGTGCACAAATTCGAAGTGGTGTACACATAATTCTGACCTTGTACTATATGTTTCTCCTCTTCACACAGAGCACGGTTTTCTGCAAATAGTTCTTGCTATTTTTCTGCTTACTTTATACATTTTTGATAAACACTTCACATTTCACAAATCAAGGGCAAAGGATGATAGAATCAGACACTGAAACATGGGGCTTTATGTGTCATCTTTGATAAACAAGACACTTTTACTTTTGTTTGTTTGTAATAGAGGGACTATAGAACATGGAAACAAAATTGTCACTGGGAAATGACACTAGCAAAGACAAGCAGGGGAAGAACGAAGTCTGATTTATTCACATTGGCAAACATAATCTTTGTTGCCAGGGAAATCATAACTGCTTTCTAGAGGCTTTCTGCAGGCATCCTGATAAACAGCACTAATATGATGCTGAGCTGTCCATATGCAGCAGTGACAATGTGTACTACATGTTTATTTGCACTTTTTGATACCACATTTTACTATACAGTATCTAAATATACTTCCACTATGGTTTGCCTATATACTGTCCAGGGATAGTGCTGTGAGCTTAATTCTGAGTTGGGCGCAATTGGAAATGAGAATGGATCTTGATGATCTCTACATACCGTGCAAGCATTTAAAAAAATGACTGATACAGGTACAGGAATACTGTATGTACCTGAATGGAATTTGCAAGCATGTACAGATTCATCTGTCCATTGCCGGTAACTGGGCAGCAACCATGATGACACATGGAACTAATCCATCTCATGGAAGTAGAGTGTTATCGACGTACAGATGCAATGCGTCATGTTGCATCACGGCATGCTGCATCGGTGGTACACTGCGCAGCAAGCCGTGTTGCTGCATGCTGCATTGCAGTAAAGATGAGCATGGCTAAATCTGTATAGGCCAATTTCCAAGCTCGTTCATTACATGTTATGACAACTCTTTATGCGGTGGGAGCAACTCCTGATGGTAATGATCACAGCTGTTTGAGGTTGATACACGTGCAGATTCACCGATTCACACCTTAGTATAAGGAAGTGGGTTTACAGAATAAAATAATTCATAACGTGTCCCACTCCGACTCCGGATGTCGTTTATCTTTTGGAGTGTACATGTGGACTGTTCTAAGTTGGCAGAACGTATAGAGCATTGAAAACAAGAATGAGCGAACATTCAAGGAATGTAAAAAAGGTCTAGAAACAAACTCATTCTCGGAACACTTCAAAATGAAACACAATAGTTCTACAAATCAAATAATTTTTTTATTGGGATTGAACATGTCAAAAATACATGGAGAAATCGTGATGAGGAAACAAGATTGGAAGGGAAAGAGATGGAATGGATTTTTAAGCTTAAAACTCTAGTTCCCATAGGCTTAAACAAAGATTTTGAGCTCAAGTGGTTCTTCGGATCTTGATACACTCTTTCCATGTTCAGCCATCACCTTAAGACATGTCATTTCATTATCCCTCTATCGCACAGGTTCTCAAACTCAGTCCTCAGGACCCCACACAGTGCATGTTTTGCAGGTCTCCTCACAAAATCACAAGTGAAATAATTAGCTCCACCTGTGGGCCTTTTAAAATGTGTCAGTGAGCAATTAATACACCTGTGCATTTGCTGGGTCACCTGCAAAACATGCATTGTGTGGGGTCCTGAGGACCGAGTTTGAGAACCCATGCTCTATCGGATCGGATTGGAATAGTATGCATCTTCAAAATTTACCATCCCATTTCCAATATAGAGGACATTGATTCCCAGGATTAATAAAGATGGCCGCAGAGGTAAAATCACCTGGACAAGAAGTAAATAAAGATCATGTGACCAGAAGTATTCTTACCAGCCTTGACAAAGAGCATTCTGCTCGAAACCCGGCGGCGGCACCAGTGCATGGACAGTGACTCCTACATTAGGAACAGACTTGCTTTGGACTGACCGGTGAAACAAGCTTTGGAGCGCAGCAGGGTGTGACTTGCATACACCCTGCCTTTACACCTGTGCGGCTCTATATCCCCACACAGGGTATGTTTTATCAGTGGCATTTATGAATTTATGATTTGTGTATTATATGTTGTATGTGTATATTGATTGGGTGCATGCATATCACCCTAGCACTTTTTTTTGTCTATTAAATACTCTTTCTCATACGTCCTAGAGGACGTATGAGAAAGAGGCTTCAAGAACCATGGGGTATAGACGGGATCCGCAGGAGACATGGGCACTTTAAGACTTTAAAAGGGGTGTGAACTGGCTCCTCCCTCTATGCCCCTCCTCCAAACTCCAGTTAGATTCTGTGCCCAGGGAGACACACAGGGGAGCTCTACTGAGTTTCTCTGAAAAAAGACATATGTTAGGTTTTTTATGTTCAGGGAGCTCTGCTGGCAACAGTCTCCCTGCTTCGTGGGACTGAGGGGAGAGAAGTAGACCTACTTCTGTGAGTTCAAAGGCTCTGCTTCTTAGGCTACTGGACACCATTAGCTCCAGAGGGTTCGATCACTTGGTGCGCCTAGCTGCTCGTTCCCGGAGCCGCGCCGTCATCCCCCCTTGCAGAGCCAGAAAAAAGAAGCCGGGTGAGTAAAAGACGAAACGAAGACTTCAGTGACGGCAGAAGACTTCAGGTCTAGAGGTACCGCACAGCGGTCGCGCTGGGCAGCATGTGGACCTGAAAGTAACTGGCAAAAGTTATATGAAAAGTGCCTAGACACTCAATATAGACCCCCGCCAGTATAAAAATGTTAAAATGAGCGGGACTGAAGCGCGCCGGTGAGGGGGCGTGGCTTAGCCCTCACAGCTCTGACCAGCGCCATTTTCTCTTCACAGAAGCTGCAGACGCTGGCCCTGACCTCCACACTGCTGTACAAGTAACAGGGTGCAAAATGGGGGTGCACAGTAGATTTGTTGCTATTATCTTTATTATAAATGTGCTAACAGGTCTGAGGCATTGTATATAGAGAGAGTTAGATTTGGGTGTGGTGTGTTCAATCTGCAATATAATTTGCAGTGTAAAAATAAAGCAGCCAGTATTTACCCTGCACAGAAATAAAATAACCCACCCAAATCTAACTCTTTCTGCACATGTTATATCTGCCTCCCCTGCAGTGCACATGGTTTTGCCCAACTGCTAACAAAATTCCTGCTGCGATCAACTTGGAATTACCCCCATTGTCACGGTACCCCCGTCACAACAGGGGGAGGGTTTTTATTCGAGTCTGTTCGTGGTACCAAAGCCGGATGGCTCGGTCAGACCGATTCTGAACCTAAAACCCCTCAATTTCTTTCTAAAAAAATTCAAATTCAAGATGGAATCTCTTCAAGCAGTGATCTCCAGTCTGGAGGAGGGGGATTTTATTGTGTCGACATAAAGGATGCCTACTTACACGTCCCCATATATCCTCAGCATCAGGCTTACCTGAGGTTTGCTGTTCAGGATTGTTATTACCAATTTCAGACGTTGCCGTTTGGTCTGTCCACGGCTCCGAGGATTTTCACCAAGGTAATGGCGGAAATGATGGTTCTCCTGCGCAAGCAGGGAGTCACAATTATCCCATACTTGGACGATCTCCTCATAAAGGCGAGATCCAAGGAACAATTGCTGAAAAACGTTGCACTCTCTCTGACGATTCTGCAACAACATGGTTGGCTCCTAAACTTGCCAAAATGACAGTTGGTTCCGACGACACGACTGTCGTTCCTGGGTATGATTCTGGATACAGAATTACAGAGAGTTTTTCTTCCAGTGGAAAAAGCGCTGGAAATACAGAACATGGTAAAACAGATTCTGAAACCGGCAACAGTGTCGATTCTTCAATGCACTCGGTTGCTGGGGAAGATGGTGGCGGCCTACGAGGCCATTCAGTATGGCAGGTTCCATGCCAGGGTGTTTCAGTGGGACCTGTTGGACAAGTGGTCCGGGTTTCACCTGGACATGCACCGGAAAATACTCCTATCTTCCAGGACCAGGATCTCCCTCCTGTGGTGGCTGCACAGTTCTCACCTTCTGGAGGGACGCAGGTTCGGGATTCAGGATTGGATCCTGGTGACCACAGATGCAAGTCTCCGAGGCTGGGGAGCAGTCACACAGGGGAGAAATTTTCAGGGAAAATGGTCAAGCGAGGAAGCTTGTCTGCACATAAACATTCTGGAATTAAAAGCCATTTACAACGGCATTCTGCAAGCGGAACATCTTCTTTGCGGTCTGCCCGTCTTGATTCAGTCAAACAACATAAAAGCAGTGGCGTGTATAAACCGCCATTGCGGAACAAAGAGCAGAGCGGCAATGGCAGAGGCCACAAAAGTTCTTCGCTGGGTGGAGAGACATGCAAGTGCTCTGTCAGCGGTCTTCATTCCAGGAGTGGACAACTGGGAAGCAGACTTCCTCAGCAGACACGATCTCCATCCAGGAGAGTGGGGTCTTCATCAAGAGGTCTTTGCAGAAGTAAAAAGTTGTTGGGGAATTCCTCAAATAGACATGATGGCGTCCCGCCTCAACAAGAAACTTCAGAGATATTGTTCCAGGTCAAGGGACCCTCAAGTGATAGCAGTGGACACCCTAGTGACACCGTGGGTGTTTCCGTCGGTATATGTGTTCCCTCTACTTCCACTCAGTCCAAAGGTGATAAAGATGATAAGAAGAACAAGGGTTCAGGCGATACTCATTGTTTCAGATTGGCCAAGGAGGGCCTGGTATCCAGATCTTCAGGAATTGCTCATAGAAGATCCCTGGCCTCTTCCTCTACGGGAGGACCTGTTACAACAAGGACCGTGCGTGTATCAAGACTTACCGCGGCTGCGTTTGACGGCATGGCGGTTGAACGCCAAATCCTAGCCCGGAAGGGTATTCCCAGTGAAGTCATTCCCACACTTCTTCAGGCTCAAAAAGAAGTAACGGCAAAGTATTACCACCGTATATGGAGGAAATATGTGTCTTGGTGTGAATTCAAGCAGGCTCCTACAGAGGAATTTCGGCTGGGGTGTTTGCTCCATTTTTTGCAAGCAGGTGTGGATGCGGGCCTAAAGTTGGGCTCAATTAAAGTACAAATTTCGGCCTTATCAATTTTCTTTCAGAAAGAATTGGCCTCCCTTCCAGAAGTTCAGACCTTCCTGAAAGGCGTACTACACATCCAACCCCCCTTTGTGCCCCCAGTGGCACCATGGGATCTTAATGTGGTGTTGCAGTACATGCAATCTTATTGGTTTGAACCTTTGCGTAAGGTTGAGTTAAAATTCCTTACTTGGAAAGTAGTCATGTTGTTGGCCTTGGCATCCGCAAGGCGGGTGTCGGAGTTGGCGGCTTTGTCTCACAAAAGCCCCTATTTAATATTCAATGCTGATAGAGCGGAGTTGAGAACTCGTCAGCAATGTTTGAGGTGTAAGCTGGTATGTATCTCACCTTAGTTTAAAAATTACATAAATCCTTTTCCTCTAAATGTCCGTCTCCCTGGGCAGAGTTCCTATAACTGGAGTCTGGAGGAGGGGCATAAAGGGAGGAGCCAGTTCACACCCCTTTTAAAGTCTTAACGTGCCCATGTCTCCTGCGGATCCCGACTATACCCCATGGTTCTTGAAGCATCCCCAGCATCCTCTACGGACTAAGAGAAAAGGATTTACCGGTAGGTATTAAAATCCTATTTTTAATCATAGAGTATCTGTTATTGTGACACACCTAGCGCCAATAGGGAGTATACCACCATTCACATTTCTTCTATATCCTGGGATACAAGAAAGTCCCAAGTGTCCAACCTTTGGTAGCAAAAGGTGGAGAGCGCTCCGAATCCCCCCCATTTGTATCTCTATGCAGAAAAATGAGTATCTAGAAACTGAAATACCAATCGCAAGCCGCCGAGATACCAGCTTTTAACAATAGCATCGGCTTCCTCACCTTGAAGAGCAGGGATGGAAAAAAGAGGTTGAAATAGGGAGTGTGCCATAGTAAGGCCTACACATTTTTATAGCTAAGTCCATGCTCTAATTGTGGATTTTTTTTAATTGGAGATATTGCCAATGGCAACCAATCAGATTCTATTTATCATTTAGTAGAGATGAGCGGGTTCGGTTTCTCTGAATCCGAACCCGCCAGAACTTCATATTTTTTTTCACGGGTCCGAGCGACTCGGATCTTCCCGCCTTGCTCGGTTAACCCGAGCGCGCCCGAACGTCATCATGACGCTGTCGGATTCTCGCGAGGCTCGGATTCTATCGCGAGACTCGGATTCTATATAAGGAGCCGCGCGTCGCCGCCATTTTCACACGTGCATTGAGATTGATAGGGAGAGGACGTGGCTGGCGTCCTCTCCGTTTAGAATTAGAATAGATTAGAGAGACACTTGATTTACTAATTTTGGGGAGCATTAGGAGTACTCAGTAGTGTACAGTGCAGAGTTTTGCTGATAGTGACCAGTGACCACCACTTTTATTTATAATCCGTTCTCTGCCTGAAAAAAGCGATACACAGCACACAGTGACTCAGTCACATACCATATCTGTGTGCACTGCTCAGGCTCAGGCCAGTGTGCTGCATCATCTATTATCTATATATAATATTATATATATCTGTCTGACTGCTCAGCTCACACAGCTTATAATTGTGGGGGAGACTGGGGAGCACTACTGCAGTGCCAGTTATAGGTTATAGCAGGAGCCAGGAGTACATAATATATTATATAGTGAGTGACCACCAGACACACAGTGCAGTTTATTTAATATATCCGTTCTCTGCCTGAAAAAAGCGATACACACAGTGACTCAGTCAGTCACATACCATATCTGTGTGCACTGCTCAGGCTCAGGCCAGTGTGCTGCATCATCTATATATATTATATATCTGTCTGACTGCTCAGCTCACACAGCTTATAATTGTGGGGGAGACTGGGGAGCACTACTGCAGTGCCAGTTATAGGTTATAGCAGGAGCCACGCGTACATAATATTATATTAAAATTAAACAGTGCACACTTTTGCTGCAGGAGTGCCACTGCCAGTGTGACTAGTGACCAGTGACCTGACCACCAGTATATAATATTAGTAGTATACTATCTCTTTATCAACCAGTCTATATTAGCAGCAGACACAGTACAGTGCGGTAGTTCACGGCTGTGGCTACCTCTGTGTCGGCACTCGGCAGCCCGTCCATAATTGTATATACCACCTAACCGTGGTTTTTTTTTCTTTCTTTATACATACATACTAGTTACGAGTATACTATCTCTTTATCAACCAGTCTATATATTAGCAGCAGACACAGTACAGTGCGGTAGTTCACGGCTGTGGCTACCTCTGTGTCGGCACTCGGCAGCCCGTCCATAATTGTATATACCACCTAACCGTGGTTTTTTTTTCTTTCTTTATACATACATACTAGTTACGAGTATACTATCTCTTTATCAACCAGTCTATATATTAGCAGCAGACACAGTACAGTGCGGTAGTTCACGGCTGTGGCTACCTCTGTGTCGGCACTCGGCAGCCCGTCCATAATTGTATATACCACCTAACCGTGGTTTTTTTTTCTTTCTTTATACATACATACTAGTTACGAGTATACTATCTCTTTATCAACCAGTCTATATATTAGCAGCAGACACAGTACAGTGCGGTAGTTCATGGCTGTGGCTACCTCTGTGTCGGCACTCGGCAGCCCGTCCATAATTGTATATACCACCTAACCGTGGTTTTTTTTTCTTTCTTTATACATACATACTAGTTACGAGTATACTATCTCTTTATCAACCAGTCTATATTAGCAGCAGACACAGTACAGTGCGGTAGTTCACGGCTGTGGCTACCTCTGTGTCGGCACTCGGCAGCCCGTCCATAATTGTATACTAGTATCCAATCCATCCATCTCCATTGTTTACCTGAGGTGTCTTTTAGTTGTGCCTATTAAAATATGGAGAACAAAAATGTTGAGGTTCCAAAATTAGGGAAAGATCAAGATCCACTTCCACCTCGTGCTGAAGCTGCTGCCACTAGTCATGGCCGAGACGATGAAATGCCAGCAACGTCGTCTGCCAAGGCCGATGCCCAATGGCATAGTTCAGAGCATGTCAAAACCAAAACACCAAATATCAGTAAAAAAAGGACTCCAAAACCTAAAATAAAATTGTCGGAGGAGAAGCGTAAACTTGCCAATATGCCATTTACCACACGGAGTGGCAAGGAACGGCTGAGGCCCTGGCCTATGTTCATGGCTAGTGGTTCAGCTTCACATGAGGATGGAAGCACTCAGCCTCTCGCTAGAAAACTGAAAAGACCCAAGCTGGCAAAAGCACCGCAAAGAACTGTGCGTTCTTTGAAATCCCAAATCCACAAGGAGAGTCCAATTGTGTCGGTTGCGATGCCTGACCTTCCCAACACTGGACGTGAAGAGCATGCGCCTTCCACCATTTGCACGCCCCCTGCAAGTGCTGGAAGGAGCACCCGCAGTCCAGTTCCTGATAGTCAGATTGAAGATGTCAGTGTTGAAGTACACCAGGATGAGGAGGATATGGGTGTTGCTGGCGCTGGGGAGGAAATTGACCAGGAGGATTCTGATGGTGAGGTGGTTTGTTTAAGTCAGGCACCCGGGGAGACACCTGTTGTCCGTGGGAGGAATATGGCCGTTGACATGCCAGGTGAAAATACCAAAAAAATCAGCTCTTCGGTGTGGAGGTATTTCACCAGAAATGCGGACAACAGGTGTCAAGCCGTGTGTTCCCTTTGTCAAGCTGTAATAAGTAGGGGTAAGGACGTTAACCACCTCGGAACATCCTCCCTTATACGTCACCTGCAGCACATTCATAATAAGTCAGTGACAAGTTCAAAAACTTTGGGTGACAGCGGAAGCAGTCCACTGACCAGTAAATCCCTTCCTCTTGTAACCAAGCTCACGCAAACCACCCCACCAACTCCCTCAGTGTCAATTTCCTCCTTCCCCAGGAATGCCAATAGTCCTGCAGGCCATGTCACTGGCAATTCTGACGAGTCCTCTCCTGCCTGGGATTCCTCCGATGCATCCTTGCGTGTAACGCCTACTGCTGCTGGCGCTGCTGTTGTTGCCGCTGGGAGTCGATGGTCATCCCAGAGGGGAAGTCGTAAGCCCACTTGTACTACTTCCAGTAAGCAATTGACTGTTCAACAGTCCTTTGCGAGGAAGATGAAATATCACAGCAGTCATCCTACTGCAAAGCGGATAACTGAGGCCTTGGCATCCTGGGTGGTGAGAAACGTGGTTCCGGTATCCATCATTACTGCAGAGCCAACTAGAGACTTGTTGGAGGTACTGTGTCCCCGGTACCAAATACCATCTAGGTTCCATTTCTCTAGGCAGGCGATACCGAAAATGTACACAGACCTCAGAAAAAGAGTCACCAGTGTCCTAAAAAATGCAGCTGTACCCAATGTCCACTTAACCACGGACATGTGGACAAGTGGAGCAGGGCAGGGTCAGGACTATATGACTGTGACAGCCCACTGGGTAGATGTATGGACTCCCGCCGCAAGAACAGCAGCGGCGGCACCAGTAGCAGCATCTCGCAAACGCCAACTCTTTCCTAGGCAGGCTACGCTTTGTATCACCGCTTTCCAGAATACGCACACAGCTGAAAACCTCTTACGGCAACTGAGGAAGATCATCGCGGAATGGCTTACCCCAATTGGACTCTCCTGTGGATTTGTGGCATCGGACAACGCCAGCAATATTGTGTGTGCATTAAATCTGGGCCAATTCCAGCACGTCCCATGTTTTGCACATACCTTGAATTTGGTGGTGCAGAATTTTTTAAAAAACGACAGGGGCTTGCAAGAGATGCTGTCGGTGGCCAGAAGAATTGCGGGACACTTTCGGCGTACAGGCACCACGTACAGAAAACTGGAGCACCACCAAAAACTACTGAACCTGCCCTGCCATCATCTGAAGCAAGAAGTGGTAACGAGGTGGAATTCAACCCTCTATATGCTTCAGAGGTTGGAGGAGCAGCAAAAGGCCATTCAAGCCTATACAATTGAGCACGATATAGTAGGTGGAATGCACCTGTCTCAAGTGCAGTGGAGAATGATTTCAACGTTGTGCAAGGTTCTGATGCCCTTTGAACTTGCCACACGTGAAGTCAGTTCAGACACTGCCAGCCTGAGTCAGGTCATTCCCCTCATCAGGCTTTTGCAGAAGAAGCTGGAGGCATTGAAGAAGGAGCTAAAAGGGAGCGATTCCGCTAGGCATGTGGGACTTGTGGATGCAGCCCTTAATTCGCTTAACAAGGATTCACGGGTGGTCAATCTGTTGAAATCAGAGCACTACATTTTGGCCACCGTGCTCGATCCTAGATTTAAAGCCTACCTTGGATCTCTCTTTCCGGCAGACACAGGTCTGCTGGGGTTGAAAGACCTGCTGGTGACAAAATTGTCAAGTCAAGCGGAACGCGACCTGTCAACATCTCCTCCTTCACATTCTCCCGCAACTGGGGGTGCGAGGAAAAGGCTCAGAATTCCGAGCCCACCCGCTGGCGGTGATGCAGGGCAGTCTGGAGCGACTGCTGATGCTGACATCTGGTCCGGACTGAAGGACCTGACAACGATTACGGACATGTCGTCTACTGTCACTGCATATGATTCTCTCAACATTGATAGAATGGTGGAGGATTATATGAGTGACCGCATCCAAGTAGGCACGTCACACAGTCCGTACTTATACTGGCAGGAAAAAGAGGCAATTTGGAGGCCCTTGCACAAGCTGGCTTTATTCTACCTAAGTTGCCCTCCCACAAGTGTGTACTCCGAAAGAGTGTTTAGTGCCGCCGCTCACCTTGTCAGCAATCGGCGTACGAGGTTACATCCAGAAAATGTGGAGAAGATGATGTTCATTAAAATGAATTATAATCAATTCCTCCGCGGAGACATTGACCAGCAGCAATTGCCTCCACAAAGTACACAGGGAGCTGAGATGGTGGATTCCAGTGGGGACGAATTGATAATCTGTGAGGAGGGGGATGTACACGGTGATATATCGGAGGGTGAAGATGAGGTGGACATCTTGCCTCTGTAGAGCCAGTTTGTGCAAGGAGAGATTAATTGCTTCTTTTTTGGGGGGGGGTCCAAACCAACCCGTCATATCAGTCACAGTCGTGTGGCAGACCCTGTCACTGAAATGATGGGTTGGTTAAAGTGTGCATGTCCTGTTTTGTTTATACAACATAAGGGTGGGTGGGAGGGCCCAAGGACAATTCCATCTTGCACCTCTTTTTTCTTTTCTTTTTCTTTGCATCATGTGCTGATTGGGGAGGGTTTTTTTGGAAGGGACATCCTGCGTGACACTGCAGTGCCACTCCTAGATGGGCCCGGTGTTTGTGTCGGCCACTAGGGTCGCTAATCTTACTCACACAGTCAGCTACCTCATTGCGCCTCTTTTTTTCTTTGCGTCATGTGCTGTTTGGGGAGGGTTTTTTGGAAGGGACATCCTGCGTGACACTGCAGTGCCACTCCTAGATGGGCCCGGTGTTTGTGTCGGCCACTAGGGTCGCTAATCTTACTCACACAGCTACCTCATTGCGCCTCTTTTTTTCTTTGCGTCATGTGCTGTTTGGGGAGGGTTTTTTGGAAGGGCCATCCTGCGTGACACTGCAGTGCCACTCCTAGATGGGCCCGGTGTTTGTGTCGGCCACTAGGGTCGCTAATCTTACTCACACAGCTACCTCATTGCGCCTCTTTTTTTCTTTGCGTCATGTGCTGTTTGGGGAGGGTTTTTTGGAAGGGACATCCTGCGTGACACTGCAGTGCCACTCCTAGATGGGCCCGGTGTTTGTGTCGGCCACTAGGGTCGCTTATCTTACTCACACAGCGACCTCGGTGCAAATTTTAGGACTAAAAATAATATTGTGAGGTGTGAGGTATTCAGAATAGACTGAAAATGAGTGTAAATTATGGTTTTTGAGGTTAATAATACTTTGGGATCAAAATGACCCCCAAATTCTATGATTTAAGCTGTTTTTTAGTGTTTTTTTAAAAAAACACCCGAATCCAAAACACACCCGAATCCGACAAAAAAAATTCGGTGAGGTTTTGCCAAAACGCGTTCGAACCCAAAACACGGCCGCGGAACCGAACCCAAAACCAAAACACAAAACCCGAAAAATTTCAGGCGCTCATCTCTATCATTTAGCACGTTCTAGAAAATAATAGCTAGAATCTATTTGGTTGCTATGTGCAACATATCCACTCCAACCAAGTATATCCCCAAGTCACTAAATAATTACCACATATCAAGTTGGTAAAATATGAAGTTAGCAGACTCTGAAGTAACTTGTGTTTTTACATGACAGGAATAAGGGGGTGATTCAGACCTGATCGTAGATGTGCTAAATTTAGCACATCTACTATCAGTTTCACTGACATGCGGGGGGGATGCCCAGCACAGGGCTAGTGTGCAAAGTACAAAGGTGCAAAAGTGTTGCATGGCGGTGATGCTTTCACACCCACCAAGTAGTGCCCTGTCTGCGCAGCCTAGCTACCCACCACGTTCAGGGTCGCAGCAGCTGCGTGTGATGTCACGCAGCTGCCCGCCCCAGCAATGGTCCAGACATGCCCACGTTGTCCGGCCGCAATGGCGTTCTAATGCCATTGGCATGCCCCCTCCCGCCCCCCGACTGCCTCTACCTGATTGACAGGCAGAGGCAATCACACCAGTGAGATGCTTTTGCACGTGCGCAAAACGCTTAGGGCTTCAGAGTGCGATCGCCGTTGGTGCAGCGATCGGCATTGAATTAGGCCCTAAGTTATAATAAAAAAGTTGTACATAGTCTTCACTCACCAATTACACTCCAAACTGCATTTCATTTCATCATTTCAGGGAAAGCTCAGACCAAAATATTGCAATAGTTTGCCAACCTGGCCAACCATGCTACGATTTTAGGTAATCTCAGCCCTAAAAGAACTAACGTTCACAAAGGGCTGATATCACCTAAAGGATAAAAAAGGGGCAGACTAGATGAGCCAAGTGGTTCTTATATGCCGTCAAATTCTATGTTTCTATATTTCTATGATCTCCCATTTCTGGCTAGTCCCTACACTGAATCTGTCTCATAAGACTCTTAAGGCTCCCAGCGCTTTGGTTTAAAGTAGTGATGTGCACCGGACATTTTTCGGGTTTTGTGTTTTGGTTTTGGATTCGGTTCCGCGGCCGTGTTTTGGATTCGGACGCGTTTTGGCAAAACCTCCCTGAAATTTTTTTGTCGGATTCGGGTGTGTTTTGGATTCGGGTGTTTTTTTTTACAAAAAACCCTCAAAAACAGCTTAAATCATAGAATTTGGGGGTCATTTTGATCCCATAGTATTATTAACCTCAACAACCATAATTTACACTCATTTTCGGTCTATTCTGAACACCTCACACCTCACAATATTATTTTTAGTCCTAAAATTTGCACCGAGGTCACTGGATGGCTAAGCTAAGCGACCCAAGTGACCGACACAAACACCTGTCCCATCTAGGGGTGGCACTGCAGTGTCAGAAAGGATGGCACTTCAAAAAAATAGTCCCCAAACAGCACATGATAAAAATAATAAAAGAGGCGCACCAAGGTCGCTGTGTGACTAAGCTAAGCGACACAAGTGGCCGACACAAACACCTGGCCCATCTAGGAGTGGCACTGCAGTGTCAGGCAGGATGGCACTTCAAAAAAAATAGTCCCCAAACAGCACATGATGCAAAGAAAAAAAGAGGCGCACCAAGGTAGCTGTGTGACTACGTTAAGCAACACAAGTGGCCGAGACAAATACCTGGCCCATCTAGGAGTGGCACTGCAGTGTCAGGCAGGATGGCACTTCAAAAAAATAGTCCCCAAACAGCACATGATGCAAAGAAAAAAGAGGCGCACCAAGGTCGCTGTGTGACTAAGCTAAGCGACAAAAGTGGCCAACACAAACACCTGGCCCATCTAGGAGTGGCACTGCAGTGTCAGGCAGGATGGCACTTCAAAAAAATTGTCCCCAAACAGCACATGATGCAAAGAAAAATGAAAGAAAAAAGAGGTGCAAGATGGAATTGTCCTTGGGCCCTCCCACCCACCCTTATGTTGTATAAACAGGACATGCACACTTTAACGAACCCATCATTTCAGCGACAGGGTCTGCCACACGACTGTGACTGAAATGACTGGTTGGTTTGGGCCCCCACCAAAAAAGAAGCAATCAATCTCTCCTTGCACAAACTGGCTCTACAGAGGCAAGATGTCCACCTCATCATCATCCTCCGATTCCTCACCCCTTTCACTGTGTACATCCCCCTCCTCACAGATTATTAATTCGTCCCCACTGGAATCCACCATCTCAGATCCCTGTGTACTTTCTGGAGGCAATTGCTGCTGGTGAATGTCTCCACAGAGGAATTGATTATAATTCATTTTGATGAACATCATCTTCTCCACATTTTCTGGAAGTAACCTCGTACGCCGATTGCTGACAAGGTGAGCGGCTGCACTAAACACTCTTTCGGAGTACACACTGGAGGGAGGGCAACTTAGGTAGAATAAAGCCAGTTTGTGCAAGGGCCTCCAAATTGCCTCTTTTTCCTGCCAGTATACGTACGGTCTGTCTGACGTGCCTACTTGGATGCGGTCACTCATATAATCCTCCACCATTCTTTCAATGGTGAGAGATTTATATGCAGTGACAGTAGACGACATGTCAGTAATCGTTGGCAGGTCCTTCAGTCCGGACCAGATGTCAGCACTCGCTCCAGACTGCCCTGCATCACCACCAGCGGGTGGGCTCGGAATTCTTAGCCTTTTCCTCGCACCCCCAGTTGCGGGAGAATGTGAAGGAGGAGATGTTGACGGGTCACGTTCCGCTTGACTTGACAATTTTCTCACCAGCAGGTCTTTGAACCTCTGCAGACTTGTGTCTGCCGGAAAGAGAGATACAACGTAGGTTTTAAATCTAGGATCGAGCACGGTGGCCAAAATGTAGTGCTCTGATTTCAACAGATTGACCACCCGTGAATCCTGGTTAAGCGAATTAAGGGCTCCATCCACAAGTCCCACATGCCTAGCGGAATCGCTCTGTTTTAGCTCCTCCTTCAATGTTTCCAGCTTCTTCTGCAAAAGCCTGATGAGGGGAATGACCTGACTCAGGCTGGCAGTGTCTGAACTGACTTCACGTGTGGCAAGTTCAAAGGGTTGCAGAACCTTGCACAACGTTGAAATCATTCTCCACTGCGCTTGAGTCAGGTGCATTCCCCCTCCTTTGCCTATATTGTGGGCAGATGTATAGGCTTGAATGGCCTTTTGCTGCTCCTCCATCCTCTGAAGCATATAGAGGGTTGAATTCCACCTCGTTACCACCTCTTGCTTCAGATGATGGCAGGGCAGGTTCAGTAATGTTTGGTGGTGCTCCAGTCTTCGGCACGCGGTGGCTGAATGCCGAAAGTGGCCCGCAATTCTTCGGGCCACCGACAGCATCTCTTGCACGCCCCTGTCGTTTTTTAAAATAATTCTGCACCACCAAATTCAATGTATGTGCAAAACATGGGACGTGCTGGAATTTGCCCAGATGTAATATACGCACAATATTGGTGGCGTTGACGATGTCACAAATCCCCAGGAGAGTCCAATTGGGGTAAGCCATTCTGCGATGATGTTCCTCAGTTTCCGTAAGAGGTTGTCAGCTGTGTGCCTCTTATGGAAAGCGGTGATACAAAGCGTAGCCTGCCTAGGAACGAGTTGGCGTTTGCGAGATGCTGCTACTGGTGCCGCCGCTGCTGTTCTTGCTGCGGGAGGCAATACATCTACCCAGTGGGCTGTCACAGTCATATAGTCCTGAGTCTGCCCTGCTCCACTTGTCCACATGTCCATGGTTAAGTGGACATTGGGTACAACTGCATTTTTTAGGACACTGGTGACTCTTTTTCTGACGTCTGTGTACATTTTCGGTATCGCCTGCCTAGAGAAATATAACCTAGATGGTATTTGGTACCGGGGATACAGTACCTCAATCAAATCTCTAGTTGCCTCTGAATTAACGGTGGATACCGGAACCACATTTCTCACCGCACAGGCTGCCAAGGCCTGAGTTATCAGCTTTGCAGCAGGATGACTGCTGTGATATTTCATCTTCCTCGCAGCCAGCAGCAGTAGGCGTTACACTCAAGGATGCATCGGGGGAATCCCAGGCAGGAGAGGACTCTTCAGACTTGCCAGTGACATGGCCTGCAGGACTATTGGCTTTCCTGTGTAAGGTGGAAATTGACACTGAGGGAGTTGGTGGTGTGGTTTGCAGGAGCTTGGTTACAAGAGGAAGGGATTTAGTTGTCAGTGGACTGCTTCCGCTGTCATCCAAAGTTTTTGAACTTGTCACTGACTTATGATGAATGCGCTGCAGGTGACGTATAAGGGAGGATGTTCCGAGGTGCTTAACGTCCTTACCCCTACTTATTACAGCTTGACAAAGGCAACACACGGCTTGACACCTGTTGTCCGCATTTGTGTTCAAATAATTCCACACCGAAGAGCTGATTTTTTTTGTATTTTGACCAGGCATGTCAATGGCCATATTCGTCCCACGGACAACAGGTGTCTCCCCAGGTGCCTGACTTAAACAAACCACCTCACCATCAGAATCCTCCTTGTCAATTTCCTCCCCAGCGCCAGCAACACCCATATCCTCATCCTGGTGTACTTCAACAGTGACATCTTCAATTTGACTATCAGGAACTGGACTGCGGGTGCTCCTTCCAGCACTTGCAGGGGGCGTGCAAATGGTGGAAGGCGCAAGCTCTTCCCGTCCAGTGTTGGGAAGGTCAGGCATCGCAACCGACACAATTGGACTCTCCTTGGGGATTTATGATTTAGAAGAACGTACAGTTCTTTGCTGTGCTTTTGCCAGCTTAAGTCTTTTCATTTTTCTAGCGAGAGGATGAGTGCTTCCATCCTCATGTGAATCTAAACCACTAGCCATGAACATAGGCCAGGGACTCAGCCGTTCCTTGCCACTCCGTGTCGTAAATGGCATATTGGCAAGTTTACGCTTCTCATCAGACGCTTTCAATTTTGATTTTTGGGTCATTTTACTGAACTTTTGTTTTTTGGATTTTACATGCTCTCTACTATGACATTTGGCATCGGCCTTGGCAGACGACGTTGATGGCATTTCATCGTCTCGGCCATGACTAGTGGCAGCAGCTTCAGCACGAGGTGGAAGTGGATCTTGATCTTTCCCTATTTTAACTTCCACATTTTTGTTCTCCATTTTTTAACGTGTGGAATTATATGCCAGTATCAATAGCAATGGCCTACTACTATATATACTGCGCACAACTGAAATGCACCACAGGTATGGATGGATAGTATACTTGACGACACAGAGGTAGGTAGAGCAGTGGCCTACTGTACCGTACTGCTATATATTATATACTGGTGGTCAGCAAACTGTGCAAAACTGAAATGCACCACAGGTATGGATGGATAGTATACTTGACGACACAGAGGTAGGTACAGCAGTGGCCTACTGTACCGTAATGCTATATATTATATACTGGTGGTCAGCAAACTGTGCAAAACTGAAATGCACCACAGGTATGGATGGATAGTATACTTGACGACACAGAGGTAGGTACAGCAGTGGCCTACTGTACCGTAATGCTATATATTATATACTGGTGGTCAGCAAACTGTGCAAAACTGAAATGCACCACAGGTATGGATGGATAGTATACTTGACGACACAGAGGTAGGTACAGCAGTGGCCTACTGTACCGTAATGCTATATATTATATACTGGTGGTCAGCAAACTGTGCAAAACTGAAATGCACCACAGGTATGGATGGATAGTATACTTGACGACACAAAGGTAGGTACAGCAGTGGCCTTCTGTACCGTACTCCTATATATTATATACTGGTGGTCTGTACTGTACTCCTACTATATACTACAATGCAGCACAGATATGGAGTGTTTTTCAGGCAGACAACGTATACTGGTGGTCACTGGTCAGCAAAACTCTGCACTGTACTCCTCCTATATAATACTGCTGGTCCCCAGTCCCCACAATAAAGCAGTGTGAGCACAGCTATATGCAGCACACTGAGCACAGATATGGAGTGTTTTTCAGGCAGACAACGTATACTGGTGGTCACTGTCAGCAAAACTCTGCACTGTACTCCTCCTATATAATACAGCTGCTCCCCAGTCCCCACAATTAAGCAGTGTGAGCACAGATATATGCAGCACACTGAGCACAGATATGGAGTGTTTTTCAGGCAGACAACGTATACTGGTGGTCACTGTCAGCAAAACTCTGCACTGTACTCCTCCTATATAATACAGCTGCTCCCCAGTCCCCACAATTAAGCAGTGTGAGCACAGATATATGCAGCACACTGAGCACAGATAAGGAGCGTTTTTTTCAGGCAGAGAACGGATAAAACTGGTGGTCACTGATCAGCAAAACTCTGCACTGTACTCCTCCTATATTAATAATACAGCTGCTCCCCAGTCCCCACAATTAAGATATAAGCAAGCACAAATATTTGCATCAACAATGAATAAACGGAGAGGACGCCAGCCACGTCCTCTCCCTAACATTTTCAATGCACGAGTGAAAATGGCGGCGACGCGCGTCAGCTTATAAAAAATCCGAATCTCGAGAGAATCCGACAGCGGGATGATGAAGTTCGGGCGCGCTCGGGTTAACCGAGCCATACGGGAGATACGAGTATGCCTCGGACCCGTGTAAAATGGGTGAAGTTCGGGGTGGTTCGGTTTCCGAGGAACCGAACCCGCTCATCACTAGTTTAAAGAGACAGAACCTAACCCAAGCATATCAATTACTGAGCTCCCGGTGAAACAGCCAATGAGCTAGCAGCCTTAAACCCAGAAAAAAGCATATTGTGTTATAAAATCTGTGCAATTGAGACAGATAGGGAAGACTGTGATGTGGTTGGCCAGCTCGGCGTGGTCACATACCTTAGGCACCGCAAATAGTTGAGTGCTGTGGATTAAAGCTTATTGTTTAAATTATATAGATATTATAGTCTTCAAATATATAATATAGAAAAACTAATGTTATACAGTAAATAATAATATAATATTCATTCATTTACATGTACTTTTTTCTGAGAGGCTTGTTAATCAATTGGGAAAGGGGCTTATTTCTCAAAAAGTTTTGTGCAAAAAAACATTTTAAAACTGCAGTTGGGTTTTGTATTATTTTTCACCAGGGTTAAGTTGTCCAGGATGGCCTAGGGGGCCACCTGGCTCTGTCTTCGAAAACCTAGGCGGCCTGTCTTCTACCCATATGACCCATTGTAAACCTTTATTATTATTCCTTAAATTGAACTTCATTTACACTGTTCATTGGTGTCTGGATTCTTGATAATGAGAAGGAGAGACCCAAGCCTCCCATAGAAGTAACAGGCTGTGGCTTCTGTATATTAGTGGGCAGATTCAGAGGCTTTACTTAGCACACTATAGGGAGGTCAGGCTATGTCAATGATATTGGAAGTAACATTGGCACTGAGGATTTAGATGTGAGGAGCCTGCAGCTTGCTATGTAGGACCTTGTCACTGTTGGACCTGACAGTAGACCCCAAGAGGTGTGCCCTGTCACCAGGGTGGGGGTGAGCTTCCTTATTGACCTTCGTGCTCTGATATTCTTAATATAGAAAGAGCTCAGATTGTTCTGGTCTTTACCCTGCAGAACACTGTTCAGGGGAAATATAACATGGCATATTATTTTATTTCTAGTTGGTGAGGGCATGACCATGTCATGGAGGAATGGGACTAGTGTTTTACAAGATTCCATCTACCTCCAAAGCAGTACAGTGCATAGAACTGCATTTTATAATACTGCCTTTATACTGAATGGAGCTGATGGCACCTTCTTATTGATTCTGCTTCAGTGCAGCCCTCCTTGCATTCTCTATAATTTGCCCCAGTGTCCACTAAGGTCCACTAAATTCATTTCTCACCTCCCCCTAATGTATCTTACCCCTCTTTCTGCATTTTAAGTACCAGACCATTTTATCTGGCTTTGGATTTGGGTCTGACTCGTCATCCGTTTTTGGATTTGGATTTGCCAAACTGCCATGACTGGTTTTGGGTTTGGATTGGGATTCACATTTTTTTTTCAAGAATTGACAAAAAAAGCTAAACTTATGTAAATTGTCCCTAGAGTGTCATTAACCTCAATAGCATGAATTTCCTGTAAATTTTGACCACCTCATAGCTCACAATATTGTTTTTATTCAATATTGGCCAAAGGCTGCATCAAGCTGGATTGTCACTAAGTGACAGAGCAGCAGCACAAGCACAGAGCAGTTTATAGCACATCTATGAAACATTGGGGGTAATTCCAAGTTGATTGCAGCAGGAAATTTTTTAGCAGTTGGGCAAAACCATGTGCACTGCAGGTGGGGCAGATATAACATGTGCAGAGAGAGTTAGATTTGGGTGGGTTATTTTATTTCTGTGCAGGGTAAATAGTGGCTGCTTTATTTTTACACTGCAAATTAGATTGCAGATTGAACACACCCCACCCAAATCTAACTCTGTCTGCACATGTTATATCTGCTTCCCCCCTGCAGTGCACATGGTTTTGCCCAACTGCTAAAGAATTTCCTGCTGCGATCAACTTGGAATTATCCCCATTGCCACAGCGTACTGGAGTACAGTCCACAGAACAGTTCCACTAATAGAGCTACAGTATATATATTTTTTTCTTTTTTGAACTTGTAGCTTGGTTAAACTTTGTGGAGTCACATGGCTTATAGATGCATGTGAACAAAGCACACTAGGGTAAAATGCACCAAACAGTAAAAGTAGATATAGATTTTTTTTTGGTTTAATTTTTCTGTCCTGTAAGCTTGCAGCTTGGTTCAGTCTGTGTGGATCACAGGCTTATAGATGTATGTGAACAAAGCACACTAAGGTAAAGCACACCAAATAGTATAATCAATATATTTTTTTAATTGTTCTGCTTTTTTAACTTTCAACTCAGTTAAAATTGCGTGGATCGCAGGGTTTATAGATGCATGTGAACAAACTTAGCGCACCAACCAATATACATATATACAGTATATTAGAGATGTGCGCCGGGCCATTTTTGCCGGATTTGGATTTGGGGGGTAATTCAAAGTTGATCACAGCAGCAAATTTGTTAGCAGTTGGGCAAAACCATGGGGGTCATTCCGAGTTGTTCGCTCGTTATTTTTTTCTCGCAACGGAGCGATTAGTCGCGAATGCGCAATGTCCGCAGTGCGACTGCACCAAGTAAATTTGCTATGCAGTTAGGAATTTTACTCACGGCATTACGAGGTTTTTTCTTCGTTCTGGTGATCGTAATGTGATTGACAGGAAGTGGGTGTTTCTGGGCGGAAACTGGCCATTTTATGGGAGTGTGTGAAAAAACGCTACCATTTCTGGGAAAAACGCGGGAGTGGCTGGAGAAACGGAGGAGTGTCTGGGCGAACGCTGGGTGTGTTTGTGACGTCAAACCAGGAACGACAAGCACTGAACTGATCGCACTGGCAGAGTAAGTCTCGAGCTACTCAGAAACTGCACAGAGAAGTATTTTCGCAATATTGCGAATCTTTCGTTCGCAATTTTGATAAGCTAAGATTCACTCCCAGTAGGCGGCGGCTTAGCGTGTGCAATGCTGCTAAAAGCAGCTTGCGAGCGAACAACTCGGAATGACCCCCAAAGTCTGCAGCGAGCTGGCTAGTTCACTAAGCGACAGAGCACAAACACATAGCAGTTTATAGCATATCTATGAAACATCAACACACAGCAGTGGGAGAAATGAACAGTGGTGCAAGATGGAATTGTCCTTGGGCCCTTACCATCCACCCTTATGTTGGATATTAAAAAGGACATGCACAGTTTAACAAACCAAGCTATCCAGCGACAGGGACTGTAGCTTTTGTGGCTAAAGTGCTTGGTGTGTTTGGGCCCCCACAAAACAAGCTACCAATCGGCTTAAGGCAACAGATCTACAGTGGCTAGATGTCATCATCATTGCCATCCTCATCCTCACCCTCATCAGTGTGTACATCCTCCTCACACAATATTAATTCATCCCCGCTGGAATACACCATTACAGAAGTCCATATTTTGATCCCTCCCCGTCATGCTGGGCACTCCACTTCTATATGTGTAGTCCGATTGTTTTATTTAGCTGGTTTTAAAGTGCAGTGCTAGCTAAACTTATGGTTAAACGAATATTGTTTACACTGTGCATGCCAAGAGTTAGTTACGATTATGTACCGTAGGCATACGTTTTGTTGGCACATGCTGAAATGTAGGAATAACTGAGAAGTCTTTTGCACGTTTGAAAGGTTGGTGGGGTAGCCATCAGGATAGCAAAGTAAGTTTTCTCCAGGACAGTAGGATTTTAGAAGACTTGTCCTGGCTCTGGAGGATTGCTAAATTGCAACTATAATATTCGTTTTTTAATACTATTGCAAAAAGCGCCAAATTGGGATGTTGGGTAACATGGCCTTTCCTGTTAATTTGATAAATAGGTGACATAATATACTATATATACAAATGTAGCCATGTTCATCGTGGTTCCGTCATGGCCGCATGGGCAAACTTCCCCTGGGTGCGACTTAGTACGCTGAGCTGCGACTAGTCGCACCCGTGGCCATTCCATAGAAAACCTATGGAGTGCAGGTGTGAATAAGTGCATGCGCAGGCCACCGTGCAGGCAAATCATGCCAAATAAGTCACATCTGTATTATATAGAATTTTG
The DNA here is from genome assembly GCF_028390025.1 of Pseudophryne corroboree. NCBI lineage: Eukaryota > Metazoa > Chordata > Amphibia > Anura > Myobatrachidae > Pseudophryne > Pseudophryne corroboree. The sequence continues at coordinate 710,216,575 of NC_086445.1, forward strand.
TTTTGTGAGCTGAAATATTATTTTACATATAATGTATTATATAGTAAATCTACCAGCTATTTGTACACAAAACAGTTTTGTGATCATTGAATTCTTTTTCTTAAACTTTGTTATGCGTTTCAGCAGTTCAGAGGTTTGTAATAAACAGGGGAATGTTGTGCTGGGAGCAGGGTGGCATCTACAATTTTGACATTTTGACACTATCAGCTGTATGCATCTGCACACTGGTGGTCATTCCAAGTTGATCGCAGCCAACAACTTTTTGCTGCTGCTGTGATCAACTAGCACACGCCTATGGGGGGAGTGTATTTTAGCTTAGCAGGGCTGCGATCGCTTGTGCAGCCCTGCTAAGCAAAAAAAAAAAGTCACACAAAACAAGACTAGGCCTGGATATACTTACCCTGTGCGATGGATCCAGCAATGATGGGCCCAGCTTTGATCACTCCTCCACCCTCCGTTCTCCTGGGCATGCCTGCATTTTACTCACCGCTCGCCGAAAACGGCTCCAAATGGTCCGGATCTGCCCTCTTCCTGTCAATCTTCTTTGCGTCCGTCCTGGGACCGCTTTCTAATTAAGCAGTGACGTAAACGGCGACCCCTGTCACGGGCAACGTCGCACCAGCGCACTGTGGCCGCCGTGCATGCGCATTCCACACACGTTCGCACCGCAGCCATAAACCGAAATAGGTATTACAGTACACGCCCAAGTAAAGTACATCAACCTTATCCTCATTCTCCATCAGAGGAAGAACAAATACAGATTAACAATTCTTGATTAACTCCCAAGGAAAGCTAGAAGCATTGTTGAAAAAATTTGTGTCTATATTGTGCAGCCTCTGGATGTCTTCTGAGTACCTGCCCTCTGTGCCTGAGAAATGCTTGCTCCGAACCTGTCAAGGGGGAGTTAGGTTGAGGGTAACTTCAAAGTCTCCTCTGAGATCTGACTGCACTCTTATTTTGATTTTGGAACATGACCAGAGATCTAAGGTCCTCTCAGCATTATTAGATTCTGGTGCAGCTGTAACCTTTGCTGCTACGGCTCTTGTCGAAGAATTACGTCTTCCCATAGAATAACTTCAGCATCCTGCATACCTTACTGCCATAGAGTTGAATTGTGGAAGGCAAAATCACTCATTAGACTCTCCCATTGAAGATGAAAGTCAGTGCTTTACATTCGGAATATCTTAGATTCTTGGTAATTCCTAAGGTCTCATATATTCTGATTCTATGCCTGCCATGGCTCTAAATGCACAACCCTCAGTTTGACTGGACCAACTTGCAGATAATTTTTTTGTTTTAATCTTGTCTCCAGTGGGTATGTCCTCTCCACAGTGTTGATACATCCAAGCCAGATTTGCTTCCTACATATTATAAAGACTTTGCTAATGTCTTAAGTAAACAAGAGACACACACTTTACCTCCAAATCGAGAGTGGGGCTTTTCCATCGATGTGTTTCCTTAAAAAGTACCTCTCAAAGCTCAAACCTACCAATTGTCTCTCACAGAGCCTCAAGCTATGTCAAAATACATCCAAGAAAACCTTGAAAAAGGCTTTATGTGACCTCCTCCTTCTGCTAGAAAAGGAAATACCATGCATGTGGAGCTGGAGCACAGACCAGCTGCTTGAAGGCTGATATCTGTGTTACTGGGTACAGTGGAGCTAGGTTGCTAGTGTCCACTGAAAGGGGATAGTCCCAGCTTTTGGAGTATACCCTCAGGAAAACTCTATGTCAAACATAACCCAAGATATCTAGCTGGGAAGACTAATTATAGGCTCAGATGGGGACTACTGTTTTGAAGTCAGATCTTTTTTTGGTTCCCCAGGGCAGATTTTCAAAAATATTGGACCCCTGCAAATAGAGGACTCTCAACTATCCTGGGTTCCTTGGGCAACTGCCCATTGAACCCATATGAAAAGATGGCTTTGGTGGAAATCATGGAGTGTTTTCAGCACAATGCGTCAGTACAGAGTATTAAGCAAGCACTGGAGCTTCATAACTACATCATTGTGCAGCAAACGCACAGGAGCTACACCCATGATGGGATTCATTAGATTAAGAGGTGCAAAAAATGGCACCACATGGAAGGTTGCAATGCAATTAAAGTGTAAACATTTGTGGTAAGTTACAGTTGATCCTGGAGACAGTTCTAGCCCAGATAATGTAGAGAGAGCCATGGAGACAACTGGCTTAAGTGTAGAGCAACATGTTTATTTAATCATACTTTACATGGGAAAGTGCAGCAAAAGACAAGACACATGGACAGCACTGCTGGCAGTATATAAAGAAGTGATCTGAGGCATGTATTGTATAATACCAAGTTACATGAATGCACCAGTAAGAGTGACTATATTGACAAAATGATGTCGATATCCCAGCAGTAAAGAGTCCAGGTACATGACGAGATCTCCATGGCGATGCTGTAAATTAAGAACCTGAATTTACTATTCTGGTGGAGTCGGAAGTAAACATAGCTAAATAGTTAAATACAGTAATTGTTAGGACAAAATGTGTGCCAGTTGAGTTAAACACTAAGAAAACTGAATTACATACCAAGAGTGAGAAGACCAGAATATTCAACTACAGGTGCTATTTATATCACACAATAGGTCACAAAGCATTTGCATGTACTGTATGTGGAAAAATGTGAATGCTATGCCAAAAAAAAAATTAAAACAGCAAACTGAGTCAGCCTTATGTGTCGCAGACAGCTGCAGAAAAGATTGTTGGTATATTGACTAGGCATTTCAGCTGCAATGAAGAGTGGCTCACCAGATTAACCATGTGTGATACTACAGTATAATAAGGAATTGGAAATGAATTGCTTACAGCTAAGAAAGTTGGATCAGTCAATATCCACTTGAAAATTGGGACTAAAACCAAAGTCATGGAATATGACCGGATATTGGATCAAATCTCAAAGCTATCAGTGTCCTAAAGCAAAGAGGTCACAGAATCAATTTTGTACTGAATACAAGAGGGACTGTAATAGCAACAGGTACCTGGTGTTGTCAATTTTATGTCATCTGACTAACAGTCTATGGAACTCTGGTGCATAAGATTTAGTCACCTAGGATAGGACAGTGTCCAGAAATTACCAAAGGGGATAGTTACACGAATATGTATCTCTCTCTCTCATATATATATATATATATATATATACACACACACACACACACACACACACACACACACACAACTGGAGGTCCGTCTCTCCCATTAATATTGATGCTGCGCCGGGTGCCCTCACAGAGTAGGAGACATAGAGGAACAGATGGTGCGGCACTCCAGATGACTCAAAATCAGAAGCAGTGAGGCATATGTAATAGTAACAACGTTTTAATGCCTTTATTTCGGAATTGTAACGTTGTTACCTGAAAATGACGAAATAAAGGCATTGAAACGTTGTTACTATTGCATATGAATCACTGCTTCTGATTTTGAGTCGCCTAATTTCTTTAACACTATTTCTTATTTTAATTACATCTCATTTTTGTATTACTTTCTCTATAGCTTCAGCTTCTTAACACTAATCTTGGGCTTTCTGGCTTATGCTGATTTTTGAGGTGCCATGCCCTGCACCTAGATATAGCGCTTTGGACCCCCAATATATACAGAGAGGCCTTGATGCGGCTTTGGGCGCTCTTACATACATTTGCACAGATCTCTGAATTCTAAGATATTGTCTAGGATTTAAATCTGGTTACTGCTATTATTCAGGGTGCTGGGGGAAACAAAATGTATTTTTTTCCTGCATATCTAACATCAACAAAGGACTGGTGTCCACTGTCATCCCTGACTCAGTCACCCACTATCGCCCTGTCACCACTGCCTCCCCATTCACCAACTATCCCCCGTCTCACTGAGATTGTAGAAGAGGTGTAAAATAAAATGAAAACTGGATAATCGGTGCTGAATAAAATTAAACCCACTAAGGCAGTAGAACAAACTGTGTGTTCAGAAACAGAAATGTCACAAATGCTTGCGGAAAGTCTAAGTGTGTCCACATGTGCTATGTGTGAGCCCAACCTTTCTGATACTGTACTCGTAAAGAAGCCTCCTTCCGCCATTTATGCTCCCTCTCCAAATGTGGGCTTGAGCAGCAGAAGTACTGTATAGCTGGTGACATAGAAATTGAGGGTGCTACTGTGGAAGTGCAAGAGGATGAGGAGGATATTTGTGTAGCTGACACTGGCACTACTGAGGATGTTGATGATGAGGTTGAGGATGTGGTTTGTGTAACTTAGGCATCAGTGGAAGCAGTTCTTGCTTCTTATAAGAGCAAGATCATTGTCATGCCTGTGTATAATACCAAAAAGTTCACCTTTTATGTGTGGAATTATTTTTATCCAAATACTGACAACATGTGTTTAGCTATCTGTAGCATTTGCAAAGCCACTATTTGAAAAGGTAGGGCTGTTAACCATTTAGGAACCTCCTCCTTGTTGCCTCATTTGCAGTGAGCTCATCGAAAGTTTTTGTGAAAATAAGACATGTGCTAAAAAAAACACCAAGCAGTCCAGCGCCAGCTACCTTCCTTCTTTCAGCTATATGCCAGCACCTGCAATCTCCAACACCTTCCTTGTCAATATCTTCACTAATGACCAGAAGTACTCCTGCATCCATTTTGATAAGGATAGGTAAATCCTCCCCTATCCATAATTGTTCAAAGGAATTCTCGAGTGCTAGGACTGCTGCTGCTGGGGGTGGATTTTCATCCGTAAAGGTGACCAAGAAGACTTCTAACAGTTTCAAACAACAATTGTGTGTGTTAAACAATTGTTAGCAAAAGGAGGCAAGTATGACAGCTGTCACCTAGGGGGTCATTCCGAGTTGATCGCTAGCTGCCGTTGTTCGCAGCGCTGTGGTCAGGATAAAAATCTGCATTTCGGCACATGCATGTGCACTGCAATGCGCAGTCGCATCGTACGAGTATAATGAGCATCGTGGGTATGCACAGAGTATAACAAACATTCCAGTCGCACGGCCGAACGCAGGAAGATTGACATGAAGTGGGCATTTCTGGGTGTCAACTGATCGTTTTCAGGGAGTGCTTAGAAAAACGCAGGCGTGGCAGAAAAAAACGCAGGCGTGGCTGGGCGTTCGCTGGGCGGGTGTGTGACATCATAAGCCGCCCCTCCGTCGTTAGAATCAATGCACACGGAGATTAACTACAGGGCTGGTCTTGTTTTGCACAAAATGGTTTTGAAGGCGCTCTGCTGCACAAGCGTTCGCACTTCTGCAAAGAGAAAATACACTCCCCAGTGGGCGGCGACAATGCGTTTGCACGGTTGCTAAAAACTGCTAGCAAGTGATCAACTCGGAATGATCCCCCCTAGTCACATAGCAGATCAATGACGCTATGACGGCTATGCTAATATTAGATCTGCGGCCAATATCCATCATTAAGGTTTTAGCTCTTGTGTCCCTGGCACCAAATTCAATCTCAGTTCCATTTTACTAGAGAAGCAATTCCTTGGCTGTACCAGGATGTTAAAAGGAAAGATTATTGTCCTACAAAATGCCATTGTACCCACTGTCCACTTAACAAATATGTGGACAAGCGTAACTGGGGAAACTAAAAATGACACGAATGTGACAGCACGCTGGCTGGATAAATCACTTTTAGCAGCAGGAACAGCAGCATCTAACAAACAATTATTATTTCTTATTTTTAACAGTTTCTTGTATAGCACAGCATACAGTATGTTCTTTAAAAGACAGACATGGTAGGAAGGCCCTCTCAGAAGCTTACAATCTACAGGTTGTCAGCTTATTCAGAGGCATGCTACACTGTGTATTACTGGCTTCACTAAGAGGCATACCGTTGACAACTTCTGACAAGCTAGCAAAATGGCTTACACTGCATTACAGCTGGGTGAATTCCAACACATACCATGTTTTGCTCACACAATCAATTCAGTGGTAAAGAAAAATCTTGGGACATTTTCAGCATTCAGCAGCTGCATGCAGAAGACTGCAGCACCTGCCAGAAAAGTTCAATCTGCCCTGCCACCAATTGAAGCAAGAGGTGGTATCATGGTGGTATTCCACCCTTTAACTGCTTCAGCAGATGGAGGAACAGCAAAAAACCATTCAAAGCTACAAAACAATCCATGACATTGGGAGAGGAGGGGGAAGCCAAAAATATACTGGTAGGTTAATTGACGCCATACAAAATTAACTCTAGAAACATAGAAACATAGAAACATAGAAACATAGAATTTGACGGCAGATAAGAACCACTTGGCCCATCTAGTCTAGCATGAATGTGTGTGCAAGTACATGTGGTAGGGAAAATAGGCCCTCATTCCGAGTTGATCGCTCGCTAGCTGTTTTTAGCAGCCGTGCAAACGCATAGTCACCGCCCACAGGGGAGTGTATTCTCACTTTGTAAGTGTGCGAACGCCTGTGCAGCTGAGCTCTGCAAAAACATTTTGTGCAGTTTCAGAGTAGGTCTGAACTTACTCAGCCCTTGCGATCACTTCAGTCTTTTTGGTGCCGGAATTGATGTCACACATCCGCCCTCCAAACGCCTGGACATGCCTGCGTTTTGCCTACCACTCACAGAAAACGGTCAGTTGACACCCATAAACACCCTCTTTCTGTCAATCTTCTTGCAATCGGCTGTGCGTATATGGATTCTTTGTTAAATCCATAGCTCAGCAACGATCCGCATTGTACCTGTACGAGGTGCGTGCGCATTGCGGTGCATATACGCATGCACAGTAGAGACCTGATCGCAGCGCAGCAAAAATCGGCAGCGTGCGATCAACTCGGAATGACCCCCATAGATGGTAAGCTTCACTGGGGCAGGTACTGATGTGAATGGCCATATAGTCTCTGCAAAGCACTGCGGAATATGAGTGTACTATATAAATAACCATTAATATTAATAACAATACTCCAGTGCAGTGGAGAATACTTATTGTGTTATGCAGTGTTCTAAAACCATTCAAAGTAGTCACCTTTGAAGTGAGCTCAGACATTGCTCGTTTGAGTTGGGTGATTCCACTAATTAGACTTTTGGAAAAGCAGCTTGAGAAATTGAAGGGGGAGATTAAACTAAGCAATTCTGCTAAGTATGCCACACTTGTAGATCAAGTCCTTTATTCGCTTCACCAGGATCCAAGGGGTGTCAATATCTTGAAATTGGATCACTACATTTTGACAACCATGTTTGTTCTTTGGCTTAAGTAATACGATATGTCTTCTTTACAACTGACACAGATGTCAAGAGATGCAAAGAGCTCCTGGGGAGCAATGTCTCAGTTCAAGTTGTACATAACATGACAATATCTCCTCCTTTAGTTTATCCCAAGAGACCCAGTGGTGATGCAGTGGAGTCAATACAAGATTTTGACATCTGGTTGGGTCTAGAAGAATTGCCCAGAATTAGTGACACCTCTACTGTAAATCCATCTTATACGGTCAACATCCAAAGAATAGCTTATTGAAATGACACCATACAAATAGATATGTCACAGAGTCCCTTTGATTACTGGAAGGAAAAAAATAAAATTTGAAGGTCCTTGTACAATCTCGCTTTACATTACTTGAACTGCCCACCCTCTAGTGTGTACTCAAAATGCACAGCAGGGAACCTTGTCAGCGATCTGCGTGGGAGGATACTTCCTTAAATTGTGAAAAAGATTATGTTCCTCAAAATGAACTGGAAATTCCATGAGGAAGAACTTTACTGGCAAGTATATAACAGTACAGAGACTTCTGTAATTGCAGATTCCTGCGATTATGAATTAATATTGTGTCAGGATGATGTACACACTGATGAGGGTGAGGATGTGGTGATAATGATGACATCTTGTCACTTTAGAGATCATTGACAAAACTATTAGCTTAGCTGCTTTAAGCCTATTCGTAGCTTGTTTTGTGGGGGCTCAACAAACCAAGCACTTCAGCCACAAAAGTGGCAGTCTCTGTCACTAAAGTGGATGGTTTGTTAAACTATGCATGTCCTTTTTAATATCTATCATATACTTTTTTATATCCAACATAAGGTGGTAAGGCCCAAGGACAATTCCATCTTGCACCACTTTTCTTTTCTGCCACTGCTGTGTGGTAATGTTTCATAGATGTACTATAAACTGTCATATGTTTGTGCTGCTGATCTTTTTCTTAGTAACCAGACAGTTTGCTGTAGCCTTTGGCTACTTTTGATAAAAACAATATTATGAGCTGTGAGGTAGTCAAAATGACTCAAAATGATTGTTATTGAAGTTAATAATACTGTAGTAGTCAAAAGAGGTCCACATTATGTGGTTTTAGCAGTTTTTATTAATTTTTGGAACAAATATTACACATCCAAAAACAAAACACGTGAGGGAGGTTTTGGTAAAACCAAAAGCCAAAACACGAAGTTAATACAGATCCAAAACCAAAACCAAAACACGGGGGTCAGGGCACATCCCTAGTGCAGGCTAATGTTCCTTGTCACTGCCTAGTACATATATTGCATCCCAGTGCTTGGAATACAGGGCAGCATTAAGCCTTTATTGGTTCACAGTGTACACTTATGCCCACAGAATTTTTTGGTTAAGCCATTTGTGAAAAAATGGAGAGAAAATCTGTTTTTATTTACTTATTTGTACAACTTGTATGTTCAGTAAAGTACAGTACTATAAGTCTACAATCAGTCGTTAGAAAAAGCAGGAGCAGCATCCAAGTACTAGTGTCAACATCAACTAAAGCCAGTGCTCAAAGGCATAGAGGGTTTAAGAATGGGTACCTGAAATCAAAACAATATTTTTCAATGCTAAAGAAAAAAACATCACCTCTAATAAAGGGAAAGTTTACTGCTGAAAAATGTAAAATTGCCAAAACTGGAATCCACCATTACAAAAGTCTCTGTACTTTGTTGCACTGGGTGGTAAAGGTCTTCCTCATAGAATCTGTTTTTATTGTTTATAAAAAATATTCTTTTTCCACATTTCATTATTTGCTATTTCAAATGGTTTCAGTAGCTTGCTTAAAACAGGAAGTATTCTCCAGTGTGCTATAGTAAGGTACATTCCCACTTCTCTTCTAATTTTATATATTCTTGTGTAGGCTTTGATGGCTTGTTGCTGATCCTCCATTCTCTGAACCATATAAAGGCTACAATTCCACCTGGTCACTACCTCTTGCTTCAGTTGGTGGTTTGGTCAATTAAACGGTTCTTACAGCCACTGCAATCTTCTATATGTGGTCGCTGAATAGCAAAAATGTCCAGATATTTTTCAGGCCACAGACATCATCTCCTGCATGCCCTTGTGATTTAAAAAAAATAATAATTCTGAACCACCAAGTTTATTGTGTGGGCAAAACATGGGCCATGTTTAAATTCACCCAGTTGTAATGCTCTCACAATGTTTTATGCATTAGCAGTAATGACAAATCCACAGGAGAGTCTTAGCAGGGTAAGCCATCTTGCTGGGACATCCTTGAGTTTTTCTAACAAGTTGACACAGGTATGCCTCCTAGTGAAGTCGGTGATACAGATAATAGCCTGCATGTGAATGAGCTGGCATTGTGTGCTACATACTGTTGCTGCTTGTCATGACCACCGTCCGATTCTCCAGATACGCCAATCCGAGAATCGCCATCCGTGACTACTGGATTACTTTAAACACGACACTGGCACCAGCAAGAAGATTTTAGCAACTAAATGCATTCGGCCTACATACACAATTATTAATACATCACAAAATAGATAACATGGACAATGAGGCCTTGGGCATAAGAATATAGACCAAAACTAGAAATTAGGTGTTTAATTTCAAGAATATCTTCAGAGCTTTTAGTTACAAAAAATAGTTGCAAAGATTAGGAGAACTATTTAAAAATACACACAGATTAAGATACAATTTCAAATAAAACAGAATGGAGGATAATTTCAGAAACCTAACTTAGTCAACAGCAGGTAGGCCTTCGTTGTGGAGGGATTTCACAATGTAAGAGATATGGGCCCTCATTCCTAGTTGTTCGCTCGCTAGCTGCTTTTAGCAGCTTTGCAAATGCTAGGCCGCCGCCCTCTGGGAGTGTATTTTGGCTTAGCAGAATAGCGAACGAAAGAGTAGCAGAATTGCTACTAAATATTTTCTTGCAGTTTCTGAGTAGGTCCAGACCTACTCCTAGATTGCGATCAGCTCCGTCCGTTTAGTTCCTGGTTTGACGTCACAAACACGCCCTGTGTTCGGCCAGCCACTCCCCCGTTTCTCCAGACACTCCTGCATTTTTCCCTGACACGCCTGCGTTTTTTAGCACACTCCCGGAAAACGCTCAGTTACCACCCAGAAACGCCCCTTTCCTGTCAATCACTCACCGATCAGCAGTGCGACTGAAAAGCACCACAGGATCAACAGCAAAACTGCTAAGTTTTTAGTTAAATAACTAAGCGCATGCGCTCTGCGTACAATGCGCATGCGCATTTAGCAATAAATTGCAGCATAGCGAAAATCTACAACAAGTGAACAACTCGGAATGACCACCATGGTGCATTCCTAGCTACTGGCTGCTTCCCACAGAAATGAACAACCCAGTGTGGGTGAAAGGGGCAGATATAACAACCTCACAGCTGTGGCCCTCACCTTTTCCTTAACTCTCTCAATGCTGTGTACCTGGGCAGTGAGAAACCAGATTTCCTTTGGTTTTACTTTTTAAACAGCTGTCTTCTTAAGTTTCAAGAGGTCAGCTTTCTTAACCTGGCCTGGCTTTTCTGTAATATCTCTTATAACTATAGTTTATAGCTTCTTAGACAAGGGCCATAAACTAACCTCTGATTCTCCACTATACATCAAGTGTCCTCTACTCCCATATCTGAGTTCACCTAGAGAACTGGCCGGCATCAATGTTGTTTCACATAATACATTAACATTAACATTATACATTTAGACATTACATACAGGTCTTATATTGCTGTATGCAAGTTAATGTCCCATTTTCCCACATTCCTGCCTGTAAATTGAAGCATAAGGGGACTAATGACACACGTCACAGTCTTACCTGTGCGCCACTGACCACCTGCTCATTTTGGCATAAAAGCCCATCAGCATTTCTGTGCTGCGCACCCTGTCTACCTGTATGCTGAATAGTGAAATTGAGTTGTTGGAGCACCAGACTCCACCTTAGGAGTTTGCCATTATCTCCGGAAACTCTGCTCAACCAAACAAGTGGATGTTATTCCCCCTGTTCATTGACCTGTCTGAGGGGTAGGCCATCGCTGCAATAGCCTCTACTTTGTCTGGTTCTGGATGGAGGATACCACCCCCTAGCTTGGTGCCCTTGATATTGCACCTCTCTCATTCCAAGTTGGCATTTCTCTGGTTTAATTGTCAAACCTGCCCCAGTCATTTGGCCTAATACACTCTCCAAGTTGACCAGGTGTTCCTCCCAGGTCTGGCTGAACAATGCAATGTCATCCAGATAGGCAACTGCGTGTCCCTCTTGGCCTTTCAGCAGGTCATTAACCAGGTGCTGAAAAGAAGCAGGGACATTCTTCATCCCAAAGAGCATGACCAGAAACTCAAACAGCCCAAATGGGGTGATAAATGCGGACTGCTAACGGGCTTCAGGTGACAATGGGATCTGCCAATACCCCCTACTGAGATCCATAATGGTGATGTATTGTGCCTGCGCAAGCTGATCAAGCAATTCATCTATCCTGGGCATGGGATAGGCATCAAATACAGTCTTGTCATTTAACCTATAGTCTACACAGAACCTGGTACCACCACACTTCTTTGCAACCAGTACAACTGGGGCAGCCCAAGAATGTGAGACTTCTGTATAACACCCAGACGTAACATAAAATCAATCTTGTTTTTCATTGCTTCCAGCTCTTATAGGGAAGCATGATATGCTGTCTGTTTGAGGGGAGTCTGATAACCTGTGTTCACACTATGGGTAGCTAAGCCTGTCTTCCCAGGTTTCCCTCTGAAGTGGGACTGAAAAGGCTGTAGAGTGTCAGATAGCTGTTTTAGCTGCACTTCAGTCAATTCTTTACCATAGTGAGCATGGGTCAGCGACCCCCCCTTCCTTTACAGCAGATGCTAAATCCTTTAAGTGGTCAGGCTCCTTATCACTCTCAGTCAAGCTACACACAGCTTGCATACATGTACCTCTGTCATGATACTGTTTAAGCATATTGATGTGGTACACCTTCTGACTCTTACTTCCCTTATCCAATTCCTCTAGATAATTGACATAATTCAGGTGCTGCAGTATGGTGTAGGGGCCCTCCCAGGCAGCCTGTAACTTGTTCTACCGCATAGGGATAAGAACCAGGACCTTTTGGCCCACCTCAAATATGCGTTCTCTAGTGCTGCAATCATACCAAAGTTTCTGTCTTGTCTGCGCAGCCTTCAGTTGCTCTGCGCCATTCCCACGGGTGACTGCATTTTCTTCCTGAATTGCATGACATAGTGCACTACTGATGTTTCAGGGGTGATGAACTTTCCTTCTCATTATTCACTGACTAAGTCTAAGGGTTCTCGCACTCACGTTGCATAGAGGAGTTCAAAGGGTGAAAATCCCGTGGATTCTTGCGGTGCCTCCCGATACGCAAACAGGAGGTGCAGCAGGAACCTCTCCCAATCTCTTTCCTGAGACTCCACGAAGGTACTCAACATTTGTTTCCGGGTCCAATTAAATCTCTCAACCAGTCCATTTGTTTATGGCCTGTAAGCCGTTGCAATGAGGTGATTCACCTGCATCCATTTACAGAGGCTCTGCATGTGATCTGACATAAACTGGGTACCTTGGTCAGATAACATATCCTGCGGCAACCATACCCTGGAAAAGATGGCTATGAGTGTATCAGCAACCTTATCTGCCCGGATGGATGACAGAGCAAATGCTTACGGATACCAAGTAGCATAATCCACTACCGTCAATATGTACTTCTTCCCAGAGCTGCTGGGAATAGCTAGAGGCCCTTTGATGTCTACTGCAACCCATTTAAAAGGCTCTGAGATAACTGGTGAGATCAGGGGGACCTTCCCCACATCCCCAGGTTTCCAACTAACTGGCAGGCATGACAGGAGCGACAGTAATCACGTATGTAATTCCCCATGCAGGGCCAGAAAAAATTGTGTGCCAAACAATCTTGGGTTTTTCACATATCTATATTTCCTGCTAAGGGAATCTCATGGGCAACTTTAAGCAGCCCTTCCCTATACCTTCGGGGTACAACCATCTGCTTACTAGGACCCCCATCTGGATCCTCACTTTGGACATTTCCCTATAGGTACAAAAGTCAATTTTCCATAAAGATTCAATCTGACCCCCCCTTCCACACCTGCCTGATTGAGCCTCTCCCTGACAGAAGCAAGACTAAGGTCAGTGTGCTGCTCAGCTTTGAAAGCATCACTTCTCATTAGCTGATCAGGGTGATGGAACAACGTTAGTGTTTCACTGCCCATTAGACTAGTCTCTGTGCTGCTAATTGTACAGGAGAGGATGAGGGTGGAGGGGAATCACCTTCTGGGGAAACAGGACCCCTGTGGGCAGAGCTCCTGGTTGTGACAGCTAGTACATTGCTACATACAGTATTTGATTCAACCCCTGATATTGGTACATTTGCAAACTGACCCACTTCTGTCTGACCCGTTACTTCCCTGTGGAACTGCAAAGGATTATTGTCTCGCACACAAACTTTGTCATCACTTTGCAAATCACAAACATTTGTACACATGCTGGGTGGGTCAGCAGGGGTTAGACTGTACCATTGCATCCTTAACAACATCACTCTCAGTTATATATGCAGTGTGCATCTTTCCCAAATCAGTCCCCAACAATATGGTAGCAGGTAAATTGCCCAGCACCCCAATGTCCCGAATGCCTTGCCCAACTCCCCAGTCCAGGTACACCTGAACCATAGGCACCTTTGGGTGCAGCCCACCCTCTCCCCTTACAGCAATAGTCTTTCCTGGAATAATGCTCTCAGGGTGTCATGTCCACCCCAGAGTCCAGTAACCCAAGTGTTAATTGCGTTCATACCTTAACTGCTTGCAGGTTACCTCTGGGCCGATCTGGGATTCCTTCCACACACAGGACAGTGGGCACGTGTTTCCCTGCTGGGCCCCCCACAGGAGATTTCTTCTTTTTGGGACAAGTAAAACTGATCTGCCCCACTTCACCACAATTAAAACACCTGCTGCCAGTTGCCAAAACAGGTTTTTCCCCCACCTCCCCAACAGATGCAGTGGCAGCTGGTTTAGTTGGAAAGAACCGCGTGAGTGAACCTGCAGGTCGCCGTCCTCTCCACCCATCTTGCCCTGGCGCTCCCCAGCTCTTCTTTGCCACAGAAGCCCTGGTGCTGGTGTATTGGTCTGCCAGGGTGCCAGATCTTCAGATGACTTGGGGTTCCAATCCAGGACCCACTCTTTGACCTCAGCTGGGCAGAGTGTGATAAAATGCTCCTGGAATATGAGAGCTTTCAGTTTATCAAAGACCTTCACTTGCAAGCACTCAATCCATTGATGCAACAGGGTTGACAATTGTGCTAACAGTCCTGCATAGGTATCAGAGGGACTGCGCTTTGAGTCTCTGAACTTCTGTCGGTAAGCCTCAGGGGTGATGTTGAAATGCTTTAACAAGGCTATCTTAATTGCAGCATAATCTCCATCCAGCTCCTGGGAAAGGTCTTCCAACACTTACAAGGCTTTTCCCCTCAGTCCAGGGTTAAATAGCTTGCCCATTGACTGGAGTCCAGCGCAAACTGCCGGCAAGTTTTTTCAAAACTCCTGAAGAAAGTTTCCAGGTCACCATCTTTCTCCAACAATGGAAATTGATGATGCCAGGGCTATTTCCTAACCGGGTCATGAACAGCACTCTGACTTCTGAGCCTCACCAGCTCCAGCTGGTACTCACATTCAGCCTGACGCTCTGCAGCCTCAACCTCTTGTTCAGCTTTGCACTCTGCCTTCTATCTCTCCATAGCAGCCTCACGGTACTGCTGTTTCAGCTGTAGAGGTGACACATCATCTGTATCCCTTCTATATTTTAGGGCAGTTTGCAAATTTTGGTCCAAGGCAATATTGTCAATGGAACTAGTAGAGAGATCTGACCTCTGCCTAACAACAGTACCAGTATCTGTTGTAATATCCAGGGACAGAGGATTTCCCCCAACAGCTTCTTGGAGTGCCTGGACCAGCTTATCCTTGGTCTTGTTGGTGCTGGCAATCCCTCTGTCCTCGCACAGCTCCACAAGGACATCCTTCCTCATTTGCTTATACTTGGACATCTCAGACCTCACTTTTTGCCAAATAAACAGAAAAGAAAAATGAGAGAAGGGGAGGGGAACATAAATTGCCTTTCACTGTGTGACTATTAAAATGATTACAAAGCTCTGAGCTCTGAGTTCTGGTTCTGGCAAAATTGGTTTTCCTCTCAAGGAATTATTCCCAAATCCACTTAATTTCTTATAAAGAAAACAATTATCAATCCCACATGCTGCCAGCCACTTTATCTCGACCACAGTCCGATTCTCCATATATGCCAATCTGAGATTTGCTGTCCGTGACTACTGGATTACTTTAAACATGACACTGCCACCAGCAAGAAGATTTTAGTGACTAAACGCAAGGCTGTCTTCACTTCGGCCTACACACACAATTATTAATACGTCACAAAATAGGACCTTGAGGCCTTGGGCATAAGAATACAGACCAAAACTAGAAATTAGGTGTTTAATTTCAAGAAAATTTTCATATCTTTTAGTTACAAAAAAGAGTTACAAAGATTATGAGAAATATTTAAAAATACACACAGATTAAGATACAATTTCAAGTAAATCAATATGGAGGAAAATTTCTGAAACCTAACTTCGGTGTGGAGGGATTTCCCAATGTAAGAGATATGGTGCATTCCCAGCTCCTGGCTGCTTCCCTCAGACGTGAACAACCCAGTGTGGGTGAGAAGGGCAGATATAACAATCTCACAGCTGCGGCCCCCACCTTTTCCTTAACTCTCTTAATGCTGTGTACCAGGACAGTGAGAAACCAGATTTTCTCTGGTTTTACTTTTTAAACAGTTGTCTTCTTAAGTTCAAGAGGTCAGCTTTCTTAAACTGGCCTGGCTTTTCTGTAATATCTCTTCTGTCTATAGTTTATAGCTTCCTAGGTAAGGGCCATAAACTAACCTCTGACTCTCCACTATACACCAAGTGTCCTCTACTCCCATATCTGTGTAGCTATGAATTCACCTAGAGTGCAGGCCAGCATCAATGTTGTTTCACATAATACATTAACATTATACACTTAGACATTACATACAGGTCTTATATTGCTGGATGCAAGTAAATGTCCCATTTTGCCACATTGCTAAAGACAATACATCCACCCAGTGGGCTATCACAGTCATATAATCTTTAGTTTGACTAGTACCGCTAGTCCACATATGCGTGATTTACTGAATAGTGGGTACAATAGCATTTTGTATGCCAATAAATATGGGGTTTGTTTAACCTCCCAGTACAGGTGAGGGAATCTATGTTCTGGTAAAATGCAATCAAGATGGAATTTGGTAGCTGGGGCACAGGTACTCAATTAACAGTGTGAAACAATTAAATTAACTTAATTATCAATCCTGCTTTTACAGCAACTGAGAAGAGAAAAGGACATAAAAGAATAAAATTATTTTAATACATCTCCAATGCCCACATTGATTAAAATTTTAAAAATCAAACAATTGAATTAAACTGATGGATCAATCCTTTCTTCCTTTATCTGCCTTCCACTTCATACATACTTCATCTCACTCGGGCATATGACCTAGTTCTTGATTAATGAAAACATTCTTGTTTACTTTCTATGGGGTTGAATAGTTTATTAGACTGTCAGCCAGTCTGCCGCTGCAGTGCCACTCTGTTTCCTAGATGTGCCATGTTTGAAGTTGTACTGCCATGTACTTGTATACTGCATTTGTTTAGCTTAGTCAGCCAGCTAGCTCAGTGCAACCTTTTAGCCTTAACTGTATGGAAACAATATTGTGAGCTGTGAGTTTGTCAAATTGACTGGAAATGAATGTTATTAATGGCTGGAAATTAATAATACTGTAGGAACAAAAATAGGCCAAACTTACATGATTTTAGCTATTTTGAGCATGTTTTGAAAAGAAAAAATACAGATCCAAAACCAAAATCAAAACACATGAGGGCAGTTTTGTCAGATTAGAACCAAGACCAAAACACAAAATGAATACAGATACAAAGCCAAAACCAAAACAAAGAGGTCAGTGTGCATCTTTAGTGTCAGTTCTCTGAAGTTGTCCATATTAAATGAGGACAATAGTGTTGTTATATATACATTTTTACTAGTACAGTATCTAAACTCGAATTTTGTTTATGCAGAGAGCACTATTGAGTATATTTATCAAAATAATTTTTTCCAAACCTTTGTGAAAAACTGTTTTCACGCCCTTTTAACATTATTTTAGTATCACTTGAATGTGCTAAAGGGCAGTTGGAGCATTCTCATCCAATCCATTATATTAACAGTTTTTTTTAGTAAGCATATCACATTTCTGATACTTGTAATTGGAAATGCAATCTGTACGAATTTACAAAAAAAATTGCTAAAAAAATTACTGAGGGAGACCTTTGATAATAAAGCTATCTTGAGATAGCATTATCCAGGCTTTCCTCCTGATTCCCCAACTCCTGCACAGCCTTCCTTGCCCACTGGCAGTGAAGGCTGAGCTAGAGCTGGGATGACTTACCTGTACCCAGAAACTGGTTATTGTTGGTCTTGGCAGCTGGTTATTGGATTGCTGTGTTCCTGCTGTGACCCCCAGTGCAGTAAAATGATACTGTGAAGCGGTATCTCACTTTATAGCATTGGGGTTCACAGTGGAACACAGGATCACAGTACCTAGGATCACAGGACCTAGGATCCTCCTAGTTCAGCAATCATCGGTCTTGGCTGGTAATTATAAGCAGAGATGGCATGGCTGTGGGAGGGTTCCTGGCCATGGTGAGGGGATTGAAGGGGGTTACCCAGCAGTGGCAGTCAAGCATGTGCAATACAATCTCAGGGTATTTATAATGAAAAGAATTGCTGTAAGTAGATTCACAGGGACAGAGCTTTCTCACAAGCTTAATCCCTGCATGCGATAATTGAAACATCCTTGCTATGTATTCAATTATTGCAATGCATTATGGCAGGGGTGGGGAACCTCCGGCCTGCGGGCCGCAAAGCCGTTTGCTCCGGCCCACCCGCTTCTCCCAGTGAGACACGCCGCCGCTCAGTCCGGCGGCAGCGTGTCTCAGCTGTCAGTGTCAGGACAGGGAGGAGAGCGCGGTGGCGGCGTGTAGAACTTGAAACCAGCCGCCGGTTCGTGAGCCAATCAGAGCTCGCGGACCGGCAGCCAATCAGGAGCCGCGGCTGCCGGTCCGCGAGCTCTGATTGGCTCTCAAACCGGCGGCTGGTTTCAAGTCCTACACGCCGCCACCTAACATAGCCGCGCTCTCCTCTGTGTACCCGCCGAAAGGAGAGGTAAGTAGCACGGAAGGGGGGGGGGCACTGTGGGGGCATCTGTATACCTGGCACTGTGGGGGCATCTGTATACCTGGCACTGTGGGGGCATTTGTATACCTGGCACTGTGGGGGGCATTTGTATACCTGGCACTGTGGGGGCATCTGTATAACTGGCACTGTGGGGGCATCTGTATACCTGGCACTGTGAGGGGCATTTGTATACCTGGCATTGTGAGGGGCATTTGTATACCTGGCACTGTAAGGGGCATCTGTATACCTGGCACTTTGGGGGCATCTGTATACCTGGCACTGTGGGGGCATTTGTATACCTGGCACTGTGGGGGCATCTGTATACCTGGCACTGTGGGGGCATTTGTATACCTGGCACTGTGGGGGCATCTGTATACCTGTTACTGTGGGGGCATTTGTATACCTGGCACTGTGGGGGCATCTGTATACCTGGCACTGTGGGGGGCATTTGTATACCTGGCACTGTGGGGGCAATTGTGGATCTGGAACTGCACTATTGGGGGCATATGTGTATCACGTCCCATTTTAACTGGCCACACCCATTTTTTGGCACGCGCGCCTCCGGCGCGCACTCACAGTACCTCTGTGGGGCCGACGTGCTGGGGGGCAGGGTCATTTTTTAAGTTGAGAATTTTTGTATGGCCCCCGAAGGATTTTATAAATATCCAAATGGCCCTCTGTAGAAAAAAGGTTCCCCACCCCTGCATTATGGGGAAAATTTGTCACAACTCAGCCGATTATTAGCCCCATAACAGTATCACACTAGAAGGAGTTATGTATTGTAAATTAGTCAACATATGACCTCATTCAGGTTGGATCACAAATCGCGATCCAACCGCAAAAAACACAAAGATGATGCGGACACATGCGCAGGGCCCATCCTACGCATGTGCCCGCATTTACTGCAGGTGACCTGCATGAAATGCGAACGCCTCTGTCTGATTGACAAGCAGTGTTGAGATTGAGAAGGCTACGCTCCATTTCCAAGATGGAGATGGAGCGTTGCTGGGGCAGCGGCAGGGCAACGGGGGAGGTGGCTTTCAAATGGTGGCATTATCTGGTGGCATTATCTGGGAGGCTGAGTGACGTCAAAAAGATCATGGCAGGTCTCCTGCAATTTCAGCATGATCACAGTGGGTGGGCAGTGGGCTGCATGCTGGGCGGCCTTGCAGTGCAGTGGGTGGCCCCCAGAATACGAGCAAAAGAACTGTATATTCTGCTGTTTAGCAGAATTTACAATCCTTACTGAATAGGGTCCATAATACTCTGTCTTATTAATAACATTAGACTAATCAGCATATTGAGGGTCATTCAGGTGCGGTTGCAAAGCAGCTATTATATGCACATCATTTATTTCTTACTGCGCATGCATGTGAGCTGCAGTGTGTATGTGCACCAAGTAAATTGCATTCATGGTTGCACTGAGGAATTAGTCACAAAGTGAGTGACGCAAAGACAGCATTTGGATGGGAATGAGGAGTGGTTGGCTAAATTCCGGTTGTTTCATGGCGGTTCAGTAGCCATTTTCTGCATAAATTTGCAGTTGCGATCTTACTTGCTACTGGAGATCCCTCTGCATCACAGGAGAGCAGCTCAGTCTGCACATCTTCAGATGTACTCAAGACTCTTTGACATGTCCTGATTTGCAACGATGGTAACTATGGGGTATATTTACTAACATTCGTAATTTTCGGAAAAAGGTCAAAGTTCAATCACGAATGACATCGACAGTGTAAAACTGCAACTTTTTGAATTTATTACGCCTAATTTACTAAGCTGTCGTATTCGGATTTTTCATTTGTTCCGATGTCGATGTCATTCGTGTTTTTTTCCCGTTTTTTACGGCAGTGATTAGCAAAACACTGCCGACTTTATCACAATGAATCTCGGCCGGATCTGTGTGATCCGTGCTGGGGTTCATTTTTTTTTTTTTTTAAATAAACACTGTAAAACGGCGAAAAAAAATGCGTGGGGTCCCCCCTCCTAAGCATAACCAGCCTCGGGCTCTTTGAGCCGACCCTGGTTGCAGAAATATGGGGAAAAAAATGACAGGGGTTGACAACCGAGCCACGCACTGAAAGGGGACCCATGTTTGCACATGGGCCCCCTTTCCCCGAATGCCAGAAACCTACTCTGACTGATGTCTAAGTGGGTTTCTTCAGCCAATCAGGGAGCGCCACGTTGTAGCACCCTCCTGATCGGCTGTGTGCTCCTGTACTGTCTGACAGGCGGCACACGGCAGTGTTACAATGTAGCGCCTATGCGCTCCATTGTAACCAATGGTGGGAACTTTGTGGTCAGCGGTGAGGTCACTTTCGGTCAACCGCTGACTACAAACTTTCCCACCCCTTCCCACTGATATAAATGCACGGATCTCATGGATCCCTGCATGCCTGCCTATACAATCACGGATTAAAAAAGCAGGTCTGTTTTTTTTTAGCACTTTTTTGCGAGTTGTAATTTTTCACGGCAGTGTTTGTTTTTTTTTTGCTTTGCACTTCTTAGTAAATTACCGAGATTCATACTTAAACAGCCGCGTTTTGACCGATGGTGTATTCATTCGTATTTTTTTTGTTGGACTTCCAAAAAATTACGAATGCCCTCATCACTGCCGTGATTATTGCTTAGTAAATTACCGAGATGACACTTTGATGAAAAAACGGCATCTCGGTCAAAATCGGGACCTTAGTAAATTTACCCCTATGTGTTCAAAATGATATGCTATTGGAATCACGATGGTCAGAATACGAATTTCATGATTCCTCTGGGTGCTGATTAAGCCACAAGTCTCAGAATTGTAGTAGTGGATATAGTATAAGGTTTATTGTGGGAAATTTCAATAGTACGAGGGTGCAGGAAACTTCATATGCAGAAACCCTTTGACAATGCAGATTTTCTTGGCATGGTAAATAGACTAAATGTGCAGATTACTTTGAGAAAGCAGAAATACTTAGCAAAGCAGATTACCAGTTACATAAACAGGTGCTGGAATCCAGGAATGTTTGCAAGACAAAATATGAAAAATAAGTCCAAACAAAAAGTTCCTTGGTTTGGCAAATCCAGAAAACATGAACAAAAGCAGGTATCCAAGAAACATAGCAAGGCAAAAACATGAAACAGAAATCATCAATGAACATCAATGACTCAGCCATGAGTGCTGGGCTCAAGCAGAACTAATAGCCAAGAGTCAGGTGTAGAACAAGCTGGTAATTGCTCATTAATTACCTGACACCTGGGTGCAGAAGAGTCCAGAGAGCAGCATCTCTGGGGGCGGGGACACATATTACCGGAAAACACAGCAAAACAGACAATGTTCTATCAACTGACAGATTGCGGTAAGTATTTTTACCCTATCTCTAATCCAATCACCTAACCTCCTCCCTCCTACTGCAGCCTAATATTGGCCTATCTCTCCTGCAGCCTAGCCCTAAACCCTTTCCCCCTCACTGCAGCCTAACCGTATCCTCCACCCCTGTCACAGTTTAACCCTAACACCAGTTCTTACCTTCGGGATCCATCGCGTCCTGAGCTCATTCTGGTAAAACAAGAGTTATGGTAGATTTACCTTTGTTAACTCTATTTCTTCGACGTTCATAGGGTCCACAGGGAGAACATCAGGATTGTAGGTTGTGGATGAGAGTCCAGGCACCAAACAGTTAAGCTTTCCGGCTTCCCAGAATGCTCGGCTCCTCCCCCCTATAACCCCGCTTCCATGCTCAGGCAGGTCAGTTTTGTTAACAAGCCGAAAGCAGAAAGTGGACAGGAGAGAAGAAAGATATTGTACACATAAGAACACATTCTCGCAGACAGGAGACAGGAACTAGTGACTAATGCCACAAAAACCCAGAGTGGCCAGGTTCATCAGGGTGGGGGCGCCCTGTGGACCCTATGAACATTGACGAAAGAGACTTAACAAAGGTAAGTCTACCATAACTCTAATTTTCTTCTTCGCGATTCATAGGGCTCCACAGGGAGAACATCGGGAATGTCCTAAAGCAGTATTTTTAAGGGGGGACGCGCCTGAGAGCATAACTGAATCCTTTGTCCAAAGGAAGCATCATGGAATACAAAGGTATCAAATGAGTAGAATTTTAGAAACGTGTGAATGGAAGACCATGTAACGGCCTTACATAATTGCTCCGGAGATACCCCACAGTGTGACGTCCATGAGAAACCTACAGATCTAGTAGAATGGGAAGAAACTGATGTTGGGACAGGCAAGTCAGCTTGATTTTATACTTGTGCAATAAACATTCTAATCCATCTGACCAGTATCTGTTTGTTAGCTGGCCAGTCACACTTGTGAAATCCATAAAGTATGAATAGAGTGTCGGATCGTCTGATAGAACTGCTTCGGTCTATGTAGATACGTAGGGCACGTGCTACATCCAAAGACTGTTCTTTTGCTGAAAGATCTGGTGAGACAAATGCCAGGACTATAATTTCCTGATAAAATTCCTTGAAATAGAAGGTCCTGTTGCTGAAAAAGTTGAAGGGGTTGCCCTACTGAAAGGCTCTGTATGTCGGAGAACCAGTGCCATCTGGACCACACTGGGGTTATCAGAATGAGGTTTCCTCCTTCTTGTTTAAATTTCCTTATTACCCTTGGAAGAAGGGATATTGGGTGAAATATGCATGGTAGATGAAAGCTCCATTGTACTGCTAGAGCATTCACGAATGCTGCTTGGGGATCCCATCACCTGGATCCGTATACTGGGACCTTGTGGTTGTGACATGATGCCATCAGATCCACGTCTGGCAGGCCCCACCTGTACACTAGTTGTTGGAACACTTCTGGGTGGAGAGCCTATTCGCCCGTGTGCACATCCTGATGACTGAGGAAGTCTGCTTCCCAGTTGAGGAGGTCTGGTATGAACACTGCTGATATGGCCGGAAGATGATGTTTGGCCCACTTTAGTATTTTGGCTACCTCTTGCATTACTGCGAGTGCCGCCTTGGTGATTGATATATGCCACTGTTGTGGCATTGTCAGATTGAATTTGCATAGGCCTGCCTTGAAGAATGCTGCATGCCAGGGCCAGTGCTTTGTAAACTGCCCTCAGTTCCAGTACATTGATTGGTAACTGAGACTCTGCCAGGCTTCATCTCCCTTGAAACAAATACTGCTCGGTTACAGCTCCCCAACCACGAAGGCTGGCATCTGTAGTGAGAAGCACCCAATTTGGGATACAGAAGGGGCGAACCCTGTCTAGGAGATTGCTGTGGAGCCACCAAGTTAATGATAGGCGAACCTCCGGAGTTATTATCTGCAGTTTGATCTGATGAGGCTGGCCATTCCATTTGGCTAGATCAACCTTTGTAAAGGGTCAGAGTGAAATTATGCAAATTCTACCATGCCGAATGTAGATACCATTAGACCGAGGACTTGCAGGGCCGAGGATGCAGGGCAGAGGATGACACCTGAGGATGGTAAAGGAACCATTGTATTTTGTCCCTTAGTTTCAATATTTTGTTCACTGGTAGAAACAGTCATTGATTTTGAGAGTCTACCACGGCTCCCAGATGTACCATTCTTTGGGACGAGTGAGGACTTTTTCCAGTTGATAAGCCAACTTTTTTGTAATTTGCTGTGCAATACCTCATGTGAACTGGCCAGGAGCAGTATATCATTTAGATAAGGAAGTATCCTGATTCCTTGACGATGCAGGTGTGCTGCTATGACTGCCATGACATGACATTTGTAAATATTCTGGGCACTGTAGACATTCCAAAACAGCAGCACCTGGAACTGAGAGTGTTGGTTTAGGATAGCAAACCACAGGTATTGTTGATGTGACAGCGCAAAAAGTATATACAGATATGCATCATCTTGGGAACAAATCCCCCGGCTCCATTGCTAGAACTATGGAGCATAGGGTTTCCAGGCAAAACTTGGAAACTTTCACAAATCTGTTGAGAGATTGGAGATTGAGAATAGGTCTGTATGTCCCATTTGGCTTTGGTACAAGGAACAGGGATGAATAGTAGCCCCTTCCTTGTAGTATCCAAGGACTTTTCTATGTCTGGTGGAAGGCTTGTGTGAAAATAGTGCTGAGGGGGGCATCCTTTGAAAGAGATGGCATACCCATGCAAGAATACCTCTTGCACCCAAGAGTCTGAAGTGGTTTTGATACAGATTTGTGCAACGTGAATAAGTTGGCCTCCCACCCTGAGGTCCCCCAGGAGGAGGCCCATCCTGTCAGGCTGTGGGTTTATCAGGTCTTGCTGGGGGTTGTCTTGCTGCCTATGGCTGCTTAGTTTTGTACTTAGAAGACTTTGAGGCATTTGATTGACTAGAAAAAGCTTGTCCTTTCGCTTTTTCTTGTAGGTCAAAGGTACGAAAATTTGAGCTCTTAGGCCATGGTGTAGAAGGGAGAAAAGCTGTTTTGGAAGCCACTAAGGATACCACTATTTTCTTTAGTTCTTCTCCAAACAGAACATCTCCCATAAAGGGTAGTACTTCCACAGTTTTCTTGTAGTCTAAATCCGCTTTTCAAGATCGTAACCAAATAATGCATCTTGCACGCACTGATGTTGTCAACGCTTTTGCTGCCAACACACCAGCATCAAATAGTGCTTCCCCAATGTTAGAAGTCACTTTCTTGATACAGTCCCGGATTTCGGTACTCATATCTGATCGGTATGTTCTATATTGAGGTGAGCCTGTAAACCAGGTCCCCCTTTGTGGTCTCAATCTTTAATGCTCCCCTTGTTGGGTGCTGACAAATTAGAGTTGTATGATAGCTTGTGTGAGAGCTGTGCATGGCGGGCCAGCGTCCCGACCTTCCCAGTGTACTGAACTTACCCTCTGATGTTTGGAACACTGGATGTTCTCTGCCTTTCGCCACAGTCCCCAGCAGCCCCTGATGTAGCTGTTGTGCGATGGTGTCTTTCCCTGCTGGTAATCACGGAGGACTCGCTGGGTGCTGCTAGAGTCCCAGAAGTGACGTTCCCGCAAGATCCTGCCATTTCTGGTCCTTGTTGCAGTAGCGTCACTGGCTGCTCTACTTGCCACCGGTGAAGAGTCTTTGAAGTGTGGTTTAAGCTGGGCTTCCTGTGGTTGGTCCCAAAACTGTAGGTGTATTATGTAGTGAAGCATAGCAACGCGTTTCCGCCTTTTAGGCCTGTATCAAGGATGTTGTCCATATCCCATGAGGAGCTTTTTATGGAGGTATCAGCCTGTTATGTAACCAATGGGCATGTCAGCCTGTCACGTGACTGATGGGTGTGTCCATGTCCTGTTATTGACACTGTTTTGTGTTAGTCTGAACTTGTGAATTAAAAGTACTGTGTGCCAGACATTTTTTTTATATGGTATGGCGTATGTTTGACAAAGTTAAATAAAATAATGCAAGGTTTCTGTGATAATGCCTTCAATGATAGGGTGAGCTTATTTCATTGTAGTAATTCATTAATGCCGCCCATAATTGCCTGGATTTGGATTAATTGACACATGTGGTATCTAGTGTATGTTCAGCCAATGAGAATGCTGTGGTTGAAATCAATATTCAGCCCCCTCAGTGTCTTTGTTTTCAGGCTGAATATCCATTTCATTTGCTGCCTATCCAGAATCTTACTGTGATCCCCTCCCCTCCAGTTTCTTACTTTTTATGGCTATAGACAAACCAGTAAGTTAAATGGGTCTGACTAGTGTATTTCCTTAAAATGTTTGGAGACACTATGGTTCTTGTACCCTGTTTTGATATTCATAACATGTTCATATATACTCACTTTCAGCTATCTTGTCATTCTCCCTACATATTCTAAGCCACAAGAACAGCCGAGAAGTTATGTGACTCCCTTGGATTCACATGATAGATCCTGCTTGATTTTATGTGTTTCCTTTGTTGTCAGTGATGTGAATTCTTCTATTCTCTTTGTAGTTATAGTGTGTGTCACCTTACAACCTGTGCATTTGCCGCAATTATGGAATCCTCCCTTGTGTGTGGAAACGGTAATATTGTTTGTTTCAGAATGACTGGTTTTATGTGATTCTTTACCAGGCGTTGCTTGATGTCTGGTGATTTCCGGTAAGCTATGTTGGGTTTTTTACTAAGGATGTGGTTAAGATCATGATCTTGTAGGAGTGTGTGCCAATGGGATTTCAATGTCTGTTTTATGGCATTTGCTGCTCTATTGTACTGTGTTATGAAATATATAGATTCCATTTCTCAGGTGATTGTGGAACTTTTTTCTGCAGTAGTGTCTGGTGGTCTATTAGTTCTGTGTACTCAAATGCTTGTTTAACCAATGTGGGGTTGTATTTCTTCTCCAAAAACTGTTCCCCCAAACACTGTCCCTGTATTAAGTAATCACCTAATCTGGGAAAGTTTCACCTGATTCTCCTGAATTGTAATTTTGGTATATTCTCTAACCATCTATTGTGATAGGCACTTGTAGAGAGTATGGGGGACATGTACTAGGCAGTGATAAAAGTAGAGAAGTCAGCCAGTGGAGAAGTTGCCCATGGCAATCAGTTAGCACTGACATAACTTTTATAATTTGCATACTATAAAAGTAAACAGAGCAGCTGATTGGTTGCCATGGGCAGCTTTTCAACTGGCTCACTTCTCCATTTTTATCACAGCTTAGTACATGTCCCCCTGTGTAACTGTCAACGTCTACTGCTTTCCTAAATGTTTTGGTGTGTATGTAATTGTCTAATATGAATATCTCTAGGTCCCGGAATTCTACCCTTTCTTTGCGTCATGAATGAGAGATTCCTATTGTTGATTCCCATGTATTGTTTGAATTATTGTAATGTCTTGTGAGCCGTCCATATGAAGATAATATCATCTATATATCTCTGCCATAGGATCAGGTTGGCACCAAAGTCATGTACTCCCCATATATGTTCCTCCTCCCACTTGTCCATGAAGAAATTGGTATAACTTGGCGCCACCTGTGATCCCATGGTGGTACCTATGGTTTGTAGGTAGAAGTTGTCAAACCAAGTGTAGTTGTGATATAGTAAGAAGTTGACTGATGATGTTAGGTCAATTTGTTCTGGATCCATGTGGTCATCTTTCTGTTAAAAATATCCAGTATTTTCTAATCCTTGTGTGTGGTTAATAACTGTATATAGTGATGTTCCGTCACTTGTGGCTAGCCAGTAATCTGGTTGCCATTCTATGTTTTGTAATTCATTAATGATGTCCATGGTGTCCCATAGGTAGGATGGTAGTTTCTTTACAATGTCCTGAAGGAAGTGATCTGCATACTGTGATAGGTTTGTTGTGAGGAAGTGTATACCTGAGATTATTGGTCATCCTGGTGGGTTTGTTTGGTGTTTGTGTATTTTGGGTAAATGGTAAAAGGTCAGAATTATTGGGTGATCATTTTGTAAAGCTGTTTCTCTTATTTTGTCAATTTGCCAGATTTATGTCCATGTTTCAACAATGTGTCTAGTTCAGCTTTGTAGGTTATGGCGGGGTCTGCTTCTAATATCTTGTATGTGTTGATGTCACCTAGAATGCGGTAGGATTCCTGAATGTATTTGGATTTATCCATGATCACTATTCCCCCTCCATTGTATGCCGGATTCACTATTATCTCCTTGCTTTGCTCTAGTTCCCTTAATGCTTTTGATTCTGCCCTTGTCAGGTTGTTTTTTCTGTGTTTGTTCTGGTGTTTATTTGGATCCATTAATTTGTCCAAATCTGCTATGACTAATGACTCGAATGTCTTGATGTCACATGAGTGTCTCTCTGTCACATGAATCCGTGACAGAGAGAATATTCTCTTCAGTCTTCACCTTCCTCCTCAGATGACTCATTTGAGTCTGATATAATAGTGGACTTAGAGGAAGATGCGGTATTTCTAGTTAATATAGAATGTTGTTTGTTCCCTGGCAACATCTTTTGAAAAGCTATAGTTGTCTGTGCCAGACTTTGAACTGAACTTGCCAGAGTTTCCACCAAGGGTGGATTTGGATCTGGGGCTGGTAATGACACATGGGGACCCGTGGCTGCTGTAAGTCTGTCCACAAGGGTACCCAATAACTCTGTAAAGGAATCCCAAAGAGATCCCTGTGTAGTTACAGGAGTAGTTAACTGACCATAGTCCATCTATTGATAGACCATCTATTACAACATCCTGTGCAGATAACCCCACAGAGCACATTTTACATGAAATCTATAATTGGGATTGTGACTGTTTACAACCTTTTGCCTTGTTAGACATAACGGCAAAATTTGTGTGTAGCACACACACTTTTATGGCAACAGTAACTATATAACTAAGTGTTGTATGCACCTGTCTCACAGGATATAAAGAAAAGTGATAGCAATATATCTATATATATATATATATATATATATACAGTATATATATATATATATAGATACTGTATATATATATATATATATATATATATATATATATAGAGAGAGAGAGAGAGAGAGAGAGAGAGAGAGAGAGAGCAGAAAAACAGATAAATCAGACAGCAGAACTAACACAAGTCACATACAATGCAGATAAATACACAATAATATAACTGCAATAAGCACTTGCATTAACTACTCCTGTTTTTATAAGCAGGTAGGATATGAGTGTTCGCAAAAAACTGGCTCCTTGGAAACATACTTACAGGGAGACAGAGACCAGCGTTCCCGGAGACCTTGTTTGCTACACGCTGAAGATGGCTGCCCTTGTCTCTGAGGGAAGGAGGGAGTTTTGTTTACAGCTCAAAGGCGGGAAATCTGCAGTAGACTGACACCCAAAGCTGGGGGAGGGGCTACAGGTTAAGTACTGCCTCTCCTTGCTGGTGTTCCACCCCAGTGTCCACGCCAGCGCTGTGTTCCGTCTCCAGGTACAAGTGACATGCCGCAATTTAAATGTGGGTCCTTTAAGATGGGAAACTCTTACCTGCCTCCATATGCCAGCCATGAAGTCCTGTGGTGCCCACAGTGAGCGGTCCTAGAGGCGGTGTGTAGCCCCTGCTGCAAGTGTCCATCTTGGCATTGGCCGTGTTGGAGTTTCGGCGCCAGCTGGGGGTGATGGAGCTGACGAGCTACAGTAAGAGAAAAAAAAACCTTTTAAAATTGAAAGCATAAGGCTGCTATAGCAGGAAGTTGGAAAGTTAACTGTTTGGTGCCTGGACTCTCATCCACCACCTACAACCCCAATGTTCTCCCTGTTGAGCCCTATGAATCCTGAAAAAGAAAATTCCCTTATAAAGTTTTTATATATTGTAATTTGTTCACAGGCATTCCCACACACAGCATTGCATAATGATATCTAGAATGCTGCATTTATTGTACACTAGAATGCCCTCTGTATTGTCTGTTGGTTACTGGAATGTTCCATATATTGTACATTGGACATTAGTCACTGCAATGCTCCCTGTATTTTTTAATAGTCACTAAAATGTTCTCTTATTGTATATCCATCACTAAAATGCTCCCTATTGTATATCTGTCACTAAAATGCTCCCTGTATTACATATTGGTTACTAGACTGCTCCCTGTATTGTATGTTAGTCACTAGAATACTCATTATATTGTAATTTGTATTGGTTACTGATAAGCTTCTTAAATTGTATTTAGTTACTAGAATGCTATCTGTACTACAGTATATCTTGGTCACTGTAATGCTATCTTTATTGTATAGGGATTACTAGAAAAGTCTCTGCTTTGTTAGATGGTGCTGATATATGTTGTATTTTTCATTTGTTTTATTGGCTACATAAACGAAAATTATTGTAAAAGAAACCAAAATATAATACTGATTAACTAGGTTAATAAGATAAGGTAGATGTTGGTAAAAACTTTTAATCTGTTTAGCATCTTCATTCTTATGAGTAATATATCTAAATTCAATATATTATTTTCTGATAGGAACTAGATTCCTATCAGAATAATGGTTATACACTATTTATCAAGTTGCTAATTTTTTTTTTTTTTAATATCAATTCAGATCATTTTGCATTACCATAGCTACTGCCGGTGACAAAATTGCTATCACCAGCTATAACCCAGCTGTAGATAGTGAAACTCAGTTCTCAAACTACAGTAAGCTTCCAAGTCTGAGCACCAACACATGCTCGCACAATGGGGGACTCCAAAGCAATAGGTACCCACTCAACTTCTAAAGTGATCAAATAATAATTGTGGCGACAAGTAATTTGTATTCGCAATGGAGATACAAAAAATATACCTTTCACATTGATAATAGTTTGATAATGTTAATTTTGGAGCAAAGTAGGAATAATACAAATCACAATCCAAAGTGAGGATTTTTTCTAAGCGCTCAGAACGGTCACAGCTGTGCTTACAAAGTAGCTGATCAGCTAATCAGCCAAAAATCTTATATGCACAGAAATGGAAACTTTGAAACAATCACAGCGCCATTCTTAATCAGCCCATGAAAAAAACAGAAATCATAGGTAAAAAATTATCATATGTGTATCCTTATTCCAGAAAAACGGTTCATATATCCAAGTCTTATTCCAAAAATAGTTCAAAATTTATAAAAAATCCCAAAAAATAAAAACATGAAGCACTTTACCGATTGCAGGCAGACTTATATGGGTTGTACAGTTCGGTATTAGTTCAAAGGGATTATTTTTTACTGGACCTCCAGGATGCCTAGGTTCTATGTACGGTATTCCCCTTATGTCGGGACTTTGGCTACCCAACACTTTACACTTTAGGGCTCCCTCTCCTGCTGGCCGTCCCCCGATCTCCGTCTCGTTGTGAAATCCTTTTAACCGCTGTATCTCCCATAGTTGGTACTACTGCTGCTCCTGCTCCCGGCTTTCTCCTCTCTTGTTTAGTGACCGAAACCACCTATTTACCGCCGATGCATTTCAACCCTACCCGGGTCTTTGTCAAGGCATAGGTGGTTTCGGTCCGGTCACTATTTATGTGCTATCCTGGAAATCCGGTGAGCAACTCCCATATACAATCATACAGGTTCTGGATCCTACTATCCATATTCCAGTGCATCTTAAAGATATATTACACCCAAAAAATTAATAAACTGTTTCTAAAATGCATATTTTAAAAATCATAATGAAACATTCTTTCCAATATATATATGTAAAACCCCACTGGTACTAGGTATGCAAAATCTGCAGTCACTGTGTATAGTGCATCTCACTTACTCTGCCCCGGCTAGTCATGGGTTCAGGCACAGATACCAGAGGGTCCCCTGAATAATCAGGTGTTTAATTACAGGTGCATTGTGGGAGTGGACTACAGGTGTCGGTGCAGCGCATAAAGAATTGGGCGCCAGGCCATCTCAAACAGAATCAGGGGTGGATTGGGAACAAAAAGCTGCCCTGGAAAAATTTGTACTAGTGGCCCCATATGGGCAGCACCAGAGGTGTAAGGTCTAGCCATAGGCCATGACAGCAGCACCCTCTCCCCAAGACTTTCCAGATAGTGGGCATGTCCAGTATCAGGGGGGAAGTTAAAAGGAAATAAAATTAAATATTATGAGCACATTATATGATACACCTTTAGAATTTAGGAAACTATATCATTCTTTAGAAAGATATATTTTCTTGCTTATTACACCAACCATATCCCAATCACTATTCACTCAATCTTATATGTCAGCCAAGCAGGCAGACAGAGCATACACTAGATCATCTGCAATCACAGGCTAAGTGCAAAGTAATTTTCATATATGCAAATTATTTAGCATCTTATTCATTATGTCTATAAATAGGACCACATGTCCTCAAACAAAACAGGCCCTGCGGGCACGTCGGCCCACCGGGAATCTTCCCTGTAAGCCCTATGGCCAATCCGCCTCTGAACAGAATAAAGTTTATTTTAACATCGAAGCAGGGATATAGCAGGAATAACGTCTTCACACTCCTCCAGCACAAAGCATAACGGTTACATTAGATCACATATCAGGGCACCTTCTCCAGCGCATCACTTAATCGCAGCGGCATGAACATGGCGAACAGCATTACATACCAGGGCATTCTGTGACCTGTAGTGCTACACATACCAGGTTGCCGTCTCTCTCTCTGTCATAGCGAGGACTCTTGTCCATGGGGGGCTTCTAATCATGCCGCGTGGCTTCCGACCACTCCCCAGATAACTCTTCTCATGAGACTCACACCTGTGGCACATCCTTCTCATTGCATCACCCTCTCACTGGATTCTGAGTACTGCTGCTCTCACACTGCGATCACTCCCTCTGTCAGGTGCCTTGCTGTGTCTAGCTGGGTCTGGCATATCTCCCCACCTAAACATGTGGGGAGCCCTCACTGGGGCTACATCTTTCCAGCTCACACACCACGCTTCTCTCTAGGCTTCTGGCTGCAAAGACCATGCTGCTGCTGCATGACAGCCTTTTATAACCATTTACTCCCAGGGAGAAATTCTATCTGGGATTTCCCGTCCTGAGTTGCAACTTGGTGAGTCTTGCATTTGCTTTTTGCAGACTGATCTGTCTTACTGTGAGTTGGGCTATTAACCCCTTCTGTGCTGCAAGTTGTAGGCTGCTGGCTCAGTGCTATGCAACTCCAGCAAACATTTTACTTTTATTAAAGTCATGCTGGCACCTGTAGTGCCACAGTTGATTTGTGCTTACAGTTCCAGGGTATTACATACACCCCTGCTAAAATCTTGTGTGTCCTCACGCAACAGCAGAGTTTTCAACAACATAACACATAATAAACACAATGACAGTACATGTGACAAAAAAAAAAAAACCTATCACATACGCAGGAAAACATGGCATGTCAAACATTACATTACATACAAATCACATATCCTGTTGCTGTTTTCCAATGGATTACAGTCCTGAGTCACAGGTGATAATAAAATGTTCCAGACATCTTATGGCAATTGTGCCAAACACCGAGGACCTGCCCTTGCCTTCCCTTGTCTCCCCCCACGTCTGGGTCAAAAGAGACAGGTGGCTCTCGTGGGCCCCTCCCAATAAACAAGTTTCTTCAACTTTTTAGAAAATATATAGGGGACTCCATTTTCCTTGCGATCCTTGGCTCCTCCGGACACTCAGAAATGGCCAAACACAGTGCCCCCATGGGTGTTGCTCCGACCAGGTGCACTGCATAGTCCCGATGTCCTGTGACAAGAGTTCCACCTCCACAAATATTGCCCTTAGAGCCCCACGTTGGGTGCCAAATGTAAAACCCCACTGGTACTAGGTATGCAAAATCTGCAGTCACTGTGTATAATGCATCTCACTTACTCTGCCCCGGCTAGTCATGGGTTTAGGCAGATACCAGAGGGTCCCCTGAATAATCAGGTGTTTAATTACAGGTGCATTGTGGGAGTGGACTAGAGGTGTCGGTGCAGCGCATAAAGAATTGGGCGCCAGGCCATCTCAAACAGAATAAAGTTTATTTTAACATCGAAGCAGGGATATAGCAGGAATAATGTCTTCACACTCCTCCAGCACAAAGCATAACGGTTACATTAGATCAAATATCAGGGCACCTCCTCCAGCGCATCACTTAATCGCAGCGGCATGAACATGGCGAACAGCATTACATACCAGGGCATTCTGTGACTAGTAGTGCTACACATACCAGGTTGCCGTCTCTCTCTCTGTCATAGCGAGGACTCTTGTCCATGGGGGCTTCTAATCATGCCGCGTGGCTTCCGACCACTCCCCAGATACCTCTTCTCATGAGACTCACACCTGTGGCACATTCTTCTCATTGCATCACCCTCTCACTGGATTCTGAGTACTGCTGCTCTCACACTGCGATCACTCCCTCTGTCAGGTGCCTTGCTGTGTCTAGCTGGGTCTGGCATATCTCCCCACCTAAACATGTGGGGAGCCCTCACTGGGGCTACATCTTTCGAGCTCACACACCATGCTTCTCTCTAGGCTTCTGGCTGCAAAGACCATCTGCTGCTGCTGCATGACAGCCTTTTATAACCTTTTACTCCCAGGGAGAAATTCTATCTGGGATTTCCCACCCTGAGTTGCAACTTGGTGAGTCTTGCATTTGCTTTTTGCAGACTGATCTGTCTTACTGTGAGTTGGGCTATTAACCCCTTCTGTGCTGCAAGTTGTAGGCTGCTGGCTCAGTGCTATGCAACTCCAGCAAACATTTAACTTTTATTAAAGTCATGCTGGCACCTGTAGTGCCACAGTTGATTTGTGCTTACAGTTCCAGGGTATTACATATACATATCTTATAAAACAAAAAAAATAATTTATCTAATACAATGTGTCTGCACGAAACAGTATGTGGGGAGAACAAGCAGACCTATCAAAATCAGGATGAGGGAACATATGAACAACATAAAGAAGGGTTTTGATAAGCATTGCTTGTCGGCACACTGTAAGGAAGAACACAGATGTTTAATCAGTAGCTTAACTAATTTTAAAGCTATAGAACAGGTTAAGAGGAGTTGGAGACAAAATTATGTGGCTGCATGTCCGGCGAGAGCAGAGATGCGGTGGATCTATGAGTTGAAAACCCTGCAACCAGAGGGATTGAACGGTGACTTTGAGATTAAGTGGTTTCTTTAGAATTTGGAGAGCTGCTTAGAGAAAATATGAAATCACTATTCATCTCTAAAATATTGTGATGATCTTAGGGAAAGAAGTAATTCCTTATAAGTATTATAAGATATGTATATATATTGGAACAAATGTTTCATTTATGATTTGATTTTGGTCACTAAACAAGAGAGGAGAAAGCCGGGAGCAGGAGCAGCAGTAGTACCAACTACGGGAGATACAGCGGTTAAAAGGATTTCACACCGAGACGGAGATCGGGGGACG
This sequence comes from Pseudophryne corroboree, assembly GCF_028390025.1. Classification (NCBI taxonomy): domain Eukaryota; kingdom Metazoa; phylum Chordata; class Amphibia; order Anura; family Myobatrachidae; genus Pseudophryne; species Pseudophryne corroboree. Next base: position 710,251,805 of record NC_086445.1, read on the forward strand.
GCCAGCAGGAGAGGTAGCCCTAAAGTGTAAAGTGTCGGGTAGCCAAAGTCCCGACAGAAGGGGAATAGAACCTAGGCGTCCTGGAGGTCCAGTGAGAAATAATCCCTTTAAACTAATTCCGAACTGTACAACCCATATAAGTCTGCCTGCAATCGGTAAAGTGCTTCATGTTTTTATTTTTTGGATTTTTAATACATTTTTAACTTTTTTTGGAATAAGACTTGGATATATGAACTGTTTTTCTGGAATAATGATACACATATGATAGGAATAATACAAAACTGGATTTATTGTGACCTACTCTATTATTTCCATAAAATATTCAGTATTTGAAACACATTTTTGGAGAATAAATAGACTTCCTCTTTGGCTGACCTCAAATAAATATTAATGTGTAAATGTGCATTGTGCAACATAATCTATAACCCATAGCAACCAATCATAGGCTTTATTTCATTAGTCTAACTTGTATTTGCCAGAACAATGGAAAGTAATTGCTGATTGGATGCTATGGATTTCTGTACTGTTTTAAACTAAGCTTGTGCTTATAGTAGTACATAATTCTCCTATGTTTTTAAATCTTTTGTATCCTAATTAAAATTACAGCAATTAGCTTCCCGATGTGACAATTTTTTCTGCTGCCAGCTGCACAGATTTTAAAGGTCATACAACATTTACTGATTTAATTTGTATGTTCATGTCCCTCCTTTGATTACAATATTTTACTATAGGACAAGTGTCTGCAAATGCAGTCTATTGTATGCAATTAGTGCCATGGCATTTTGAGGTCTTATGTTGTTTAAGTTATGTTAATATCACATGCAAAATCTGTTTATGTAATGCACATAACTAATCACATATAACAGGTGCAATAAGACAAATTAAGAAGTAAATACTGATAAAATTATGAAGAAGAACCAAAATCTTATTGTTTTCTATAAAAAAATCACCTGTTGACCTTACCATTTCATAGCGTTCCCCACCCCCCTTTTTCATCTTTATTTGTGTATATATTGTACACTTAAAGGTAAAGCCTCTTCATTTTGGTATTGGTACCCCTCCCATCTACCCTCAGGTCAGAGGCGGAACTACCGGCAGGGCAAGCAGTGCGTTGCACTGGGGCCCGCCTCTGTCCAGGGGCCCAAGCATGTAATGAGTCAAACTGACTCATTACATGCCACTGTGCGCTGCGGGCAACCGCTGCCCGCAGCGCACAGCCGCCCACAGAGGAGAAGAGCAGCGGCACGGACGGGGGAAGGAGGAGGACGGAGGTGAAGGAGGGAGCCGCAGCAGCGCTTTGTTACTGGTGGAGGCGCTGCTGCTGCTGCCCCTCTGCTTCACTATAGGCTGTCTTCCGAGAACAGCCTCCCTCCTCCACCTCGTCTACTGCCCGGGAATCGTCAAGCTGCACGAGGAGCCTGAGCCAGCGGAGAGGGTAAGTATGATTCTACTTTCTTTCTTTCTCTTTATTTCTTTATTTCTGTCTCTTTCTTTCTTTCTTTCTGTCTCTTTCTTTCTTTATTTGTTGGGACTGCCTGCCGCTATGTGTAAAAATGGGGGACTGCCTACCACAATGTGTAAAAAGGGTGGACTGCCTGCCGCTATGTGTAAAAATGGGGGACTGCCTGCCGCAATGTGTAAAAAGGGGGGACTGCCTGCCGCAATGTGTAAAAATGGGGAATCTGCCTGCCGCAATGTGTAAAAATGGGGAATCTGCCTGCCGCTATGTGTAAAAAGGGAGAATCTGCCTGCCGTAATGTGTAAAAATGGGGAATCTGCCTGCCGCAATGTGTAAAAACGGGGGACTGCCTGCCGCAACGTGTAAAAAGGGGGATTCTGCCTACCGTAATGTGTAACAAGGGCACGCTGTCTGCCGTAATGTGTAACAAGGGCACGCTGTCTGCCGTAATGTGTAACAAGGGCACGCTGTCTGCCGTAATGTGTAACAAGGGCACGCTGTCTGCCGTAATGTGTAACAAGGGCACGCTGTCTGCCGCTATGTGTAAAAAGTGTACGTTGTCTGCCGTTATGTGTAAAAAGTGTACGCTGTCTGCCGTAATGTGTAAAAAGGGGACGCTGTCTGCCGTAATGTGTAAAAAGGGGGACGCTGTCTGCCGTTATGTGTAAAAAGTGTACGCTGTCTTCCGCTATGTTTAACAAGGGCACGCTGTCTGCCGTTATGTGTAAAAAGCGTACGCTGTCTGCCGTAATGTGTAAAAAGTGTACGCTGTCTGCCGTAATGTGTAAAAAGTGCACGCTGTCTGCCGCTATGTGTAACAAGGGCACGCTGTCTGCCGTTATGTGTAAAAAGGGGACGCTGTCTGCCGTAATGTATAAAAAGGGGACGCTGTCTGCCGTAATGTGTAAAAAGGGGACGCTGTCTGCCGTAATGTGTAAAAAGAGGAATCTGTTCGCTGTAAGGTGTAAAAGGGTCTCTACCTGGTGTAGTGGTGCTACTGTGCGGCGTAATTTGAAGAATGGAGACTACTGTGCACCGTTTTAGGAATTGGTATTATTTTGTGGCCACACCCCTTCCCCGCGAAGCCACGCCACTGCCCCTGTTTTGCATGCAGGGGTGGGGCTCCGATGCCGTTTCTTGCACACAGTGCTAAAATGTCTAGTTACGGCACTGTTGCTAGGTATCCATTTCTCTGGCCCTGAGCAGGTCCCCCTCACCAGATCCTCTCAAGGGGTGAGGGGGTGGACTTGGATGGGATGGGGAGAGGGGGGGGGGGGCAAAGCATTTTGTCGCACCTGGGCCCACCGCTTGCTAGTTCCGCCACTGCCTCAGGTGATTTAATTAGCACAGATTCTTACATTGCTGACTACATATTAATTATGGGCTCTGTTTGAAGATAAGACCTAGATACTGTAAATGTATATGATGTGATCGTATTAGAGATGTTAGGGACCCATCTAATGAAGTCACCTGGGCATGATAGATGGGCCACATATTTGCGCAAATGTGTGCTAAGAACTTCATTTATACTCCATGTTAATTGGTAGAGTTCATCAAAATGATCAGTGTTCTTAGTGCATCAGCATTTTTCTCTTTCTCCTGCATAGCATTCTCTACAGAACAAAGAACATGCTACCTGTGAGCTTTCATGGCAGATTTACAGTATGTGCAAGTGCTACACAAAAGCTATACTACATACAGTATGTGACTGGAACAATTAATTTCATGCAACTGCTCCCACCAATAAAAATAATAATAATATCACACGGAATTATAGCCACATTAAATAGTAATTTACACATCTGCAGCCACAAGGAAATTGCAGAGATGTAACCAATAAGCATTATAAGTAATATATTTACCACACAGATTTGACCTAACTTAATTTATGGTAACTGATTCTTTATGATACCTTAGCTAAGGTTTTCCACCATATAGCCGTCACGTCTTATCTAGGCAACAATATTATGCCATGGGCAAATACTGAGTGGTTCCAGTTACACATAAATGCTACTTAACCCCTGAAGCAGTATTATATAATATGATTTTTTTTTAGAAACAAACGGGTTCGGATCTCTAAGAAATAACCCCACCTAAACTTACGGGATCCGTGGGGATCCGGGCCAGGACTCCGATCTCCTGGCCTGCCTTGGATCCCAAAGGAGACACATTTTTATCTTCCTGTGGTCAGATATCAAATCTCAATGGGTTTTGGATTTGGGAGCCATTTTCAAAATAGGCTGTTCCCTCTCTCTGGATCCCAGCTTCCGTGGTGACATGCTGCTGGTTGTTATAATGGGCTTTACTAATGCACTCAGTACATACCACATTAGATTTCATTTTACAGTTGGCTGCTGAAATGTATGCATATGGGTACAATACCGGCTCTACTGGCTGCTCTAATGTATGCACAGTATAGTATATGGGTACCTGCTGTTTGTTATTTTAATGTACGTATATGGGGCCCGATTCAGACCTTATTGCTGTTGTGCGAAATCGTACAGCGTCCGATTATTGACTGACAGCACATGCGTATGCACCGCAATACACAGGCACAACACCAAACAGTGACAGGATGGTGAGAAAATTTTAATTTATGCATTTAGGCCTACCACTCTCTACTTCCGCTGCTGGATCAGGGATAGGTTGGGGAATGTAAGCAGCGAAAGGGTGCAGCGACAGCTAGGACTCAGGGTTATGCCATAGCAGACACTACCGGACGGTGGTCGCACCATTATGTTTTATTTCTCTGGGGTGTATTATATATACATTATTATTAGGAACTAGTGAGACATTTGATTAATCAGTGTGATTTTACTGAGAGAATGGAAAATAGTGCTAGGCACGCCCCTCCTGCGGTGCACCCCCTAATAAAATTAGCTGTGCACGCCTATGCGTCCAGCGTGTGTGTATTTGTAATGGCCAGGCGAAGAGACAGGCTCTGAACATACAGTCTCTCACTCTCCTGTCCTGTCTGTAAGTCAGGATGTTTTTTTTTTTAAAGTTATGTATTAAAATCAAACTTAGGCTCTGGGTTGTGTATATATATATATATATATATATATATATACACATACACACACACACACACACACACACTGTATATGTGTGTGTGTGTGAGTATATATATATATGTGTATGTGTGTATATATATATATATATATATATATATATACACACACTTCATGGGGTGGAGGTATAGTACAGAATAAACTGCGGCACTCAGGGTCTTCTGTGTTCAAAAAATCTGTATTGAACAAGTCAACTACAACCGACGTTTTGAGGCTCACAGCCTCTTTTTCACACCTTGAAAAAGGAGCTGCGACAGTTTTTTTGGACACAGAAGACCCTGAGTGCCGCACTTTATTCTGTACTATATATAGGATCAGGGTGGGGATCCTGGCAGTCGGGATCCCAGCATTCGAAATACAGACACCGGAATTCCGACACTACATGATCCCTGACCGCTGGAATCCCGACTGTATGCCAGGCCCACGGAGAGGTAAAATGCGGTGGGCGGGGGGATTAGGTTTAGGCTGCGACGAGAGTGTTAGGGTTAGGCTCTGGTGAGTGTGTGTGTGTGTGTGTGTATGTGTATATATATATATATATATATATTGTCAAAGTCGAAAAATATCGTAATGCATATGCCTTGTACTAACCCCATGCACATGCCCGCTGCTCGTGCACTCAGTCCGCCGTGCGTGCACATATCCGCAATTTGCGTAGGATCGCTCCGGCGATCATGCGCGTGATATGGGTATTTACGGCGGAGTTTGTGAGCGCGTAGAGGGTTATTAGAACATTACATATTTAACCCAAATAGTGCATTTTGTACCCATAGTTCCCTTGCATCACATCAGCGAGTATTAATAGTTTAAACAGTTCCTGGACTAAGAGATTCGCCTTTGCATGATAGGAAGGGTCAGATAAAGGTTGGTAGGTGATGTCTAGTATCCAGCTGTAGGATATTTTGAGGGTAACATTCCGGTGTTGGTTAGAGAAAGATTGCATGTTCCTGTGTATAGTTATGTGCAAAAGTAGAATATGAACATTAACAGTATTTACTGTATATTATGTATGCGGCGGGAATCCAGAGGATACCACCCACAAGAGCAGTTGGGGAAAGACATCGCCCATCTATTCAAATCCACCTATGACTTTTTCTGTAATGTAAAGACACATCCCTGTGTCCAATGGACAATGAGATTACAGTGACCATTGTATTGTGTATGCATGTTGTGTATAAAAAGACCATTGTTGCCTGGCCGGTCAGAAGACTCTGAACGCTATCTGTATGACCAGCGGAGGACCGGCCGGGTTGCGCTTGCGAACATTCTCACGTATGTACATTCTCTGTAGCCATTATTCTGTTTAGATTTACCTTGTTAGCCTGTAGTGTATAAATTGTACTGTTTACCTTTTTGAATAATCCACTGTGGCCTTAGAAACCCTGTGATTCAACTACAAAACTGTGCTGTGTCTTCACTTTCCTGCAAGGGTTTTAAAGTGTATTTATCTGTATAAGGGCCCTCATTCCGAGTTGTTCGCTCGGTATTTTTCATCGCATCGCAGTGAAAATCCGCTTAGTACGCATGCGCAATGTTCGCACTGCGACTGCGCCAAGTAACTTTACTATGAAGAAAGTATTTTTACTCACGGCTTTTTCTTCGCTCCGGCGATCGTAATGTGATTGACAGGAAATGGGTGTTACTGGGCGGAAACACAGCGTTTCAGGGGCGTGTGGCTGAAAACGCTACCGTTTCCGGAAAAAACGCAGGAGTGGCCGGAGAAACGGTGGGAGTGCCTGGGCGAACGCTGGGTGTGTTTGTGACGTCAACCAGGAACGACAAGCACTGAAATGATCGCACAGGCAGAGTAAGTCTGGAGCTACTCTGAAACTGCTAAGTAGTTAGTAATCGCATTATTGCGAATACATCGGTCGCAATTTTAAGAAGCTAAGATTCACTCCCAGTAGGCGGCGGCTTAGCGTGTGTAACTCTGCTAAATTCGCCTTGCGACCGATCAACTCGGAATGAGGGCCAAGGTGTATAGGCATTGATAAGGTGTACGCACTGCGGGTACTTTATACCGTCAGCGCTACTTAAGGTTTAAGGTATAACATCGTTGCAGTACTTTGCTGCTAAGGGTTTAAAGTGTAATCATATCATTGCATTATATCATTAACAAGGTTTAAAGGTTATCAATTGTGTATGCGCACGCTGTGTGTACTCTGTACACTCAGCGCGGCGTGTGTACGCCAAGTACGTACCACGTGCGGGACTCTGTACGCAAATAGCGTACAAAGTGCGCAGCACGTGTATTCAGTCTAGCGGCCATAGCGGCTCCACGGTAATAGTGTATCTAGAGGTATAGCTTTACGGTCTAAGATAATAACTGACATTATTAATTGGGGGCATTGTCCTGTTTTTCCTCATACCCACAGCCTAGCAGGGTACAGCAGACTTTATCTATCATCAAAGGGCGGACAGGTATCCATGTAAGCCTTCTCCTGGTTGGTGGATACTCTGGTAAACTCTTTCTCAAGTGCTGATAAGATAAGCGTCTGCTCTGCAAGGTTTGTTGGGATGCTGGTGGAATCCGGAAGGTAAGAACGCAAAGGTATTTTTAAAGTCTGTGAATTTCTGTTTGCCGCAAAATGCGCACACAATATACGCATACAACTGTATTTTGTACTCTGCATATCTGATCATATTGTTGCAAAACAAGGTTCAAATGAGTCATATTGTGTTTGATTCAGATTGGATTGCTTATCTGTTAAGTAGGGTAAAAGTACATTTAAAAGTTGCTGCAAAAGCCTTGATATAGTGTTTTGTTTTTTTAACTCAGGCCTAAAATAACTTCAGGGGCTTGCATGGTGTGTGATTTCTTTGTGACAAAGGAAGCCGCATGGTCTGTCCTCCATTTTGGACTAACCACATGGCTTGTCCACCATTTTGTGTAACCCTCAGGGATGTGGAAGGGGGAAGAGCAGCAGCCATGTCGGGAAGGTCATTTTTTCTAAATGGCTGATTTTCACTGCCCGGAATAATCAGCCGTCCTTGGTCAAAAAGAAATCACCATTTATGAGTTACCAATGCATTTATTTAACCCATGCCATAGTCAATTACAAATAGTTTCAGATGGGGCCTAGTGAAAGTTAATAGTGAGATGGATACTTGATGTAAGAAGTACACACAGATAAAAACACAGTTTGTTTCCCCTTCTACCTCTAGGATTCAGTTAACTCTGCTTGCTGTAAGATAGACATTGAAATGCAAATTAACCTGTGTAACTGCTTTTTCCTAATAGTGGGAAAAAAAACAAAAAACACCTTTACAGGCAACCAATAGCACATAGCATTCATATGCAAATTAGAAGCACTTAATGGGTAAATGAGTCTCAGGAGACCAGTGAATGGTACATATATATAATATTATAATTATGTGTATATTTATATCAGTGTATGTTCTGCAAGATAGCTATCCAATATGAATCATACCATTTGAATTATTGAGGATTATTAGATTCATTTTGACCTGTACTGAAAAAATGTGTTGCTATTTAGTTTAAATATAGAGTTAATATTTAAGAAATAAGTGTAAGACGCACATGCAGCCTGGCCTAGTTGTAAAGGTTTATACAGAAGAAACTGTGTGTAGTGTTAAGTGAGCGATTATAGTTAATATCGCTTACATTTATAGAAGTGTGGGATTTGTAGTGCTGCGGATGTATGGCCTTTGTACACGTGTCTAAGACAAAGTACGGGACTGCGTACGCTACGTAAAGGCCTACGCATGTGGCGTGTTTACGCAACATGCGTAAAAGGTACACCCACTAAGTACAAATCACACAATAGCATTGTTTTAGTTTAGGCGCGAGACGGTAGCCACGCGATAATAGCACAAATTGATCAGTTTCCAATATTTAGTTTAAATGCCTTTCTCACTGTATCACCTCTGGAATTAAGGCTGTTTTTCCTGAATGAAAGTTAATTTTCTGTACAGAAAAAAAAACAAAAACAAAGTGTATATGAGTGAACGAGCATGAGTGTGCAAACAATAAAGGTTTTGTGGACCCAGGGAATTCGGGATCCCGTAGGAGACCACACCAGGTGAGTGGACACTTGGTGGCGTGAGAGTGGCTTGCTCACGTTAATATTGATTAAGGTATAAAGGAGCAATTAGTATAACAGCAGACCAAGAGGTCAGCGAAGTCAGAAAACCGCTGACAAAGTCAAGCGAAGCTCTGAATACCGCGGCCTAAAAGGTCAGCGAGGTTTTGTGTAGAGAGCGCAGCCCAGGGGGTTGGCGTAGTACCCATATAGGCCCGTTCAGATTCGCTCCGGCTGAGGTTTCGCAGCCTGAAAAACTATTCCATTGGTCGCATGGCGGATAAGTAACAGTTACCTATACGCTGTGCGATTGTACCGCGCGTTCGTGAGTGCAATACTTAGCCCACCGCGATACCCTTTTACGAGTTGTGCGTAAAAATCGCGGGACCATTGGCGCTAGGTGTAGTACACGCAACGTGATTTGTGTAACAATTTTTTTTTGTTTTAAGGGAGTTTCTCTGGTCACTCAGAAAAATCTCCAATGACCAATATTTACTGGTTAGGGTAAGTCACTCCCACACATTTCCAGTAAATAGAGGTTACACAGGGGCCCTAGGTTGGGTACGACCGGCGCTGACGACAGTGCTTAGGTGTACTGGCCAACGTGGGCGTGAGTGGGTGAGAGCACTCGGAGAACTTTCACCGTTGCCTTATCACTGAGTATTTTGTTTTTTTTGTAGGAATTAGCTGAGAAGGCAATACCTGCAAAAGATGGGGGCCAGTTGCTCAAGTAAGGGACGATCAACCAGGGTTCAGGTTGATATTCCGCGGCCCAAGGGGTCAGCGAGGTACATAATGTGTGAAAAATATGGCTCACACGCAGAGGTTTTATGCAATGAATGGGAACGTATGACTGCGGAAGATAGGGAACCATACCCTAAGGTAGGCAGTTTTAATCCAGAGGTATTGCAGAATTTAAGGATTAGGATATGTCAGTTAAAATCCCGAAAAGAAAGGATCAGACACTCAAACTGTTTACATTTATGGCAACGAGAGAGTGATATGCAGAGGGAACTAGCTTACACAGCCGGTTCCAACCCTAGCAGGAAACTGATTGCAACTGCACCACCACCACCGTATATTACAGGGGAGAAAGTGGCTACAGACAATGACATACTGATATATGCTAAGAGTAAAATTGATAAATGTAGTAATGATAATAAGAATGAACTTAATAAATGTATTAATGCTAACCCGTGCAAGTTGTATCCCATCTTAAACTTCCCTCAGGAATACGAGCAAGAAGATGAACCCAGCACGATATCGGCACTTTCTCCAGAAGCCACCATACAGGACACCCAGGTGGGCACGGCCCAACCGGTAAGAGCAGTAGTAAAGCCCCCTAGCGGAGGGATAAGCAAGGTCGTGTCCACAGGTAAGTACGGTACAGTACATTATGCAGAGACAATTGCACCTCACATTGTAGAAGCAACCCAGAATGATGTAATTGAACTAAATCCTGTCAGGGTGATCGCAGTCCCCAATGGGAGGACTGACGCTCAGGGAGTCACTCCCATCAGGAACATTGCTATGCATTGTCCTTGGTCCCGGACAGAATTGAGAACAATTATGTCTGAATTTTCCGATCCCAGAAAGGATCTAGCCGCATGTCAGAGGTTTATTAGAGAACAAGGGTACAAACCACTCAACCTAACTGGAGAGGTATCTCGGTGGCTGCATTAAGAGAGTCCGCTATCGAGCACGATTGGAACATCATTAAGCACAGGGAGATAAGCTGATGACCGTAAGTATCAAAGCCCTGACAACGAAGCCACATCAGCCAAAACCCCAGACCCCTGATTGTAAGTCGTATGTAGTAAAATGTTATAACTGTCAAAGGGAAGGACATTACGCACAAAACTGTAATTATAAAAGCAACGTATATAGACCCCCTAGACAAGAACACGAGCAAAGTTATGACACACGTAATTGGGATAAGGAATCACATAGGAAAAATTTTGGGCCACACCTGTAGTCTGCAGCCAGTGAAGTTGATTGCTAGCCTTGGTAGTGAACCTGAGGTCACAGTTGATGTAGCTGGTAGATCATTCCTTGTAGATGCAGGGGCGGCCAGGTAAACTCTGTGATTTATCTTTAAAGTTTCCTCTTCATCTCTGACATTCACCGACAGATTTACAGCTCAAACGTCACATATCTACTCGGTCTTTTCAGAGGTCTACCCAACCCCAGTATATCTCACCAGCATCATTGTGCCTGGCCATGCACAGAGGATGGAGAGTGGAAGTACTGGTGGAGGGAGACTGTGCAGAGATACCGATAGACATGTTGGTGTGACAGCCTGATGGTGAACGCAAATCTGACAAATTTTCTTTTTTTATTATTCTCTCTCTTTTTTTCATTTTCCACGGATGGTTTATTTCACACAACAGTTAAACACATTGTAATGCAGGATTTATGTTCCATACAGAAAGGTCGCTGACTTGGAAAGAATATTGTATCACTGGAGCGTCTGTTCCGGGAAGACTGAGAGGCAGCACTGTTGAAACGGTATCTGAGCACGGAGAACAACAAGACTAGAGGCGGTTGTCGTACCAGTTTTCTTTTTCCTTTTTATTATTTTCTCCATCTCCCATTACCCTCCTTTCCTCCCCCTCCTTGTTTCCTTTTTCTCTCCCCTTAACAAGATGGACTTACGCCAAGAGACTGCATTCAGGGTTTTCCTGTTGACCCTGTTGTTGACCAGAGCAGTCTGTTTCGGTGAGAGTACCAGCGAGGCCGAGAAAGGATCTGAAATGGGTTCTGATGACAAGGATGAATTTGTAGAATTCCAAGAGCAACACACCCACGGAGCAAAGGCGAGTATTAGAAAACGATCTGGTAGTCAAGAAACTAGGAGACACTGTGAAGGGTTATTGGCTGAGGAAAATTGTATCTGTAGAAATTGTGAAAACATAGTTGAGGACGGGTGCATCCAGAGATGTCAGTCCAGCCTTAATATCAACATGGACCGTCATCCATTGAGTGATTATCACTCATTAGTGGGTAAGGTTTTAAACCAAACAGAATGCTGGGTGTGCTCACAAGTACCTCAAGGTCACAGCAAGTCAGGACTAGTAGCGTATCCATTAACAATAGATGAGGTACTTGAATTAAGGGGTGGGAAACCGGTGGACAAGAAATTTAATATTTCTAGGTCCCCTAGTTTGAAGCTCCACCAATATCATGTGGATAGATCCTTAGTATGTTTCAACATTTCCAATTCCCGAAAGCCGGGAAATTGGGAAGTGACATGGAATAACCAAACCATGGCATTTTCACACAGAGCCGACAGAATGCCCGTAGACTCAGAACTTATACGCCAAATAGCCGACGGTGGAAGGTATTTTCGGTACAGGTATACTCTAGGAAGTAGGACCATGCGGGTTGGAGAAGTATCACCAGGGTACTGTGCGCATATCATACAGCCTGATACGTGTACTGAACAGATGAGAGAGTTAGGGATAGAATTTTTCACATGGAAGGTTTGCAATATGGTAATGTCATATTCTGTCCCATATGTTCTCCCCGATGATGCATATTTCATATGCGGGAGGAAGGCGTATAAGTGGCTTGCCCCAAACTCAGAGGGATTGTGTTACATTGGAAGAGTGTTGCCAGAAGTTATGACCATAACCCATAATAAGATGAAAGATGTTCACCGCAATGCTCAAGCTCCTTACACTCACACTCACTATGAACACATCATTAAGAGACACCTTATAGACAGGGCAGAGCACGCAGCCTCTGATTTGATCCACGAATCCACCGGGATTCAATTCCTACTTAGACATCACCCGTACCGCCAGAGGAATTATAAATTATAGGTATATCCATGCGCTAGCGAACCTGAAAGATAATATCACCGAGATGTTTGATGACACCTTCAGGTATACAGGGAGGGAGTTGCAAGCTTACAAAACGGAACTGATCCAGCACAGGATGGTCCTCAATTATATCACAGCGGTGACAGGCGGGTACTGCGTCACTTTGGCAACTCAGTATGGTGTGAAGTGCTGCACGTATATTACAAACAGCACTGATGACCCAACCGAGGTCATAGATCAAAAGATGGACGATATCTTACAGTTGAAGTGAGAGTTCAGAAGGAGACACAACCTTACCCTTACTGCTGTGAGTAATGAACTGACCGGCTGGGTCTCATGGTTGAACCCACGCAATTGGTTCTCAGGTTTAGGAGAATGGGCTCAAAATGTTATCGTGAGTGTAGGAAAGTTTCTCCTTTGTATCCTGGGAGTTGTCATAATGATTGGCTTGATATTTAGGTGTGTTCGAGTTTTAACCCGGCGCAAGCACGGTACCAAAGTGATGAGTTTAAAGAGCGGGGGCATTGTTACAACAACTGATTTAATTTATGACCCATCAATAGAGACAATGTTGTGATAAGACGTGATTCCACGGTCCGTTTCTTTCACCCGTTTCTCCTTTGTTTTCCCTCAAGCAAAAATACATCCATTCGGAAAAGACTTTGATGAACAATACATCCATTCGGAAAAGACTTTTGATGAACAATACATCCATTCGGAAAAGACTTTGATGAACAATACATCCATTCGGAAAAGACTTTGATGAACAATACATCCATTCGGAAAAGACTTTGATGAACAATACATCCATTCGGAAAAGACTTTGATGAACACTACATCCATCCAGAAAAGACTTTGATTGACACTTTCAGCAAAGATACACCCATCCAGACAAGACTTCAACCAACACCCAAGAACGATTGCACAAATGTTATGTGAATGTATTTGTGATACGTGTCTTATCTTCATCTCTACAACCTTCAGGTAGTGTCACACATAGTCGATAGGTAATACCCATATATTAGCATTCACATATGTTCCCCCTCCATGTATCATCATCTAAATGTGCACCCCATTTGTTGGAACAAGAAGCCAAAAAGAGCTCGGTAGTGTTTGTTGGCCCACTTACAGACCCTTAATATGGGATAAGAAGGATTTAATGTATACTTCGCAATACCTCGAAGCTTATCTAGAACATGTGCGGCACGATGATACATGCCCCTCAGACATGGATTTCATACATACATGCTTTTACTATCCCACTAGGTCATACATTTCCCACCTACACCTCTCCTCCTACCATCCAATCATCTGTAGATATAGTATTGTATATTTTTCTGTTTAATGTTTAGATAGTGGCAGTTATTGTTGACTGCCAAAGGGTGGACTGTCAAAGTCGAAAAATATCGTAATGCATATGCCTTGTACTAACCCCATGCACATGCCCGCTGCTCGTGTACTCAGTCCGCCGTGCGTGCACATATCCGCAATTTGCGTAGGATCGCTCCGGCGATCATAAGCGTGATATGGGTATTTACGGCGGAGTTTGTGAGCGCGTAGACGGTTATTAGAACATTACATATTTAACCCAAATAGTGCATTTTGTACCCATAGTTCCCTTGCATTACATCAGAGAGTATTAATAGTTTAAACAGTTCCGGGACTAAGAGATTCGCCTTTGCATGATAGGAAGGGTCAGATAAAGGTTGGAAGGTGATGTCTAGTATCCAGCTGTAGGGTATTTTGAGGGTAACATTCCGGTGTTGGTTAGAGAAAGATCGCATGTCCCTGCGTATAGTTATGTGCAAAAGTAGAATATGAACATTAACAGTATTTACTGTATATTATGTATGCGGCGGGAATCCAGAGGATACCACCCACAAGAGCAGTTGGGGAAAGACATCGCCCATCTATTCAAATCCACCTATGACTTTTTCTGTAATGTAAAGACACATCCCTGTGTCCAATGGACAATGAGATTACAGTGACCATTGTATTGTGTATGCATGTTGTGTATAAAAAGACCATTGTTGCCTGGCCGGTCAGAAGACTCTGAACGCTATCTGTATGACCAGCGGAGGACCGGCCGGTTTGTGCTTGCGAACATTCTCACGTATGTACATTCTCTGTAGCCATTATTCTGTTTAGACTTATCTTGTTAGCCTGTAGTGTATAAATTGTACTGTTTACCTTTTTGAATAATCCACTGTGGCCTTAGAAACCCTGTGGTTCAACTACAAAACTGTGCTGTGTCTTCACTTTCCTGCAAGGGTTTTAAAGTGTATTTATCTGTATAAGGTGTATAGGCATTGATAAGGTGTACGCACTGCGGGCACTTTATACCGTCAGCGCTACTTAAGGTTTAAGGTGTAACATCGTTGCAGTACTTTGCTGCTAAGGGTTTAAAGTGTAATCATATCATTGCATTATATCATTAACAAGGTTTAAAGGTTATCAATTGTGTGTGCGCACGCTGTGTGTACTTTGTACACTCAGCGCGGCGTGTGTACGCCAAGTACGTACCACGTGCGGGACTCTGTACGCAAATAGCGTACAAAGTGCGCAGCACATGTATTCAGTCTAGCGGCCATAGCGGCTCCACGGTAATAGTGTATCTAGAGGTATAGCTTTACGGTCTAAGATAATAACTGACATTATTAATATATATATATATATATATATATATATAAAAACACGTGTGACCGGTACTCCAACAGCAGGACATAAATACCTGGGTGCCCTCCTGTGGCACTACAAAGCCAGCGAACAGCAAATCTTGATGGGCGGCACTCCAAGGATTTGAAAAAAACATACAGCTCACCGAGCTTGTTAGATCAACGTTTCAGGTGCTTTTATTTGGAGTGCAGCCCATCAAGACTATATATATATATATATATATATATATGTGTATATATACCAATACAACCCGGCACTCAAAGGGACAGCGGCACCTATGAGTAACTTGCTGGGGTGCCCTCCATGAGAAAATGAATCCCAATGTAGCCAGAAAGAAGAGGCGGCACTCCCAGCGTTTTTAAAGTGCAAAAATTGTTTAGTCAAGAACGACGTTTCGGGGGGTCTCACCCCGTCATCAGGATAACAAGTGTATGTGTATATATATATATATATATATATATATATGTGTTTATATATATATATATATATATATATATGGAACTGACTCTGAAAAGGAATTATTTCCTATTCGATGGCAAGTTCTACCTCCAACAAACAGGATGCGCTATGGGCAGTAATGTGGCACCGTCGTACACCAACACCTACATGTTTCAAGTAGAACAAAAAGTCTTCTTTACCAATCAAGCGTATTCGAAACATATATTAGCGTACTGTCGATACATCGATGATGTCTTCATGCTATGGACAGGTAGCAAAGAAGAATTCATCAGAATGATGGAAGACATCAATGAAGCAGCTGTGCACATTTAATTTACCTACCATTGTGACGCATTTACCATCAACTATCTAGATGTGCAAGTCACCATTTGCAGCAATACCATATGTACCTCCATCTATACCAAGCCTACAGACAAAAACACACTGTTGTTGGCAAGCAGCCATCACCCCAAGCCTCTCATCAAAGGGTTGCCTTACTCCCAGTTGATACGCACAGCTAGGATACACAGTACCCAAGAAACTTTGGAAACCCAATTTGACAAAGTAGTCAATAAATTTCTACAAAGAGGATACAACAAGGCTGTTTTGTTGAAGCACAAACAAGAGGTCATCAAGATGGATAGAAAGGATCTGTTGCATCCATCAGCAAGGAGGAAGGACAACATCATCCCCTGGAAGAGCCAATTTAGCACCTCAAGCCCAGTAGTCCAACGGGCCACCAGAGCACTCTGGCGTATAGTGGCTTCAGATGATAAACTTGTATGCTTCAGAAATAAGAGTCCAATGAACTGTTTCATGAGGGCCAGAAGTATAAAAGATACCATTGTGCATGCAGACATCACAGGCTTTTCCAGTTCCCCATTGTCACACTTCCTCACCAAGCAACCAGGCTGTTACAAATGCCTGGGATGTACCACCTGTAAAAATATGGTCTGTGGACCATCCTTTAAACATCCAACCAAAGATCTAACATTCAGATTGAAGCATGTCATGACCTGCACGACCACTCATGTGGTATACCTTATTACTTGCCCATGCAGCCATGGGTATGTTGGGAAGACTATCACCAGCTTTAGATTAAGAATGGCACAACATAGATCTGCCATCAATGCAGCCATCAAGAGGGGGAGTTCTGACCAGCCCGTGGCACAGCACTTTGCGACCAAAGGACATTCAGTGAATTCACTGAAACATATGTTGATTGACCACGTTCCAGCTAATTTAAGAGGAGGCGACAGAAGCAACAGACTACTGAAGCTAGAGGCACGCTGGATATTTAAATTGGAAACTTTCCCTCCGAAAGGACTTAATGAAAAGATACAGTGGAATAGTCTCTGATCACCCAAAATAGCCATCTGTTGGCTATGGGAGTTGGCTATTTTTACCCTTTGGGGTAATTGCTCTATATCTCTCCTGCTGGCCTCCTATTTTGTTCTTCTTTCTCTTTTTTCTTTCTCTCTTTCCCTTCCTCTTTTTACTTCTATCTGTTTTTTTCCTTGCCTTTTCCCCCGCCTGCCTTGTACTTCTGTATTTTCATTCCCATTCAGTTTTCTTTATCAGCGTTGTCTACGCCATTGTTCACACTTAACTATAACTTTAAAATTTATAGTATATAACACTTATACTTGACTTTTTACAAGTATCATTTTTTTCACATTAGTTTTAAGGTCTAAATCCATTGGATTCAGTTGTTAGACTTACATTACCATAGGCTTTCCTTTCACTTTCTCATCCTTTTCCTCCTCCCCGCTGTTCTTTCATCCCTTCCTCTTTTCCGTCCCCTTCTCTGTCCTCCCTTTCCCCCTCCCCCCTTTTCCCTTTCTACCCTCTCATGGCATCTTACAGATAAGGACTTTTCTTGTTTTCCGATGCATTTACTATTCACTGTTAGTCTCTATAGTAACTGATTGGTGCATTCGTGTACCAGCATATCCCCTCTTCTGCACTTACATATCTATGGTAATATATTATTATTATCCTTTATTTATATGGCGCCACTAGGGTTCCGCAGCGCCCAATTACAGAGTACATAAATAATCAAACAGGAAAACAGCAACTTACAGTTGATGACAGTATAAGACAAGTACAGGGTAAATAAACATAGTTACATCAGCAGATGACACTGGAATAAGTATCAGGTGGCAGAAGACTGCTGGATGTGGTACAGTTTAAGATTATTAAAGTAAGACAAAGGATAAGCACATGAGGGAAGAGGGCCCTGCTCGTGAGAGCTTACAATCTAAATATATGTTGGCTAGATTTGCTTATATATCATATGCTGTCTTTTTCTACCATGCTTTCACCCTACACTGATTTAACTAGTGGTTTTTGGTTTACTCTTTTCACTCTCTACTCTTGCAGGGCCGGCGCAGGTGTACCGGGAAGTGCCGCTGGTTGCTACGGCAACCGCGTCACGGACCCGACATCACGTCATTTCCTGGAGACTCCGGAGGTCTTCCGGCGGTCACCGCGATTGACGGCGCGCGGCCCCGATCCTCCTCACGTGCGGGATTTCACCGGTTCTATAAAGGTAAGAGGGCTCACACTTTACACTGATCACGCCTTGATAAAGGGGTTTCAGGACCCCGAAACATTACCACCTTGTGACCACATTTTTTTCAGATGTTTTAATACAATATATGTTTGTTTTTCTACCATCGGAGTGCCGCTGCCTCATTTCCTCCTTTTGTATATATATATATATATATATATATATATATATATATACACACATACACATATATATATATATATATATATATATATATATATAGGTATATATAAAAAAAGCTGATTTATACAAACTATCCGATACTCCTCTAGTTCAAATGATACATTGTGTATAATATAAAATATATATATAAAATTTTAATTTTAGACATTAGATGATTGGGTTCCCGCTATATTGCGGGTCCTTTAGCCTTCCGTTCTACTGTAGATGATTACACTGTACTTCTCTGTAACTAAAAGACATCTCATGTTTTCTCCTATAGCCGCTATTGTTTCCATGGTGATGGGTCACTGCATACATCATTCCACGCCCCCCTCTGACGCCGTTACGTGGTTTATTACATCAAGTGCCCTTGTGGTCTACTATATATCGGAAAGACCATCCAACAATTTAAAGAAAGAATTGCCCTTCATCGGTCCAGTATACGGGCAGCCCTAGAGGGACGTGGGGGTGACCAGCCGGTGGCCCGACATTTTAGGGAATTTAACCACAACATATCTTCCATCCGATATAAAATTATAGATGGGGTTCCAGAATCTTCAAGAGGTGGTAACCGGGGCCGTACCCTACCACAAAAAGAGGCATGGTGGATCCATACGCTACAGACTGTGAAACCTCTGGGACTTAATGAACTACTATCTTAAACTTGCTTTCTCTAACTTCAAGTCATTTGTTTATATACACCCACTAATTTAATTTGGGGGAGTCAGTTAGGCCAGGTTTTTGTGATTTAGGATTACCATTTCCTTTAAGAGTCATTTTAGTTTTCCTTACATCATAATCCATTACCATATTGATATTTCACTGTATATACGCTATATATGCCCTTTATAACTAGTTTAGAACAGTGATTGGCATGATGATCATGATTTATGGCTCCTTGAAGTGTTAAGAGTGTCCCTGTTATACATTACGAATGTATGCCATTAGGGCTACATTCAGCTAATCATTAAGATGATTGGGTTCCCGCTATATAGCGGGTCCTTTAGCCTTCCGTTCTACTGTAGATGATTACACTGTACTTTTCTGTAACTAAAAGACATCTCCTGTTTTCTCCTATAGCCGCTATTGTTTCCATGGTGATTGGTCACTGCATACATCATTCCACGCCCCCCTCTGACGCCGGGTCGCCGGCGCTGGCCAGCGCCAATGACGTCATCGGGTCTCTGCGGTCGCCGTGGACGGACTGCAGTGCACACGCGGTGTTTGGTAAAGTATAAATGTTTTTATGTTGTTACTATATGGTTGTCTTGATAAAAGGGGTAAAACCCTGAAACGTAGACATCAAACTGTGTCTTTGGCATACTTAACAAAGTCTTCTAGAGTGCCAGCCCATCACTTTACTATATACTGTCTTCAGAGAGCAGGGCACCGGAGCATTTGCTAACTATTTAACAGAGTCAGAGTGCCGGACATCTCTACTATATATATATATATATATATATATATATATATAGGTATATATAAAAAAGCTGATTTATACAAAACTATCCGATATTCCCCTAGTTCAAATGATACATTGTGTATAATATAAAATATATATAAAATTTTAATTTTAGACATTAGAGCCCCCCTGTCTTAAGAACCCCCGGGCCCCCCCAATGCCTTAATCCAGCTCTGCAGGCATCACCAGTAGCAAGTGTGATTGCAGCTGCTAATATATGCACGCCTAGAAAATGCCATCCAAATGGTCATGACATGCCTGCGTTTGTATGACCACTCCTTTTTACCACCCCCAAATGCTGACTTCCTCTCACTCACTTTGCGACTAAAATCTTGCTGAGACCACACCCATGAATCACTCACTGTGTGTGCACACTGCAGTTTATAAATATTGATCAATATGCATATAACTGCTGTTTTGAGACCGCACCCGAATGACCCCTTAAATTAGCAAGAGTAATCTTTAGCTAGCTATTCCCACAGAAGCTACATGGAGCTTTGAGTTCTTTTCAGAAGACTAACTTTTACAAATAGTGCACTATAAACTTTGCTTAGCTAGCTATAAATTAAAGTGCTAT
Source organism: Pseudophryne corroboree (assembly GCF_028390025.1). Classification (NCBI taxonomy): domain Eukaryota; kingdom Metazoa; phylum Chordata; class Amphibia; order Anura; family Myobatrachidae; genus Pseudophryne; species Pseudophryne corroboree. Next base: position 710,272,089 of record NC_086445.1, read on the forward strand.
ATAGCCCTTTTAAGTAACTGTACCTTAACTTGGTATTTTAGGGTTAGTTTTTAATGCTGTGCCTAATAATTAGCATTCTATGTTTGATAAAAAAGATGTAATTGAACTATACTTGGAGTATAATACAAACCTGTTGTTTATGTGAAATACTACAAAGCTTTACAGTGGATAAAAGATTATGCAGAAGCATTCCAGCTTCATAAACATAATAAGTAGCTACTGTGTAATAAATGTCTGTGCGAATTGTATTTTCAATTGTATTGTGAACCAGCCATGTAACCTGCTTCTGTGAGAAGTCTTATTTCAAAGCCTATGGTAAGGAAAACAAATGATAATAGAGACCTGTAGAACATATAATATCTTATCCCAGACTAGTTACTTACAGTACCTGCAAATGTAATCTTCTGTGACAATGGGGGTAATTAAGACCTGATCGTAGCAGCAATTTTGTTAGCAGTTGGGCAAAACCATGGGGGTAATTCAGAGTTGATCACAGTTTGTTAGCAGTTGGGCAAAACCATGGGGGTCATTCCGAGTTGATCGCTCGTTGCCAATTTTCGCAGCACAGCGATCAGGTAAAAAAATGGCAAAACTGCGCATGCGTATGCGCCGCAGTGCGCACGCACATTGTACGGGTACAAAGAGCTTCGTTGCTGTGCACTCCTTCTAGCGATGAATCCATTCGCACAGCCGATCGCAAGGAGATTGACAGGAAGAGGGCGTTTATGGGTGTCAACTGACCGTTTTCTGGGAGTGATTGGGCAAACGTAGGCCTGTCCAGGCATTTACAGGTCGGGTGTCTGACGTCAATTATGGGACCGGACAGGCTGAAGTGATCGCAAGGGCTGAGTAAGTTCAGTCCTACTCATAAACTGCAAAAAAAAAAAAAAAATTGTACCGCTCGGCTGCACATGCGATCGCACACTTGCAAAGCAAAAACACCCCCCCGTGGGCGGCAACTATGCATTTGCATGGCTGTTAAAAGTAGCTAGTGAGTGATCAACTCGGAATGAGGGCCCAGGTGCACTGCAGATGTTGAAGATATAACATTTGCAGAGAGAGTTAGATTTGGGTGGGTAATATTGTTTCTGTGCTTAGTAAATACTGGCTGCTTTATTTTTACACTGCAATTTAGATTTCAGTTTGAACACATCCCACCCAAATCTAACTCTCTCTGCACATGTTATATCTCCCCCCCTTGCAGTGGCCATGGGGGGTAATTCAGACCTGATCGCTCGCTAGCGTTTTTTGCAGCGCTGTGATCAGGTCAGAACTGCGCATGCACTGCAATGCACAGGCGCGTCGCACGAGTACAAAGCGGATCGTTGCTGTGCGATGGGTTTTACAAAAAATCCATTCGCACAGCCGATCGCAAGGAGATTGATAGGAAAAGGGCATTTGTGGGTGGCAACTGACCGTTTTCAGGGAGTGGTTGGAAAAAAGCAGGCGTGTCCAAGCGTTTTCAGGGCGGGATGTCTGACATCAGTTCTGGTCCCGGACAGGCTGAAGTGATCACAGCGGCTGAGTAAGTTCTGGGCTACTCAGAAACTGCACAAGATCTTTTTGTACCGCTCGGCTGCACATGCGATCGCACACTTGCACAGCTAAAATACACTACCTAGTGGGCGGCGACTATGCAAACACAGGACTGCAAAAAACAGCTAGCGAGCGATCAGGTCTGAATTACCCCCATGGTTTTGCCCAACTGCTAACAAATTTGCTGCTACAATCAGGTCTGAATTACCCCCAATATGCCCAGGAAATAACTTTCAGGCACTCCAACTTGACAGCTGAACTGGCCAACTGGGAAAATTCCCAGCCTACATGGGGAAAGAGAACACAGAGTATACTCACCAATGTAATCACTTGCCCCTTGCTGGAAGTTCTCAGCAACTGCAATACAGCACCGCCCTTCTCACCTGTACTATTTTCTAATGTGTACCACTTATAGCTACCTAACGTGTAAATACAATATCGTACACTGGCCCTATAACTTACTAGTACTGTAAAATATAATACTTAGAAGGGAATTTACTGTAGTGTAAAATATTATTGTTTTTTTAATTTAAATTACATACAGGTTATTTTATATAATAGTTTTCTTTACTTCACTAACATAAATATGCAAAGTGTATAATTAAACTTACGATAGTTTAAAAATATATTTTGCATAAAAATGCATGTTTATCAACAGTATTAAATATCAACAATAACACTATATCTAAATAGTTGTAATAACGGCTTATCAACAGTGATGTAGCTCAAGGTTGAACACCTACGGGGTCAGTTATTAGGAGCCTTCTCATTATCCACAGTGAAAACTGTCAGTTTTTAATTGAACCATCTGGACTCAATGTTATACATTTTCTGAATGACACCCATGCTCTTATCTGTGAATTTTTCATTTCATATTTTATTGTTAACTAGGAACATCAAATTGTAAATAAAAATACAGTATAACATCCATTTATGGGCTACTATAGTGGTTCCCAAACTTTCTTGAATCATGGCACCCTACAAATAGAGATGTGCACCGGAAATTTTTCGGGCTTTGTGTTTCGGTTTTGTATTCGGTTCCGCGGCCGTGTTTTGGATTCGGACGCGTTTTGGCAAAACCCCCCTGAAAATTTTTTGTCGGATTCGGGTGTTTTTTTCCCAAACACCCCTCAAAAACAGCTTAAATCATAGAATTTGGTGGTAATTTTGATCCTATAGTATTATTAACCTCAATAACCATAATTTCCACTAATTTCCAGTCTATTCTGAACACCTCACACTTCACAATATTATTTTTAGTCTTAAAATTTGCACCAAGGTCGCTGGATGACTAAGCTAAGCGACCCAAGTGGGCGGCACAAACATCTGGCCCATCTAGGAGTGGCACTGCAGTGTCAGACAGGATGGCACTTAAAAAAATTGGCCCCAAACAGCACATGATGCAAAGATAAATAAAAAAAAAGGTGCAAAATGGAATTGTCCTTGGGCCCTCCCACCCAGTGCCGTAACTAGACATTTTAGCAAGAAACAGCAATGGCGCCCCCCCAATAATTTAAAACAGGGCCAGTGCGCTGTAGGCGCACAACAAAAATATAGGGGCATTGCTTCTAGGGGATGAGGTGAGACCACAAAATAATAGTAGTCTCCATTACTCAAATTACGCCGCACAGTAACGCCACTTACGCGCATTACACCAGGAAGAACCCCATTTTACACATTGTGCTAGTTAGAGAAATGTAAAATAACATTCTTGTTTTTAACATAACTCACCACCCCAAGCTCTGTGACTGACGGCAGGTGGGGAAAAGGTCACCGGAGGTCTGACTCCGGACTCGCTGGGCTGCTGCTGCACTGTGAGCTGGAATGCCTTCTCCTCAGACCCCCATGTTATCATGTCTCTCCCTGGAGACACTGCAGAGAGACGGAGCGTCTGATCCGGAGGAAAGGTGGCACTGTTATACAGAGGGAGCGATGAGGAAGGAGAGGGTGTTATACAAAGGGAGAGACGAGGAAGAGAGTTATACGGAGGAAGCACGGAGGAAGGAGAGGGTGTTATACAGAAGGAGAGAAGAGGGAGAAAAGAGGAAGGAGAGAGTGTTATACAGAGAGATATACAAGAAAGAGTGATATACAGAGGAAGTGAGGAGGAAGGAGAGATTGTTATACAGAGAGATATACGAGAAAGAAGAGTGTTATACAGAGGAAGCGAGGAGGAAGGAGAGGGTGTTATACAGAGGGAGAGAAGAGGAAGGAGAGATTCTTATACAGAGATATATGAGAAAGAAGAGTGTTATACAGAGTAAGCAAGGAGGAAGGAGAGATTGTTATACAGAGGGAGAGAAGAGGAAGGAGAGATTGTTATTCAGAGAGATATACGAGGAAGAGTGTTATACGGAGGAAGCGAGGAGGAAGGAGAGGGTGTTATACAGAGGGAACGAGGAAAAAGAGAGTTATACAGATGGAGCGAGGAGGAAGGAGAGGGTGTTATACAGAGGTAGAGAGAAGGAAGGAGAGGGTGTTATACAGAGGGAGAGAGAAGATAAGGGAGACTGTTATACAGGGTAAGAGACAAGGTAGGGGAGAGTGTTATACAGGGGGAGAGATAAGGTGAGGGAGAGTATTATATGGCGGGAGAGATAAGATGGGTTGAGTGTTATACAGGAGAGAGATAATATAGCGGATAGTGTTATACAGGGTGAGAGAGAAGGTAGGGGAGAGTGTTACACAGGCAGAGAGATAAGGTAGGAGAGAGTGTTATACAGGGGGAGAAATAAGATAGAGGAGAGTGTTATACAGGAGAGAGATATGGTAGGTGAAAGTGTTATACAGGAGAGAGATAATGTAGGGGAGAGTTATACAGGAGAGAGATAAGGTAGAGGAGAGTGTTATACAGGAGAGAGATAAGGTAGAGGAGAGGTTTATACAGGAGATAGATAAGGTAGAGGAGAGTGTTATACAGGAGAGAGATTAGGTAGAGGAGAGTGTTATACAGGAGAGAGATAAGGTAGGGGAGAGTTATACAGGAGAGAGATAAGGTAGGGGAGAGTTATACAGGAGAGAGATAAGTAGAGGAGAGTGTTATACTAGAGAGATAAGGTAGAGGAGAGTGATATACTAGAGAGAGATAAGGTAGGGGAGACTTATACAGGAGAGAGATAAGGTAGGGGAGAGTTATACAGGAAAGAGATAAGGTAGAGGAGAGTTATACAGGAGAGATAAGGTAGGGGAGAGTTATACAGGAGAGAGATAAGGTAGGGGAGAGTTATACAGGAGAGAAATAAGGTAGAGGAGAGTTATACAGGGGAGAGATAAGGTAGAGGAGAGTGTTATACAGAAGAGAGATAAGGTAGGGGAGTGTTATACAGGAGAGAGATAAGGTAGAGGAGAGTGTTATACAGAAGAGAGATAAGGTAGGGGAGAGTTATACAGGAGAGAGATAAGGAAGAGAGTGTTATACAGAAGAGAGATAAGGTAGGGGAGAGTTATACAGGAGAGAGATAAGATAGGTGAGAGTTTTATACAAAAGAGAGATAAGGTAGGGGATAGTTATACAGGAGAGAGAAAAGGTAGAGGAGAGTGTTATACTAAAGAGAGATAAGGTAGGGGAGAGTTATACAGGAGAGAGATAAGGTAGGGGAGAGTTATACAGGAGAGAGATAAGGTAGGGGAGAGCAGGGACGTGCAGTCAGGGGAGGCAGGGGAGGCAGTGCCCCCCCTGACATTGTTGGAATAATACAAAGAACATACTTATGACACATGTTATGTATTATAAGTATCTGCTTTAGCCTTTGTTATTTTAGCAGTTCGTACCTGTGTAAAAAGTGGTCCTGTCAGTGTTGTTGAGACAGCGCTGTCACTGCCTCCCGGTGTCTGTGTGTAAGGGCCGGAAGCGGGGGGCGGGCCCAGGAATAGGGCAGGAGAAAGCATTGAAAAAAACTCCTAGAAGCGGCACCTACTAGTAGTGCCGCTTTGAAGCAGCGATTGGCCAGTGCGGGATCAGGGGAGGACACTTTGCGGCTACAGGCGCATCACGTGGCTGGTTCCGTCAGAGCCGGGGGCGCAGCGCTGAGTAAGCTGCACGGAAGGCGCGGGGGAATCATTGGTTGCGGAGGTGATAATGCGGAAGGCCGTGAGGACGGGGAGCATCGGTGAGCACTCTCTCTCTCTTCCTTTTTTTGCCCCTCCTTTGTATTGAAGTTTTTATGTCTCAGGGCGGGATGTACTAACCTCCGCCATAACTGCACTTTTCTCTGCGCTCTGACACTCCCCGACACTCCCCTGTCTGCTTTCTCATCCCCTTCTCCCTCTTCCTCACCGCCACGGCCACTGTATTCTCTCATCGCTGCGCTCCCCCTGGCCGTTTGGCGCATGCGCATCCAGGTTCTGCTTTTCCGGGCTGGTTCCGTCAGAGCCGGGGGCATGCGCGGACTGGTTCATTATTGATGAACCAGTCCGCGCATGCCCGGAAAAGCAGAACCTGGATGCGCATGCGCCAAACGGCCAGGGGGAGCGCAGCGATGAGAGAATACAGTGGCTGCGGCGGTGAGGAAGAGGGAGAAGGGGATGAGAAAGCAGACAGGGGAGCGGCAGGCAGCGGAGCAGGGAGTGTCAGAGCGCAGAGAAAAGTGCAGTTATCGCGATGGCGGAGGTTCAATTTCCCCCCCAGTATTTAAACAGCCAGGACCGGCTCAAAGAGCCCAAGGCTGGTTATACTTAGGAGGGGGGACCTCACGCATTTTTTTTTTTACATTTTTTAACCCATTCACACCCTTTCCCAAAGATAACCATGCACGGATCTCACTGATCCGTGCATGACTATCACAATACGCCAGCAATAAGCAGGTCTCTTTGAAAGCTCCATTTTTTTTACGAATTCTATGCTTTCCCGGCAGTGTTCGGCTAATGTCGGCAGTGATTGAGAATACAAATTCTTAGTAAATTACAGACTTCTGTTAAATAACACCCGTGTTTGACCGATGGTCTATTGATTCGTATTTGTGGGCTCAGGGGCAGTGGCGGGCATTGGCTCGGCGGCGGTAGGGGTGATCAGTAGGATTCGGCGGACATTATGGCCGCAGTGCCTCACCAGCCACTGACCTCACCGCACGCCACTGGGGGAGAGAGTTATACAGGAGAGAGATAAGGTAAGGAAGAGTTATATAGGAGAGAGATAAGATGGACGAGTGTAATACAGGGAGAAAGATAAGAAAGATAAGAGAGGGGAAAGTGTTATATAGAGGTAGAGATGAAGGAGAGAGGTATACAGAGGGATATGAGGAAGAGAGTGACAGACTTACACACTCCCTGTCACCTCTGCTCCTCCGGAGTAGACCTCTTCTGTGTCTTCCTTCTGCCTGAGCTTGGCTCCGCCCCCTGACAGCCTGGGATCTCAGTTCCCAGCAGCGAGGGCAGCCTGTCTCTGTGTCTCCTTTCCTGCAGTGTCGGGCAGCAGCGCGTGGGCAGCATCACACGGTTGGATGGTGATGAAACAGGAAATAAACAACAGCTTCCAGTACCAGCAGCCCTTCCTACCAGGAACTTCCAGAAGCAAGGGCTGCTGGGAGCTGTAGTTTACTTCCTGTTTCTACACAAGTACGGAGCTGCAGTGCGGGGGGGGGGGCGCCTCCTGGGTCCTGGCAAATTCATCCTTATTGAGTGGCCGTGCAGGTGGTGCTGCCAGATTGTGCGCCTACAGTGCATATGCGCTGTGGGCAAGGCACCATTGGCACACACCTAGTTACGGCCCTGCTCCCACCCACCCTTATGTTGTATAAACAGGACATGCACACTTTAACAAACCCATCATTTCAGCCACAGGGTCTGCCACACGACTGTGGCTGAAATGACTGGTTGGTTTGGGCCCCCACCAAAAAAAGAAGCAATCAATCTCTCCTTGCTCAAACTGGCTCTACAGAGGCAAGATGTTGACCTCATCATCATCCTCCGATTCCTCACCCCTTTCACTGTGTAAATCCCACTCCTCACAGAGTATTAATTCGTCCCCACTGGAATCCACCATCACAGGTCCCTGTGTACTTTCTGGAGGCAATTGCTGGTGAATGTCTCCACGGAGGAATTGATTATAATTAATTTTGATTAACATCATCTTCTCCACATTTTGTGGAAGTAACCTCGTACGCCAATCGCTGATAAGGTGACCGGCTGGACTAAGCACTCCTTCGGAGTACACACTGGAGGGGAGGCAACTTAGGTAAAATAAAGCCAGTTTGTGCAAGGGCCTCCAAATTGCCTCTTTTTCCTGCCGGTATACGTACGGACTGTCTGACATGCCTACTTGGATGTGGTCACTCATATAATCCTCCACCATTCTTTCAATGGTGACAGAATCATATGCAGTGACAGTAGACGACATGTGAGTAATCGTTGGCAGGTCCTTCAGGCCGGAAAAGATGTCAGCACTCGCTCCTAACTGCCCTGCATCACTGCCAGCGGGTGGGCTCGGAATTCTTATCCTTTTCCTCGCAGCCCCAGTTGCGGGAGAATGTGAAGGAGGAGCTGTTGACGGGTTACGTTCCGCCTGAGTTGACAATTTTCTCACCAGCAGGTCTTTGAACCTCTGCAGACTTGTGTCTGCCAGAAAGAGAGATACAACGTAGGCTTTAAACCTAGGATCGAGCACGGTGGCCAAAATGTAGTGCTCTGATTTCAACAGATTGACCACCCGTGAATCCTGGTTAAGCGAATTAAGGGCTCCATCCACAAGTCCCACATGCTTAGTGGAATCGCTCCGTTTTAGCTCCTCCTTCAATCTCTCCAGCTGCTTCTGCAAAAGCCTGATGAGGGGAATGACCTGACTCAGGCTGGCAGTGTCTGAACTAACTTCACGTGTGACAAGTTCAAAGGGTTGCAGAACCTTGCACAACGTTGAACTCATTCTCCACTGCACTTGAGTCAGGTGCATTCCCCCTCCTTTGCCTATATCGTAGGCAGATGTATATGCTTGAATGGCCTTTTGCTGCTTCTCCATCCTCTGAAGCATATAGAGGGTTGAATTCCACCTCGTTACCACCTCTTGCTTCAGATGATGGAGGGGCAGGTTCAGGAGTGTTTGCTGGTGCTCCAGTCTTCAGCACGCGGTGGCTAAATTCCGAAAGTGGCCCGCAATTCTTCAGGCCACCGACAGAATCTCTTGCACGCCCCTGTCATTTTTAAAAAAATTCTGCACCACCAAATTAATTGTATGTGCAAAACATAGGATGTGCTGGAATTTGCCCACATGTAATGCACGCGCAATATTGGTGGTGTTGTCCGATGTCACAAATCCCCAGGAGAGTCCAATTGGGGTAAGCCAATCTGCGATGATGTTCCTCAGTTTCCGTAAGAGGTTGTCAGCTGTGTACCTCTTATGGAAAGCGGTGATACAAAGCGTAGCCTGCCTTGGAACAAGTTGGTGTTTGCGAGATGCTGCTACTGATGCCACCACTGCTGTTGTTGCTGCGGGAGGCAATACATCTACCCAGTAGGCTGACACAGTCATATAGTCCTGAGTCTGCCCTGCTCCACTTGTCCACATGTCCGTGGTTAAGTGGACATTGGGTACAACTGCATTTTTTAGGACACTGGTGAGTCTTTTTCTGACGTCTGTGTACACTCTCGGTATCGCCTGCCTAGAGAAGTGGAACCTAGATGGGATTTGGTACCGGGGACACACAACCTCAAGAAATTCTCTAAGTCCCTGTGAATTAACGGTGGACTTAGACCTGAGTTATCCGCTTTACAACAGGATGACTGCTGTGATATTTCACCTTCCTCGCAAAGGACTGTTGGACAGTCAATTGCTTACTGGAAGTAGTACAAGTGATCTTGCGACTTCCCCTCTGGGATGACGATCGACTCTCAGCAGCAACAACAGCAGCGCCAGCAGCAGAAGGCGTTACACTGAAGGATCCATCGGAGGAATCCCAGTTAGGAGAGGACTCATCAGACTTGCCAGTGACATGGCCTACAGGACTATTGGCGTTCCTGTCTAAGGAGGAAACTGACACTGAGGGAGTTGGTGGTATGGTTTGCAGGAGCTTGGGTACAAGAGGAAGAAGGGATTTAGTTGTCAGTGGACTGCTTCCTCTGTCACCCAACGATTTTTAACTTATCATGACTTCTGATGAATGCACTCCAGGTGACGTATAAGGGAGGATGTTGCTAGGTGGTTTACGTCCTTACCCCTACTTATTACAGCTTGACAAAGGCAACACATGGCTTGACACCTGTTGTCCGCATTTCTGTTAAAATAATTCCCCACCGAAGAGGTGATTTTTTTTGTAATTTGACCAGGCATGTCAATGGCCATATTCATCCCACAGACAACAGGTGTCTCCCCGGGAGCCTGACTTAAACAAACCACCTCACCATCAGAATCCTCCTCGTCAATTTCCTCCTCAGCGCCAGCAACACCCATATCCTCATCCTGGTGTACTTCAACTGTGACATCTTCAATTTGACAAAAAACAAAACCGAGTCAATTGCTTCCCTTGGCGCATAGGGAAATATGTGTGACAATGATTTACTTTCCTAAATCAAATAGTTGATTTCTACTTTTCTGCGTACCCCCACTAACGCTGTTCTAAAGTGGCATCGCAACCGACACAATTGGACTCTCCTTGGGGATTTGTGATTTAGAAGAAAGCACAGTTCTTTGCTGTGCTTTTGCCAGCTTAACTCTTTTCATTTTTCTAGTGGGAGGAAGGGGGCTTCCATTGTCATGTGAAGCTGAACCACTAGCCATGAACATAGGCCAGGGCCTCAGCCATTCCTTGCCACTCCGTGTCGTAAATGGCATATTGGCAAGTTTATCCTTCTCCTCAGATGCTTTTCATTTAGATTTTTGGGTCATTTTACTGAACTTTTGTTTTTTTGATTTTACATGCTCTCTACTATGACATTGGGCATCGGCCTTGGCAGACAACGTTGATGGCATTTCATCGTCTCTGCCATGACTAGTGGCAGCAGCTTCAGTACTAGGTGGATCTTGATCTTTCCCTATTTTACCCTCCACATTTTTGTTCTCCATATTTTAATGTGTGGAATTATATGCCAGTAATATTATTAAGTAGATAAAGACAACCTTTCTGTCAAACTGACAGGTGGCACACCCCCTTTCTCCTAGGCTCCACCCCCTTTAATATTAAATGATAGTGTTTGATATCGCTTTAATATAAAATTTAATATAACATTTTATATTAAATTTATAGTGTTCGATATTAAACCGTATTAAAAATTGTCGCGTAACACCAGTCGCAGAGTGTCACGCAACACCAGTCGCAGAATGTCACGCAACGCAGCGCGTCAAATCAAGCGGATGAAAGATGCATATTACACAGTGTTAAAACCAGGTAGTTTTAGCGGCATTGATAAATATTATGGGTCGGTTAAAAATAAATTTAAAAGATCCGACGTAAGAAAGTGGTTACAAGAACAAGACGCCTACACGCTGCACAAGCCAGCAAGAAAAAACTATAAAAGGAACATGATTTGTGTATCGGGTATAAACCAACAGTGGCAATGCGATTTGGTCTCGCTGATAGATTTGTCAAAATACAACGATGGCGTTAAATACATATTAACAATCATCGATATATTCAGTAAGAGGGTTTGGGGTGAAAGTCTGACCGCTAAGAACGCAGCAACAGTCGCTAATGCTTTTGAAAAAATATTCCAGCGCGGTGATGTGCCGATGAAGCTACAAACCGATAATGGTAAAGAGTTTCTAAACAGAAACCTAAAAAAGGTGTTAGAAAAATACGGTATAAATCATTTCACGACCAATAACGATGTGAAAGCGGCTGTTATAGAGCGCTTCAATAGGACTTTAAAAACACGCATGTGGCGCTATTTCACGGCAAAGAATACCTACAGATATATAGACGTTTTACAAGACTTCATACGCAGCTATAATAACACATACCATAGAACGATTAAGTGCGCTCCAAACGATGTGAATGACTCTAACGCATTGAGTGTCTTCAAAACGACCTACGGTGATTACTTTAGAAGTAAGAAAGCCCCCGTTTGTTTAGGAATCGGTGACCACGTCCGTATTTTTAAATATAAGGACATATTTCAGAAAGGTTACGAACAGAGCTTTTCTGAGGAGATTTTTGTTGTACATAGTGTGAACACTAAAGGGCTTAAACAGCTTTATAAGTTGGCAGATCTGTACGGTGAAGTTATAACAGGTAGTTTTTACCCCGAAGAGCTTCAAAGCATACCAAAAAACTATAACAGAGTTTACAAAGTGGAAAAGATTTAAAAAAATAAGACGGTCAGAGGCCGTAAATACGCGTTAGTCAAGTGGCGCGGGTACCCCGCAAAATTTAACAGTTGGGTCGCAGCATCGGTGATAAAAGACATATAAATCTCATCAGTATCTAAACAAGACGAGCGATGGATGACAAGGCGTTCTACATAACCTTACCCAGCAACGCATCGGCTGTTACTTTCCCGGAAAATAAGATTTCTAACTATACGACAAAGTTGGCTAAACCGATAGACTTAAATGGCGAATGGGAAGTAGCACTTACTGAGATACAATACCCGCATACGTGGAATACATTGGATTTACAAGATTGTAGACTGCAATTATCATGGGATGGAACGGCGGACCAGCCGGTGGCGAGAGTCGCGAGTTTGTGCATTAAACCCGGTTTTTATGAAACAATCGAAGCGTTACTGAACGTAATCAACGCTGAAATTGTACAACTGAAACTGGACGTTGGATTAAGACTAACGTATGATCCATTTGCACGCGTTGTAACATGCGACAGTAAACTGTTGTATCAAATCCACGCCGGTTCTAAGCTGACATGGATACTGGGTTTACAACCTAAAACTAATATTTCTAAACCATGCGCCGACATCAAAGGCGGCCAATATACGATGTACGTGTACACAGACATTATCGAACACCAACGGGTCGGGGATAGTTATGTGCCGCTACTTCGCACTGTTGAAATGAAGGGTTATAACAACGAGGTTGTCACAATACGATACGAGAAGCCCGATTACGTACCATTGTGCAAAACACATTTTGACACGATAGCCATAGAGATAAAGAATGACCAAAACGAGAACATGGCATTTAAGTTTGGGAAAGCGATCGTGAAGCTACACTTCAGACGCCGCAAAACTGAATTTTATTAACTAAGCAGAATGGTCGCTGTTAAAAATTATGGCGATCCGGGCCTCTATGCGCAATATTATAAATCTCAAGCCGGTAATGGATTACCAGGTTTTCACGGCAGCGCATACATGTACGGCTGCGGTTTAGGCGGTATTTTTCGAAGTCTTTTCAGAAAAGCTGTTCCTCTTTTCCGGAGAGGTTTAGAGTTGGCTAAACCGCATATGAAGACAGCTGTTCATAATATAGCGAAAGATGTTATCGGGCAAGCCACAACGGCTGTGGTGAATAAGATACACGAGGCGAACCAAGCAAAGCAAGACGGTTCAGGACTAATATATACAAGAAAAGGCGTGTCTAAAAGAAAACGGAAGAGTATGATAACGCTTCCGCCTTGGGACATACCCTTTTTAAATAAAAAACAGAGACGACGCATCTCAAAGAAGAAGAGAAAGCCGAAGAGCGCCGTTGGTGATATTTTTTAAACATGTTTTTCATACACCACGAATCCGTTGAATGTGCAAAAACAGAGCTGTATCTTTTTGACGTGCCCCCGACACAAACTAGCATAGAGAAAAGTCTATACGTCGAAGTTCAACCTTTAGCGGCATTATCCGACACAGCTCCGCTTGAATTTTATATAGCAGCCAGCGGTGAACACTACTACGATCTGAACAACACGCTGTTGTACGTGACATGCAAGATCGTACGAACCGATAACACGCCGATACCGCAAGGTGCGCGGGTCGCACTTATTAATTACCCAATAGCGACTTTATTTAACCAAGTGGATGTAACTTTGGGCGACAGGCTCATATCACAATCCAACAATCTTTACGCATACCGCGCGTACATTGAGACTATATTGAATTACAGCTCGGATGCATTGTCAACAAAACACACAACAGGATTATTTTACAAAGATGCAGATGGTGAATTTAACAACACGGCGCTGGACGGGCCGAATACGGGGATTCAAAAAACGAGCAGGAGCAACAGCGCAGAGTCGCACTGTTGAACTGCTAGGACCGCTTCACTGCGACCTTTTCCATCAACATAAACTAATTTTAAACGCCGTTGATCTGAAGATTAAACTAACCAGAAACAAAGACGCATTCTGCTTAATGTCGTCTGAGGCGGATGCCTTTAAAATACAGATCACAGCGGCATCCCTGTTTGTGAAAAGAGTTCAGGTCTCACCGGCCGTGCAGATTGGGCACGTGCAGGCCCTGTTAAACGGTAACGCGAAATACGCGATTGACCGCGTTGGGATGAAAATCTACAGCGTACCAACAGGCAGCAGAGTATTTAATCTAGAAAATCTATTTTTAGGACAAGTGCCGAAAACAGTTATAGTCGGTTTTGTGGATAACGAATCATTTTCAGGAATCCATAACCGGAACCCCCTTTGCTTTGAACATAAAAATGTAAGTTTTGCGTCCCTTTATCTGGATGGAACGCCGCACCCCGCCAAGCCATTTCAACCCGACTTTGAACGCGGTAATGCTGTAAGAGAGTATATGTCACTCATACAGATCACAAATAAGCAGAAATCTGACAATGGTATACTGATTGACCGCGAAGAGTACCTCAGGGGCTACACGCTATTTGCTTTTGACCTTTCACCAGAACAGGAGTGTGGAGAACACCTTTCACTGATAAGAACAGGCAATCTACGTGCCGAATTCCGCTTTGCAGAAGCGTTGGACCGGACAGTCAATGTGATAATATACGCTCTATTTGATAACATCATCGAGATTAATCAAAGGCGCGATGTGCTGTACAATTATCTATAAATGAAATAAACTAACACTACGCTGCTGAAAAAATGAACACATTACAGATAAACTGTATTCTGTACGCCGTGCAAAGCACAAGGCATATTTTTAAAGGAACGTATCCGTGCGATATGTTACCGGTCAGTAAACTGTCGCAATATCCCTGCGCGTTTGTAATCAATACGCATAGCAGCGGGCAGCCGGGTGAGCACTGGTTGGCCGCTTATTTTAACGAACAGCGTGAATGTTACTTTTTTGATTCTTACGGGTTAGCCCCTGACAGCCCCCTATTCCCAAAAGCAATAATACATTTTTTAAACTTGAATTCAAAAAGTGTTTATCACCAAAATAAGCAGTTGCAAAATTTTAACAGCACCGTTTGCGGTCAATATTGCATATACTTTATATTTTACATGTGTAAAAAATACAAATATGTGGATGTACTGGCCCGTTTTAGTGATGACACAAAACGTAATGATTGTTTTGTTTCAAATTTTGTAAGACGACTCCCAAGAAGCCATTGTCTGAGTCATTATGCATATAGATATATACAGAATTGTGTAACTTGTAACCAACGCTGTGCGTGAAGCGTTTTATGTACAACGCGTCATAACTATGGCACGTTGTACATAAAACGTTTCACGCACAACGTTGTGTGTGAAGCGTGTTACGCACAACGTTGTATTGTTTGTGTAACTTGTAATCAACATTCTGTTTGATACGTTTTATGTACAACGCATCATATCTATGATGTTTTTCTAATAAACAACGTTGTTTATTAAACTTTATATCGCGTGCTTGAAATTTCTTCCATTTACAGCAATAGAAACAAAGAACAAACGTTGTTTTATAAAGCATAAGCATATTTTATTGATATATATATATATATATAACACGGTAAAGAAGCATTTAAAACATTACATAAAATATTATTGACATAAGTTAAACATTGTGGCGCAAAATACCAACACAAAATACAGTGTATAAAAATATTATAAATTAGTTATATGTTATAGTTTCAGCCACTGTGAATCCTGAAATAGATTTACGGATCTTTTCCTAGGCAGTAAGTAACCGTGCGGTGTTGTTAAACCTGGGGGACTTAAAACATTTATTCGACCTTTGTTAAGGGTTTGTAACGACATGGGCGATGTCACAGCGCCATCAGAGTCATCCTGCTTCTCAGCTTTTAAGCGTTCTAACCACATTCTATTTGCCGCATTGGCTATGACGGTTGAGGGAATATTTAATTCAGACATTGCCCGCATAAATTCAGGCCACCCGTTCGGTATATTACGGATCGACACACCGTTACTTTGCGTGATGCTTCTTATTAAATCTAACATGTTGGAACCAGGCACAGCGATGCCTTTGTACAGAAACTCCCCTTTACTGTTCCAGTCTGTGATGTGTTTAGAGCGTGTAATTTTACTCAATAGTATTTCACAGTTTTTCTTATACCGGTCATTAACGCCGCTCAAAAGCTCATGATAAACAGCATCGGGCACAACAGGTTGTGTCGTGTTATTTGATTCATCAACAGGTTTTGCAACGGGTGATAAAAGAGCTAAAGTTGACATTTCACTATCAGCCTGTTTACTCAACACCAGGTATCTCTGCAACAACATTGTATATCGCTTTGCTTTTTCATATTCTGATAAATCATTATTCTGTAGTTTTTTCACGATCTCTACATCTAGACCGTGCGTTGCTGTTTTACGTATGTCGTCGCTGTTCGGTTTATTATGTAAACGGTCTATCTGATTCTGAGGCACCAGATACATTTTCTCAGCGTACTCCATCAGCGATTAGACAATAGTCCTGTAATTAGCGGTATAGCAAAACCAAGCAGCGATCCGATAAAACCACCCGACTGTTTAACCAACCTCTTCTTTTTTCTAATGGCACATTTCTTATTACAAAGTGATTTTATAAGCGCTCGCTTCTTTTTAAGGTAGTTCAACTGTCGTTGAGACAGCGGTATTTTACCTTTAAGCGTGTTGAGCGCTATCTCACAAATAGCCGTGACTAAATCGTTTGAAGCGTTGGATAAAATAGCATTTCTTTGGATTGGTGTTGCTTTAATTAACGTTTTTAAAAGCACCCAATTACGTCTTATCCGCCCCGACATGTTCACCGTTGTTAGAATGACAACAAATGACTAAAGGTTGTACGGTTATAGCTTTATAGAACCACGCTTCTTAATGACAAAAGCGACAGGCGTGTCTGGTGGGAATAAGCCGCTTCGTAAACGATAATCGTCAAGAGCGTTGTTTCTTAAATCAACCAGTAAATACCCATAAGGGGCAGACGTCGCGGATTCATAGGATTCGAGAAAAAAACGATGTTTCGATGGGTACATTTGTCTAGCCAGAATGCCCACCTGCATTTTATCCCTGGGGTTTTTGAACAGGACCATATATTTTGTGTTTAAATGTATAGTTCTGCTCTTTTTACCTTGACAAAATATGTTTTGGACAAGGTACAGGATACTGAGATTACGATGGTGTACATACTTTGTGAAAGCTTTCCCAACCTCAGAATTATTACTTGCTGCGTCCATCAAATCATCAATCACTGTTAAATTAATCTTATCAGGGGGAAAAAGTTGATCATCGCTAAAAGACTCTGGTAAGCCCTCTATAAAACGCGTACCGGGGTAATCACACAGAAGTTGGTCGTATATAGGTTGCCAACAGGTGTAAAACCAAACAACATTATCAGGTACATGAGTCATATGTGTTGCAGCGTGTTGCAACAGCGTTTTCCCAAAATAACTTTTACCCGAATTGGACGGCCCTGCTAAAATACATGAGAAAGGGTGCTGAAATCTGGTGTCCATCTTAATAGCCGAACGGCAGTGTTGTGAAGTTGTCCGTAAGAGACCGTTTTGTATAAACACACCTTTGCGTCTTCTGCAAAGTACACGTCTCTATCTGCCAGCACTTTTTCACACGTACTATACCGGGTTGATGGATCACAACCTTTTTCTGGTCATCGCCTTCGGGGTTTAAAGGATAATCTAAGACCAGTTCTTTCAGGCTGTCAAAGTTAACGTGCTGCGCATTATCAACATTGAGCGTTATACCTTTAACTTTTAAACTTTTAAACTTTTAAACAGGTCTTTCCGTTGTTTAGTCGATAGCCGTATGACTTGGGACCGGCTAAGACAAATTCTGTTATATGGGTGCCTGTGGGTAGTTCGCTGGTCAACTCGCCTAAATAATCACCCAACTAAAGACATCTATCTTGTAATCTATACAGTAGTTTGTACAGTTCAACACATGCATAAGCCGTTGTAAAGATGGCTATAGTTACATTTGAAATTGCGCCCCTGGTGTAATGATCTTTGGCATACTTCCAATTTACCATAACTGTATCATCTTCAACAAAGTCCAAAGAGGAAACGTAATAGTACGGTAAGAACGCGTATTCAAAAAGTTTGTCGGGATCGGTCACTAGACACGTATTGGGCATGTTGCTACGTTGACCAAATTTACCCCATAAGGAATTTAAAAACAATTTTGAAATTTGTCTTTTAGCGGGATTGATTTCTATGTGATCGGGTCGTAAAGACACGCCTTCATTTTTTTGATAGGCGTCTATATACTCTTGGCGTTTCTCGGCGTCTGTACACCATTCGGGATAACCAGATGCCTCTTGTTTATCCCTGAGGTGCGTTTTAATGTAGCCTGAAAACAATTTGTCAGATCTCTCATCAAAATGCCACACCTCATAGATTTTACACACCATGTACCCCATTTCTACAGCCAAGTTTAGTTCCACGGTACACCATGTCAGATCTGCCAACTTATAAAGCGGTTTAAGCCCTTTAGTGTTCACACTATGTACAACAAAAATCTCCTCAGAAAATATTTTTGTCAAAAGCATTAGCGACTGTTGCTGCGTTCTTAGCGGTCAGACTTTCACCCCAAACCCTCTTACTGAATATATCGATGATTGTTAATATGTATTTAACGCCATCGTTGTATTTTGACAAATCTATCAGCGAGACCAAATCGCATTGCCACTGTTGGTTTATACCCGATACACAAATCATGTTCCTTTTATAGTTTTTTCTTGCTGGCTTGTGCAGCGTGTAGGCGTCTTGTTCTTGTAACCACTTTCTTACGTCGGATCTTTTAAATTTATTTTTAACCGACCCATAATATTTATCAATGCCGCTAAAACTACCTGGTTTTAACACTGTGTAATATGCATCTTTCATCCGCTTGATTTGACGCGCTGCGTTGCGTGACATTCTGCGACTGGTGTTGCGTGACACTCTGCGACTGGTGTTACGCGACAATTTTTAATACGGTTTAATATCGAACACTATAAATTTAATATAAAATGTTATATTAAATTTTATATTAAAGCGATATCAAACACTATCATTTAATATTAAAGGGGGTGGAGCCTAGGAGAAAGGGGGTGTGCCACCTGTCAGTTTGACAGAAAGGTTGTCTTTATCTACTACTTTATTATATCAATAGCAATGGCCTACTGTACTGTACTACTATATATACTGCTCACAACAATGCAGCACAGATATGGATACTTGCAGTGACACGTAGCTGCAAGATACAGCAATGGCCTACTGTACTGTACAACTATATACTGTTGGTCACCAAAATGCTGCACTGTATATGGATACTTGAAGTGACACGGAGCTGCAAGATACAGCAATGGCCTACTGTACTGTACAACTATATACTGTTGGTCACCAAAATTCTGCACTGTACTAGTATATATACTGCTCACAACAATGCAGCACAGATATGGAATGGATACTTAAAGTCACACGGAGCTGCAAGATACAGCAATGGCCTACTGTACTGTACAACTATATACTGTTGGTCACCAAAATGCTGCACTGTACTACTATATATACTGCTCACAACAATGCAGCACAGATATGGATACTTGAAGTGACACCGCAGAGCTGCAAGATACAGCAATGGCCTACTGTACTGTACAACTATATACTGTTGGTCACCAAAATGCTGCAATGTACGACTATATATATACTGCTCACCACAATGCAGCACAGATATGGAATGGATACTTGAAGTGACACGGAGCTGCAAGATACAGCAATGGCCTACTGTACTGTACAACTATATACTGTTGGTCACCAAAATGCTGCACTGTACTACTATATATACTGCTCACAACAATGCAGAACAGATATGGATACTTGAAGCGACACCGCAGAGCTGCAAGATACAGCAATGGCCTACTGTACTGTACAACTATATACTGTTGGTCACCAAAATGCTGCACTGTACTACTATATATATACTGCTCACAACAATGCAGCACAGATATGGAATGGATTCTTGAAGGGACACAGAGCTGCAAGATACAGCAATGGCCTACTGTACTGTACAACTATATACTGTTGGTCACCAAAATGCTGCACTGTACTACTATATATACTGCTCACAACAATGCAGCACAGATATGGATACTTGCAGTGACACGGAGCTGCAAGATACAGCAATGGCCTACTGTACTGTACTATACTGGTGGTCACCAAAATGCTGCACTGTACTACTATATAGTATACTGGTCACACAATAATGCAGCAGATATTGAGCACTGATCAGGATACTGTCTAGAACTGAGTTTGACACGGAGCTGCAAGATACAGCAATGGCCTACTGTACTGTACTACTATTATATACTGGTGGTCCCCACAATGCAGCACACTGAGCACAGATATTTTCAGCACACCGAGCACAGATATGGAGCTTTTCAGGGAGAGAACATAGCCACGTCCTCTCCGTTCAATCTCCAATGCACGAGTGAAAATGGCGGCGACGTGCGGCTCTTTATATGGAATACGAATCTCACGAGAATCTGACAGCGGGATGATGACGTTCGACCTCGTTCGGGTTAACCGAGCAAGGCGGGAAGATCTGAGGCTGCCTCGGACCCGTGTAAAATACGTGAAGTTCGGGGGGGTTCGGATCTCGACGAACCAAACTCGCTCATCTCTACCTACAATATAAGCCATTATAATATAATTATAGCCATTATAATATAAGCCATTTTATTCATGACACCCTTTTATTCATGACAAGTTTGTTTTTAGAAAGATCAGCAAAATTTGTATGTCACACTTAGGTTCAGTTATGTATTGGTGTACAGGGTTGAGCTTATCAGAGAGGTAGCAGGAGGGTCTGCTCTCATTTGACATGTTCTTATGTTTGTCCATATACTTTATAATTCACTGCTACAAGAACAGTTTTTGCCTTTCACACTGACCATAGTCAGTGTATAGGAGGCACACTGCTGTATGCTGTGCTGTACTCTGCTGTAAATTGGCTGTGCTATGTCAGACTCCAGACTTACAAGTAGCTGTGCTCTGTTTACAGTTAGTGTATAGGGCACACACTGCTGTATGCTTCATTGTACTCTGCTATATTGGCTATGCTGTGTCAGACTCCAGACTTATAAGTGGCTGTGCTCTGTATATAGTCAGTGTATAAAGAGCATGCTGCTGTATGCTGCCCTCTGTACTTTGCTGTATTGGCTGTGCCAGACTCCAGACTACAAGTGGCTGTGCTCTGTATATAGTCCGTGTATAGAGGGCACACTGCTGTATGCTGCACTGTGCTCTGCTTTAAATTGGCTGTGCTATGTCCATCAAAAGTAGCTGTTCACAACCAGCACTGCATTGCGTATTGTGTGACTCACTGTTAGATATCCTTCTATTGTTTGTACTATTTGGTATGCATTACCCTAGTATGCTTTGTTAACAAACATACAGTTGCAAGAAAAAGTATGTGAACTTTTTGGAATTTCCTGGATGTGTGCATAAATTGGTCATAAAATGTGTTCTGATCTTCATCTAAGTCACAACAATAGACAAACACAGTCTGCTGAAACTAATACCACCTAGCTGACACTCTAGGATTCTTCTTCACCTCATTGAGCATTCTGTCTGTGCTCTTGCAGTCATCTTTACAGGACGCCCACTCCTAAGGAGAGTAGCAACAGTGCTGAACTGTCTCCATTTATAGACAATTTGTCTTACCATGGACTGATGAACATCAAGGCTTTTAGAGATACTTTTGTAACCCTTTGCTTTATGCAAGTCAACAATTCTTAATCGTAGGTCTTTTGAGAGCTCTTTTCAGCGAGGCATGGTTCACATAAGGCAATGCTTCTTGAGAATTGCAAACTCAAAACTGGTGTGTGTGTTTTTATAGGGCAGGGCAGCTTTAACCAATACCTCCAAACTCGTCTCATTGATTAGACTCCAGGTTGGCTGACTAATGACTCAAATTAGCTCTTGGAGAAGTCATTAGCCTAAGGGTTCACATACTTTGTCCACCCTACATTGTGAATGTTTACATGTTGTGTTCAATAAAAACATGAAAACATATAATTGTGTGGTATTAGCTTCAGCAGAGTGTGTTTGTCTATTGTTGTGACTTAGATGAAAATCAGAACATATTTTATGACCAATTTATGCACATATCCAGGAAAGTCCAAACTGTATTGAACTGAGCTGCAAGTACAATATATATATATATATATATATATATATATATATATATTTATTTATTTTGTACTGTGTTTGGTGCGCTTTACCATAGTTCACTTTATTCACATGCATATATAAGCTCTGTGACTCCATGCGGTTTGAATTGAGCTGCAAGTTAAAAAAAATTATGAAGTCTGATGGACGAAACACGTTGGGTGTACCTCAATTGACTCTCCGTTTTTAAGATAAGCAGCACTCTCTTATCCTATACTTTTTTATTAGTGTAATATTGTTTTTATTGAATATATTTAATCCAGTGGCCCAGCTAGGTTTTACTCAGTATTTTTTAGTATCATATATCCTCTGTATTTTAGCCCACCTTGATTTTTTTATTTTGTTGCATAAATAAATATACTGCTATATTTTTATAATACGTATCCGTCAATTTCTTCATATTTATATTATTTATCAGACACTGTCGGTCGCTGATACCCCTATCCCTCCCTTCCCATATTTAAATTTAAAGGCAACTTATCCCTGCCGAATATTTAGGGGTTAGCTGACACCTTATATTACTAAAGGAGTGTCCGAACTGTAGTGTTTACTACTTCATTATTGTTTCTATTCTCACACACCTGTGGCGCCATACTCCCACTACCCTATATATATATATATATATACAGTGGTCAAAGTGGGGCGGTATACAATGGTATGGTATACCGCCACGTCTCCACAGACCCGGAAGTTTTTATTTTTTATTGCAGAGGCATGCAGGGGACCTGTGTCCCCTACAGGACTCTACAGCAGACAGCGATGGGGCAGTGTGTCTGTCCCCAGTGCTGGTGGACCGGCAGAACATGGCGGTGGACAGTGCTGGGATCAAGTGTCTGATCCCAGCGCTGATGAGGCTGCAGTGGCGGAGGCATTTAAAGATTGGCACCATCTGTGAGCCAATCGCGGCTCACGGATCGGCGGCCAATCATAGGCGGACGTGGCGAGCCAATAAGCGCTCGCCACGTCATAGGCCCCGCCCCCAGCATCTGACATCAGATGCCGCTGGGACGGGGAGAAGAGAGGAGGCTGCGCGGAAGAGGGGCGAAGAGGTCCGGTGGCCGCGGAAAAGGCTGAAGACGTCGGCGCCGCTGGCCAGGACAGGCCAGCGGCAGAAGACAGAAGAGGCAGCGCTGCTGGCCTGGCCAGGACAGGCCAGCGGCAGAAGACAGAAGAGGCGGCGCCGCTGGCCAGGACGGCCCAGCAGCAGAAAACAAGCTGAGGACCGGAGAGGCCACCAGGGATGGAAAGCAAAACAGCTAACGAAGCTCCCCCCTGGTGCCTCTCCCACCAGGACAGGTAGGGCACCTGTCACCCCCCCGCACCTCCTCCCTAGACCATCAGGGTTCGGGCACTAGGCCCGTGGGCACAATCAGGCTGTAGGCCTGTGGAGCAGTAGGCGGGCACTAGGCCCGTGGGGTTAATTCAGGCATTAGGCCTGTCCCCATGAAGAGGGCATAAGGCCCTAGTTCATAGAGGCCCTTTAGGAAAATAAGGTGACCTTGGGCATTAGGCCCAGGTCACCCAACTGGCCCCATGTTAGGCGGGTGCTAGGCCCGTGGGTGAAGTCAGGCTCCTGGCCTGTGTGCAGTTAGGGGGCGCTAGGCCCAGTTAATAAGTGCCCCCCCTCAGGTGATTAAGGGTGATCTGGGCACAAGGCCCAGGTCACTCCAACCTGTCCCTGGGGCAATGTGCCTATAATCAATAGGGGATAGGTAGGGGGTCTCACTCTCCCCTGTCACTGCTGTCACTCTCTCTGTCACTGTCCCTATGTCCCTGCTGTCACTCTCCCATAATTGTGGATCATACCGTGTGTTATAATGTGAATTTTGGCTTATTCAGTGTGCTATAATGTGAATTTCGGCTCGTACCGTGTGCTATATTGTGAATTTCTGCTCGTACCATGTGCTATAATGGGAATTTTGGCATATTCAATGCTATAATGTGAATTTCGGCTCATTCTGTGTGGTATAATGTGAATTTCGGCTCATTCAGTTTGCTATCATGTGTATTTCGGCTCATTCTGTGTGGTATAATGTGAATTTTGGCTTATTCAGTGTGCTATAATGTGAATTTCGGCTCGTACCGTGTGCTATATTGTGAATTTCTGCTCGTACCCTGTGCTATAATGGAAATTTCGGCTCGTACCGTGTGCTATATTGTGAATTTCGGCTCGTACCGTGTGCTATAAGGTGAAAGGTGCACCAGTACTAGATAGTATAAGAGGTTCTACTACACTGGTCACGCCCCTTTTGCGTGGTCACACCCCCTTTTCTGGACTCCTCAAATGAACGGGTCCGACACCCCGATATTCAGCAACGTTTCGGTTTTATTTCAAACCTTCGTCAGGCATATATAAACATTAAAATATATCTTACCTTTATAACTTCTATATCACCATGTGTAAACACAATCCCTGAGAGCCCGGCCTGTCAGATTTCCACTGACATCACCAGAGTCAGACTGATTACCAATCAGGTGTGCATTAACTCTTCACCATACAAAGAAAACAGCACTGAAGCACAGATCCAAGCTATACATAGCATACTTGCCTACCTGACCCTCTCCATGAGGGAGAAAATGCTCTGTTCCTGGACTTTCCTGGTAAAGTGTGATTGCCATCACCTGTGGTGAAACACCTTTTTTATCAATTAACTAGCTCACCACAGGTGATGGCAATCTTACATTACCAGGAAAGTCAAGGAACAGAGCAATGCAACTGCTGTTCATATATTATAAATCATTTCACCTAGGAGGGAATTAAAAATACTAAGTAACTGTATCATGGTAAACTAAATCAGTATATTATTTTCAGGCCAGGTAACATGCAGTCCCAAATTGCCATAGAATCATATGAAGCTATTAAATGGAAGTGCCTAATTCAGACCCCTTGGAGCAATAGTGTTGAGCCTATTGATCCAGCGTGCTTCACACTGTAACAATCGAGGGGACCTATCTCCTCTCCTCCTACTCTCTGGTATCATGTCAATCATTTTATATCTTAATGATGATAATGTGTGGGGACAGAGGCCTCATTCCAAGTTGATCGCTCGCTAGCTGCTTTTAGCAGCAGTGCAAACACTATGCCCGCCGCCCTCTGGGAGTGTATCTTAGCTTAGCAGAAGTGCAACCGAAAGGTTAGCAGAACTGCTCGAAAAAATTTTCATGCCGTTTCTGAATAGCTCCAAACCTACTCGTTCCTTGCAATCACTGCAGACAGTTTAGTTCCTGCTTTGATGTCACAAACACGCCCCGCGTTCGGCCAGCCACTCCCCCGTTTTTCCCAGGCACGCCTGCGTTTTTACCTGACATGCCTGAGTTTTTTTAGCACACTCCCGGAAAACGCTCAGTTACCATCCAGAAACACCCACTTCCTGTCAATCACTCACCGATCAACAGAGCGACTGAAAAGCGTTGCTCGCCATTGTATAAAACTGCATAGTTTTGTGTGAAAGTACTTCGCGCGTGCGTACTGCGGCCCGTACGCATGCGCAGAAATGATGTTTTTTAGCCTTATTGCTACGCTGCAAACAACGGCAGCTAGCGATCAACTCGGAATATTAAATTTACATTTGATGTCCAGGAGAAAGCTATCAATTTCTTAGACGTTTGTGTCAGTCACGATGAAGTGAGGTTTTGGACAACACTTTATTCTGAACCTACGGACTGCAATAATATCCTATTAGCATCTAGTCACCACCCGACACCTCTGAAAAGGGGTTTACCGTATTCACAATACTTAAGGGTACACAGCATTTGTAGCAATTAAAGGGATGGGTTAGTACAGATGGATAAAATGACCAAAAAGTTTCTGGAGAGGGGGTACTCTAATCGGAACCTTACCAAGGCCAGAATGAAAGCCATGTCGGAACCAAAAGTTAAAATTTGCAACACAGGCAGCAGTAGTAAATTGGATGATGCTATGATATATGTGAGTCAGTACAGCACGGCTAGCAAGGGGTTAATGAACAAAGCAAAAGGGATTTGGCCTATGGTCCAATCTGACCCGGATTTAGGGTCATTGTCTGAAAAGCGGCTAATGCCCTGTTATAAGAGAGGCCCCAATATTAAAGATATGCTGGTACACAGTGATATTTCTAATTACACCAAGCCAGCATCAGAGCACTTTTTGAGTAAAAAATTTGGCAATTATAAATGTCTTGGGTGCACTACATGTATGTACCTTGAGACCGGTGATACATTATTGCATCCACATTCAGGCAAAAGAATACAGTTACGGCATTGCTTCACTTGTACATCTCGTTTTGTAGTTTATTGTATCATGTGTCCATGCGGACTCTATTATATCGGGAAGACGACTGGTACATTTAGGGTTCGGATGGCCCAGCATAGAAGTGCTATAAAATCCGCACTTGAGGGCAAGCAGACAGAACAGCCAGTAGCTAAACACGTCAAACTCTGTTCCCACACATTATCATCATTAAGATATAAAATGATTGACATGATGAGGCCCTGGCGCACGGAAGCCGTCGCATTTACCCGCTGACAGTGCCCGCTGGAGGATGAGAAAACGGGTCACCCAGGGTGGCCCAGAACCCGGTAAGTAGTGTGGTAAGCACACTCTGCATTGCACCTCCATATAGCAGATGCAGTCCTGCTGGCGGCGGCCATTTTAACTGCTCCTCCACCTTCATATCAGCTCAGGGAATTGCAGGTGCTGTACACTGAGCACTGCAGGGGGAACTTCTAATGTGCTGGTCCCTTGCTCTATCCCAGTTGCTCTAGGGTCTTACAATTCATAGCCCGGTCACCTCCACTTCTAATTACCACTCTGCAGGCACGCGGTTCTGAATCAGGGGGAAGCATTCCTGCACCCCTGGGGATTCGGCACTATTCCTGTAGCTCTGACCATCTACTACACTCCTCAGAAACACCAGCTTCCCCCCCTCATATCACAACCGCCTCCGGACCCTCACGGCTCTGGCGTATCGTTATAATGTAAGAAGATATTCCACACTCCGTCCTTATCTCTTTTTCTACCTGTGACAGCACTGTCAGTTCGAACCCACGTGATGGACTGATGATACCCCAGTGTGGCCCCTACACCCTTGTTTTTTAATTCTTTCTGTGGATCCGTATATAGTGTTTCCAAGCTAACTGGCACCGGCTTTTAATATGTCTAACAAGAACCGGAAAGCTTCGGCTGCGACTACTCCTTCTATATTTACACCCAAAACCAAAGCACCGTCGCAGAATACATATCGTGCGGGATCGTCTCCCCCCGATTCCCCATCAGAGCTGGACATAGACCCGTCTATACATTCTGTCCTCACTACCCTAGAAGACGGGATAAAGCTGACATTCCAACAAGAGCTCAAGCGGGCGGTGGACGACTTTAAATCTGAACTGACTTCTCTTGGTACGAGAACAGATGCTCTGGAGTCTAAAACGGACTAAATATGCCAATACCAAGGCTCGGTGGAGAGAGAGCTCTCCCTCCTCAGATCCGAAATTGCTAACCTTAAGGAGAAAGAGGATATGGAGAATAGATCACATAGGAATAACCTAAGGGTCCGGGGTGACCCTGAGACTATCTCTGCTCCGTCTATATCTGCATTTCTCAAGGATCACAAGAATTCTGCACCACTATAATATAAAATATCGATGGAACTTTCCTTTCCAATTGCAAGTCTTAGCAGACAACACTGTACGCACAGCCAAAACGCTGGAATAAGGCCAAAACTTACTTGAGGACTTAGATATTCTTCCGGAACCTAACACTGGTACTGTCCCACCGAGCTCTCCCAAGCCACAGCGTAACCGGCCTCCTCAGGTGACATGGCAGCAAGTTTGACACAGCCCGAAAAATGACTCTGCCCCTCCTTGAGTTGGGACTCTCGCTCGTTTGGTCATGTACTCCGTCCAGAGACGGAAGCAGGATGGGTTTCTTGCTAGTATCTGTTCTATATTAATGGTTTAATTCCTCATTCACAACCTCATTAGTGCTGTATAGTATTAATGTTTGCTGCTGACATTCTTATAGTTGGCTAGCACCTTAGGTCATTCACTGGCCTACATTTTGCCTATCATTAAGTTTTTATGGTTGATAGGCTCAATTTACGTATTTTGTCTCACTACTTAGATAATTCTGTTTTTGTTTTATATGTTATTTGCTATTTTGTGTTTCTGTTTGTATATCATGGATCCACCACTACTGCACCTCCCCTTCTGGGAGATCTTCTGGATGGTTTGGGGGCCCATGGTGTCTCGCCGGCCCTAGATATACTCCCCTCCCCCAGAGGAGGATATTGTTCTAGTTCTTGTTCACCCCGTTTTTTCCCCTTTTTTATTCTAGTGTGTTACTCTCTGTCGATATGCATAGCCCCTTCGTTGGGGTCAAATTTTCAAGGGGTTTTGGCCTGCTAAGGCCCTTTTCTTTTCTTCTCTTTCCTCTTTCTCCTCCTGTTTTTCTTCCTTTTCTTTCCCTCCCCCTTTCTCTCCCCCTTTTCACTTTCCCCGACTCGACTAAACCTGTTCAATTTTTCTAGGATTTTTCAGCGGAATTCGAGGGCTTCTCATACCTGGCCTCCCCTATGGGTCTGAAGGTCTTCTCTTTGAACGTTAATGGTCTCAACTCCCCCAGGCGATGTCCACTTGTCCTAAATGCCTGTAGACGGGAGAAAGCGGACATCGCGATGCTTCAGGAGACTCACATGACCGGCGATCATTCTCAATTGCGAGTTAAGCGCTTTCCCAAATCCTATTTTGCTTAAGGCAGACAAAGCTGATTCTGTTCTGGCAAATAAGTTACGGGGAAAAAAGGCCTCGAACTTGATTAACAAACTCAGATCTCAGCACACAGGGACCACCCCGTATGATCCAGAGACAATTGTTCGGGAATTTCAGTCCTACTACAAAAAACTCTATAATCTCCCTAATACCCCATCCCAGCGTGGGCCACGGGACACCCCATCTCTCTCCTCTTTTTTCTGTAACGTATTACTCCCTCGTATTTCTGATCAACAACTGTTAGACTTAAATGCTGACTTTACAGATATAGAAATTCTAGGTGCCATTAAGGGACTTAAAACTTCTTCTGCCCCAGGCCCGGACGGTTTTTCCCCCCGGTATTATAAAAAATGTGCGGCGGTGCTCACTCCCTTTCTTAAAAGGTTTTTTAATGACATGTTGAATGGTGTATCTATTGATGTTATGACTTCCTTGGCAAGTATAGTTGTTATTCCGAAACGCGATCAGGACCCAGAGCTAGTCACTAATTATAGACCCATATCACTTTCAAATGTTGATATCAAGATCTATGCAAAACTATTGGCTAATAGGCTGGGACCCCTTCTCCCTCAATTGATTCACCCGGACCAGGTCGGTTTCATACCTGGTCATCAAGCTCTTGATAACACGTGCAGGACAGTTGATTTGATTCACGAAATACATAGATGAAAAATACCGGCTCTGGTCCTGGGTTTAGACGCCGAAAAGGCGTTCGATCGGATTCAATGGCCTTTTATGTTTCACACGCTTCAACATGCGGGGATTACAGGCCGCTTCTTCCAAGGAGTATCTGCATTATATAGTAACCCTAGGGCAGCTGTACTTGCCAACGGAGTGATGTCTCTGTCTTTCCAAATTGCTAATGGCACGCGACAGGGTTGTCCACTCTCTCCTTTAATATTTGCCCTCTCTATAGAACCCCTCACTGTGTGGATCCGTGCCAACCCATATATTAAAGGAGTAAGGTAGGCGCTGTTGAACACAAAATTGCACTGAAAGCAGACGACGTTCTGCTCACAATCTCCGATCCTATACATTCTCTGCCCAGTCTTTTTTGATAACTAGAGGAGTTTGGAGTACACTCTGGTTATAAAATTAATACTGGTAAGACTGAGGTTTTAGATTTTTCTATCACGCAAAGTGCGAGAGATAGTCTGACAAGTAGGTTTAATTTTCGTTGGAACACGAGGCAGCTCACGTACCTGGGAGTTGCTATAACCAAAAATTATCATCTTTTTCAGGCCAACTACCCCAAACTACTCACCCAACTTCAAAGAGACCTTGAAAACTGGGGAAGCCGATATATCTCTTGGATCGGCCGTATCAATGCCGTTAAAATGAACTTATTGCCCAGACTCCTCTATTTGTTCCAAACACTTCCTGTTCGGGTGCCTCCATACGTTTTTCAAAAACCTCCAACACGCCACGTCACAATTTATCTGGTCCAAAAAGAAGCCTAGGGTGAAACGTGTAACATTACAAAAACACTCCTTGGAAGGTGGCCTAGGGGTCCAAGACTTTAAGGCCTTGTATATAGCTGCCAAATTAGCACAATGTATCCAATGGAATGCTCCTAAAACTGAGAGGGTTTGGGTCTCAATAGAAACTGACTCCCTCAACTTGAATTATATTTCTTCCTTATTATGGCTCCCCTGTTTAGCACGCCCTCGCTCGACTAAATCCCATCCGGTAGTCTCCCATTCCTTAGACATCAGGGACTCGGCTAATCGTAAATACCACTCGGCTCCGCTCCCTATCCCTTTGGTTCCGCTATTTGATAACCCTTTGTTTCAGCAAGGCCGTCATCTAAATGCTTTCTTACATTGGCGGGAGGGAGGGGTAAGACTACTGAATGACATAACAACAGATTCCCTGTTCCCATCCTTCACAGATTTTCAATCCAAAATTGCTTTACCTCATAAACTCTTCTTCCAATTCTTGCAGATCCAACACTTCCACTCCACGCTCCTTACACAACTTAATCACAGACCGCTGACCACCTTAGAAGATCTTGCAATGCGTAAGGACTCGACTAGAGGACTTATTTCCACTATCTATATATCACTGGTGCTCCCCTAAGAATTAGATAAGGAACCTCATGAAAGGCATGGGAATCAGACTTGGGGGAAACGTTAGATTCTGATGAATGGTCTAATATCTATACTAGCCTAGCGTCTAGCTCCATTTGTGTTTGATCGAAGGAAAATGCATATAAGCTCTTTTACAGATGGTATTATGTTCCCACTTGACTTGCTAAAATGTACCCAGAGTTATCTCTGTTATGTTGGAGATGTAAGACAATGGATGGAACATCCCTGCATATTTGGTGGGATTGCCCAAAACTTTGGAGGGAATTAGGGTCCCTAATTAACTCGATCCTAGGGGTTCATATACCCCGTGCCCCAAGCATTTCCTTCTTTCTGTGTCGTTGCCTGGGGCTTCTCAATGTCAGACTAAACTATTCACCCATATTGTTCTAGCAGCTAGGTGTGCCATAGCATCGTCCTGGAAATCCACAGAGGTTCCCACACTGGGAGAAATTGTAGGAAAGATATGGCACATCTATACCTTGTAACATATTACCAGCATCTTAAAGGGCTTTTCTGGGGCCTTTCTTCGGATCTGGGATCCCTGGATGTCCTTTTTCAAGACCTCTCCACCTTTCCACTAATTGACCCCTGCTCTCTCACAATCTATAAACGGTCTGCGTTACCACACAATGGTGCAAATGTATTAACCTGGAGAAGGCATAAGGAAGTGATAAACCAGTGATATGTGCAAGGTGATAAAGGCACCAGCCAATCAGCTCCAAGATGTAAATTAACAGTTAGGATCTGATTGGCTGAATGTTTTTCTGGCTCATTTCCCTAAGGACAGGGCCGGTCGAGTTATCCCCCCATCTCTGTATACTACATTTTACTGTTCTTCCCTCCTCCCCTTCACTTTAGACTATGTTCCTATCCTTTCTTTCTCTTCTCTCTCCCCCCTGTTTTTTCTCTGTTTCTTTATATACTATCTCATATTATATAAAAAATTGATCAGACTGATTTTTGGTTTATAAATGTGTATGTTTACAGGAATCTTCTTTTATAGGTTCTCGATCTTCCCTACTGGGGTGTTCATTGTAATTCGATGATTCTGCAAGAATACTATTGCACACTGTTACCATCACTTCCTGTACTGTATCTCATCTGCCTAATAAAAATAATAAAAAAATAAATATATGATTGACATGATACCAGAGAGCAGGAGGAGAGGAGGTAGATCCACTCGATTGTTACAGTGTGAAGCACGCTGGATCAATAGGCTCAACACTATTGCTCCAAGGGGTCTGAATGAGGCACTTTCTTTTAATAGCTTCATATGATTCAATGGCAATTTGGGACTGCATGTTACCTGGCCTGAAATATACTGATTTAGTTTACTCTGATACAGTTATTTAGTATTTTTTGATTCCCTCCTAGGTGAAATGATTTATACCATATGAACAGCAGTTGCATTGCGACATTTGCTATTTAATGTGCAGTATGCTATGTATAGCTTGGATCTGTGCTTCAGTGCTATTTTCTTTGTATGGTGAAGGGTTAATGCACACATGATTGGTAATCAGTCTGACCCTGGTGATGTCAGGTCGGGCTCTCAGGGATTGTGTTTGCACATGGTGATATAGAAGTTATAAAGGTAAGATATGCTTTAATGTTTATATATGCCTGACGAAGGTTTGAAATAAAACCGAAACGTTGCTGAATACCGTGGTGTCGGACCCGTTCATTTGAGGAGTCCCGTGAGTGCCGCTTATGATTGTCTGGCTATTTTACAGAGCTGTTTAAGAGGGCACCGGGTGAGTTGACTTCTAAAGCACAGAGTGCCAAGTTCCATATGATATATATATATATATATATATATATATATATATTTATTTATTTATTTTGTTTGTACTGTTTGGTGCACTTTACCTTAGAGCTCTTTGTTCATCTATTAGCCCTGTGACTCCACGAAGTGATCTTCGAATTAAAAAATGGATAAGAATCAATTTGGATAAACTGCTGCTGCCACCAGTCAATCACCACTTTTAATTTTTGCCACTGCTGTGTGGCATTGTTTCTTATATGTGCTATAAACTGCCATGAGTTTGTGCTGCTGCTCTGTCACCTTGTAACCAGCCACCTCACTGAAGTCTTTAAAAATAAGCCCAAATTATGTGATTTTAGCTTTTTAGTAAATATTTGGAAAAAATCCAAAACCAGTCATTGCAAAAACCAAAACTGAAACCAAAACCGGTTAACAAATTTGAACCAAAACCAGCAAAAATGGTCCTGCGCACATCTCCAGTGTAAATATAATGATAGGCTAATGCCACAAGAGGTGTCTTGTGTAAACAAATGTCTCTTGCTGGCTTGTCTGATATGCTGCTGCGTCTGATAACACAGCATCAGATCATATGTGTACGTCGGTTATCTGAGTAAAACATGGCAGACACACCCAAATGTTCTGGGTTTGCTTACATTTCTGAATTATGATCTCTATTCATATGTAATAACAGTTGAGGAGCTGTACCATAAGGCAAGTATTTAAGTACTATATGCTCTATTGACCTTGCCTGATTTTCCTCTCTCAGTTTTATAGTAGACAATCAGACTCTAGGAGCCTTAAAATGTATTATTATATCATTAGCCATCTTTCAGTGGCTGTTGCAGCCTAACTAAAGAGACTTGCCAAGACTTTTCACTGGAACCCCCAGCAATGCTTCTTCTCTACAAACAGCCAACGCATCACAGAATTATATCCCAGCCTTGTCTCTCTAAAATGTTGTTAGTGAAAGAGTAGATAGTGAGCCCAAGAGCAAGGGCACCACTTAACAACGGTCTGCTACTGTCTCGACGAATTGGTGAACAAAACTAGAGTGTTGGGAAGATTATAAACATTATGTCCTCCAATGTGACCAGTTAAGCATCTGCGTATGTAACCAGTTCTCCATCAATCCCATAACATGCCCATGAGACAGACTATCTCAGTGCATCTGAATAGCCACATCCCAGTCAAAGCCCAGTCAACATTTCCAGTATAATATAATGATAGATGCTCAATCAGCTTAATGATATCATTCAGGTGCTCGAAAGGGAGGGGTATTTCTATGCAAGAAAAATAGAGAGACATTGTTTCCCCCAGCACCCTGAATGATAACAGTAACCAGATATAAATCCCAGAGATCTTTCACATATTTGCGCAAATGTGTGAATAAGCCCCAAAGCCGCATCAAGGCGTCTCTGTATATTTGGGGTCCCTAGCACTATATATACAGTAGGTGCAGGGTGTGGCACCCAAAAACACCAGCATAAGCCAGAAAGCCCAGGGCAGCATACCAGTGAAAAAACTATAGTGTTAATAAATGAGTATTTAGGAAGCCGAAGCTATAA
Source organism: Pseudophryne corroboree (assembly GCF_028390025.1). Taxonomy (NCBI): domain Eukaryota; kingdom Metazoa; phylum Chordata; class Amphibia; order Anura; family Myobatrachidae; genus Pseudophryne; species Pseudophryne corroboree. The sequence continues at coordinate 710,306,214 of NC_086445.1, forward strand.
AGAAGGTGATACAAAAATGAAATGTAATTAAAATAGAGAAATAGTGTTAAAAATTAATAAGTGAAAAGTGTTAATAGAATGTAAAGGTATGCCACACTAAAGCCATCCAGCTCAGCCAGTCCAAAGGCATGACACCCCACACCTCCATTACCCCAATCTGGGTCTATGATTAACCAGCAAGGAGCCACATTATTATGGCTCCTTACTACAATACGTCTAAGCTAAGAGCTACCTACCTTGAAGCAACCCCATAATGCTCCATGTGGCATATCAGGGCCTGCACCTCCTCCTAATGCAGGAACCTCTCTGCCTCTCACAACAGACATATATAATGGTAGATGCTCAATCAGCTTAATGATATCATTAAGGTGCTCAAAAGGGAGGGGTATTTTTAAGCAAGAAAAAAAGAGAGACATTGTTTCCCCCAGCACCCTGAATGATAACAGTAACCAGATATAAATCCCACATAATATTAGAATTCAGAGATCTTGGTTACACATATTTGCGCAAATGTGTGAATAAGCCCCAAAATCGCATAAAGGCGTCTCTGTATATTTGGGGTCCCTAGCGCTATATCTAGGTGCAGGGTGTGGCACCCCAAAACACCAGCATAAGCCAGAAAGCCCAGGGCAGCATACCAGTGAAAAAACTATACTGTAAATAAATTAGTATTTAGGAAGCCGAAGCTACAGTATAAAGAAGGTGATACAAAAATGAAATGTAATTAAAATAGAGAAAGAGTGTTAAAAATGAATAAGTGAAAAGTGTTAATAGAATGTAAAGGTATTCCACACTAAAGCCATCCAGCTCAGCCAGTCCAGAGGCACCACACCCCACACCTCCATTACCCCAATCTGGGTCTATGATTAACCAGCAAGGAGCCACATGAGAATGGCTCCTTACTACAATATGTCTAAGCTAAGACCTACCTACCTTGGAGCAACCCCATAATGCTCCATGTGGCATGTCAGGGCCTGTACCTCCTCCTAATACAGGAACCTCTCTGCCTCTCACTGAGTAACCAGAACCAGAGAGGGAAAATAGCAGTAGTCTACCAACAACAGCACGGTTGAAACCCGCCCCTCATGCGAGTTAGTCTGCCAAGCAATTGACAGACCACACCATTTGGTACGAACATAATGTCAAAGTCGAAAAATATTGCAGTACACACATCACGTACAAACTACACACAGATGGCCTCCGCGCGTGTACTTGTTTTGTCATGCGTGCACATATCCGCAATTTGCGTATGATCGCTCCCGCGGTCCTGCGCATTAGCGCGTGGTATGGGTATTTATGGTGGAGTTTGTGAATGCATGGAAAGCTATCAAAACACATTACATATTTAATCCAGATAGTGCACAATATACACATAGCCTCCCTGCACCACATCAGAAAATAACAGCAGTTTAAATGGTTTCAGAACAAAGGGATTCACCTTTACAGAATAGGAGGGGACAGAACAAGGTTATAAGGTGGTGTTTGGTATCCAGCTGAAGGGTATTTTAAGGGTAACATTCCGGTGTTGGTTTGAGAAAGATTGCATGTTCTTGCGGATAGTTATGTGCAGGAGCAGAATATAGATATAAACTGTATTTACTGTACATTATGTATGCGGCGGGAATCCAGAGGAGACCACCTACAAGAGCAGTTGGGAAAGATATCGCCTACCTATTCAAACCGACCTATGACCTCTCCTGTACTGTAAATGTGCATTCCTGTGTCCAATGGACAAAGAGATTACAGTATCTATTGTATTGCTTTTTGGAAGAATTGTATAAAGAGAGCCTACTGCAGGCCTGGTCAGACACAAGACTCACAACGTTATCTATCAGATGACGGAGGACCGGACCGGGTAGCGCAAGCGAATCCACTCACATATGTAACATTGAATGTAGCCATTTACTCTGTTATATTGTATTGTATTACTTGTATCGTAACCTCCTTTCAGCAATAATACCCTGTGGTGTCGGAACCCAGCGGTTTAATTACAATCTGGTGTCGTGTCTTCATTGCCTTGCTAAGGTTTAAAGTGTATTATCATTGCATTGCATTGCTGTAAAAGGTTTAAAGTGTATCTCTGGTGTGTACGCGCTGTGAGTACTTTGTACCGTCAGCGCGGCGTTTGTACGCTAAGTCCGTACACAGCACGGGACTTTGTACGCTAATAGCGTACATAGTACGTAGAGTGTGTATTAAGTACAGCAGCCGCAGCGGCTCCATGGTAAAGTGTATTTAAGGTGTGTTTAAGGTATAGCTTTCATTCCTAAGGATTAATCAGCATTATCAATTGGGGGCTCCTCCGGTTTTCCACATTCTTACTACCTAATAGGTCACAGCAGACTTTATCTATTAGCAAAGTGTGGACAGGACAGTATCCTACGTAACCCTTTCGTGGTCGTTGGAGACACTGAAAACCCTACTTGTATGCTGATTAGATGGCGTCTGCTCTGTATGGTTTGTAGAGGTGCTGGTAAAACCCGTAGTACAACAGGAAAAAAGCTATTTAAAATCTGTGAAATTTTTTTTGGCTCCAAAAGCGTACACGGCACCCATACTTTGCATACTCTCTCACATTGTTGCCATAACATTCAAATTGCTAGATTCATTTTGACCTGTGTGAAACCGGAAATATTTGTTGCTATATAGTTAAAAAAATAAATTAAGTATTTAAGGAAATAAGAGTAAAATCACAAAACGCATTTCTGGCCCAGTAGTAAGAGGGTTAAAACGGAACAAGTGTGGATTGTGTTTAGTGGGTAATAGTAGTTTTATTGCTCACATTTATAGAAGTTGTGTGATTTGTTTTATTGCATACGCACATTGGTACACGTGGTACGGAACGTGTGGACAGCGTACAAAAACGTGCACGTGGAGCAAGGCCGCACACGTGGCATAGAGGTACGCACAGTTGCGTAATTACGCAAGCTTGCGTAGGGTTGTGTGCGCATAATAAAACCACACGATAGTTCGTTTAGTTTAAAGGTGGGACAGTAGCTACACTACAATAGCACCAAACTACCCGGTTTCTAAAGAAATTTAGTATAAAAACAAAATTTAGTATAAATATTTTTTTATTTTTTTTAAATTGCCTCTGGGGTAAAGCTGACTATCTGACTGAATTGACATTTTCTGTACAGAAAAACCAAAGTTTATTCGAGTGAGTGAGTGAGCGAACGAACGCAGGAGTGAGTGGATTTGAACTCCGGAAGTCGGGTCCCGTGGTACATCAAGTAAGAGGAGGCTTGGTGGCGTGAGGTGGCTGACTCACATTAGTATAAGATTGAAATACGCAAATCATGAGGTGATTTGTAGAGGAGCGTGATAGTGCATTGTATTGCAAAGTATTGAAGTTAAAAGGTTTTTGTATTACGCTCCAGACTGAGGGTCGCAGTTGGTACATCGACCCGTGGTCGTATGGCAGATAGGTAACAAGTACCTATATGCTGTGCGATTGGACCGCGCATTTGTGGGTGTGATATATATATATATATATAGCGCAACTGGATACCCCTTTATGAGCTTTTGCGTAAAATCGCGGTACCATTAGCGCTGTATAGAGCATACGCAAGTGTGATTTGTGTATAAGGTTATAGGGAGTTTTCGCTGGTCTCTCTCAGGAAAATCTCCAGTGGCGGATATTTACTGGAATAGGTAAGTCACTCCTAAACACTTCCAGTAAATAGAAACCAGATAGGGCCTCACTGGGTACGCAGTGTTCATTATTGGAGTGAGTTGTGGTATTCAGCGGAGAAGGAGAGAGTGAAAGCGCTAGGTGTCTTTCACCGTCTATTGTATTGTGCATTTGGGGATTGCGTTTATTGGCAAAAAGTCCGCGATGGGATCCAATTGCACAAGCAGTGGGCGTTTTGTAGCTAGAGTTCAGGCTGAAGAGGTGCGACCAAAAGCGTCGGCAAGGTTTATTATGTGTGAAAAATATGGATCACACACGGAGGCTTTTTGCAATGAATGGGTATGTATGACTGATAAAGATAGGGTACCATTCCCTCGGGTGGGCAGCTTTGAACCAGAGGTATTACAGAACTTAAGGATAAGGATATGTCTGATAAAATCCAAGAAACAAAGGATTAGACATACAGATTGCTTAAATTTATGGCAACAGGAGGGGGATATGCAAAGGGAATTAGCTCGCACAGCAGGTTCCAAACCTAGCGGGAAAACAATGGCGACCGCACCACCACCATCATATATTGTGGGGGAGAAAGTGGCTACAGACAATGGTACATTGGTACAGGATAGGAGAGTAATTGATAAATGTACTAACGCTAACCCTTGCCAGTTGTATCCCATTTTGAATTTTCCCCAGGACTGCGAGCAGGAAGATGAGCCCAGCATGATATCAGCACTCTCTCTATCAGCCACCATACAAGACACTCAGGTGGGCATGGCCCAACTAACAAGAGCAGTAGTCAGGCCTCCTAGTGGAGGGATAAGTGAGGTCGTGTCCACAGGTAAGTACGGTACCGTACATTATGCAGAAACAATAGCACCTCACATTGTAGAATCAAACCAGAATGATGTAATTGAATTAAATCCTGTCAGGGTGATTGCAGTCCCCAATGGGAAGACTGACGCTCAGGGAGTCACTCCCATCAGGAACATTGCCATGCATTGTCCTTGGTCCCGGGCAGAGTTAAGGTCAATTATGTCAGAATTTCCCGATCCCAGAAAAGATCTAGTCGCATGCCAGAGGTTCATTAAAGAGTTAGGTAATGCCAATGAACCCACGAACAAAGATTGGCGAATAGTGCTACGGGTATGTTTACCCTCAAATATTGACCCCACAAAATTCATAACCGAAGTTAGACGCAGAAGTACCTCTCACTGATGAATACAATCAGGAGAATGTACGGCAAATCAATCTGCAATTAGGAGTATATTTCCCTACTGTTGTCAAATGGAACAAAATCTTTTCCATAAGACAAAAGGAAGGTGAAACGGCATCCGAATATTTCCATCGAGCACTGCAGGAAATGTCTAGATACACTGGGATCGAGGACATAAAAGATAATGTGCATCATAGGGAGGTAGCTGTTACTGTATTAATGGACGGGTTAAAAGAGGCATTAAGAACAGAGAGTACAGACCTCTCTACCAAACTGGAGAGGTATATCGGTGGCTGCATTGAGAAAGTCCGCTGTCGAGCATGATAGGAACATCATTAAGCACAGGTAGTTACAGGGGGAAAGGCTGATGACAGTGAGTATAGACGCACTTACAAAAAAGCCATATCAGCCGAAACCCCAGACCCCTGATGGTAAGTCACGTGGAGTAACATGCTATACTTGTCACAAGGTAGGACATTTTGCAAGGGACTGTAGGAATAAAGGTACACATAATGTATACCGACCCCCTAGACCAGGATATGAACCACACTACAATGCACATAATTGGGATCAGGGACCACCTAGGAGAAATTATGAGCCACATACAGGGGAAACAAGGAGGTGCCCACCAAGGAGAGACTGGTAGGCCTCCGAAAACTCACAGCTACCCCCCTCACATATTGTAGCTGCCAATGCGCTGCGGGAGGGTCTCACCACACAATAGGGGTTGGGCCACACCTGTAGTCTGCAGCCAGTGAAGTTGATTGCTAGCCTTGGTAGTGAACCTGAGGTCACAGTTGATGTAGCTGGTGTATCATTGCCTTTTCTTGTAGATACAGAGGGCGGCCAGGTCAGGGTGTGGTTCGTTTAATCGACAGTATCTAGGTCGACAATGTTTAGGTCGACCACTATAGGTCGACAGTCACTAGGTCGACATGGATGGAAGGTCGACAGGGTTTCTAGGTCGACATGTGCTAGGTCGACAGGTCTAAAGGTCGACATGAGGAATTTTTTTTTGTGTCGTTTTCTTCGTAGAGTGACCGGGATCCCAAATTAGTGCACCGCGTCCCCTCGCATGGCTCGCTTCGCTCGCCATGCTTCGGGCATGGTGCCTTCGCTCCGCTGCTGCTTCGCTCGGCACACTTTACCGTTCCAATCGTAGTCCACGTGGATCGTTAAGTATGAAAAAATCAAAAAAAAAATAAATGTGAAAAACTCATGTAGACCTTTAGACCTGTCGACCTAGCACATGTCGACCTAGAAACCCTGTCGACCTTCCATCCATGTCGACCTAGTGACTGTCGACCTATAGTGGTCGACCTAAACATTGTCGACCTAAACACTGTCGATCTTCAGACCGGATCCCGCCAGGTCAGTATTAAATTCGACAGTAGGTATAAAAACCACGGATAAAACAATTTCGGCAATGGGAGTAACAGGAACTGTGCAACAATACCCTTTGAGTAGTCCTGCAGAGATTACGATAGGGCCTTTGCAAACCAAACATTCTTTCCTGTTGGCTGCATCGGCTCCGACTAATCTACTCGGGAGAGACTTATTGTGTAAAATGCAGTGTGTCATATACTGTACTCCTGAGGGTGTCTTCTTGGATATACCTGGGAACCACGCTCAAGAAGTACAAGATATATTAGACACCCCTCAAAGGCTAATGTCGCATTCTACTGTTATAGACAAGTGTCCATCAAAGGTAGGGGAAATTATCTCACAAATACCGGGTTCCCTTTGGACCAAAGATGGACAAGACACTGGATTGATGGCGAATGTAGCTCCAGTAGTAGTGCAAGTAAAAGATGGTAGGATAGCTCCAAAAATCCCTCAATATCCTCTGAAGCCAGAGGTAGAATTAGGAGTGTACCCCATCATAGAGCGGTTACTTCAACAGGGCATCCTAGTCAGGACGTCCAGCACTGCCAATAGTCCCATCTTCCCTGTGAAAAAGAGTGGGGGGAGGGGTTACAGGCTAGTGCAGGATCTAATGGGGATAAACAAGATAGTTGAGAGCCAATTCCCCGTAGTGCCCAATCCAGCTGTCATCCTCATGCAAATTCCCCCTACTACAAAATTCTTCACTGTCATTGACCTCTGTTCTGCCTTCTTTTCTGTACCTCTACACCCTGACAGCCAATATCTTTTTGCTTTTACATACAGGGCAGTACAGTACACCTGGACTCCTCTTCCCCAATGATTCATTGACAGCCCGAGTATTTTCTCACAGGCCTTGCATGATTGTTTACAATCCTTTCAACCTGAGAGTGGATCAGTACTAATACAGTATGTCGATGACTTATTGTTGTGTACTCAATCACTCGAATCGTCCTTGAAAGATGCGAAACAGCTTCTGTTTAATCTTTCCCAAACGGGACACAAGGTTTCAAAGGATAAGTTGCAGTTGTGCCAGACCAGGGTAAAATATTTGGGACATTGCTTGACTCAAGGACTTAGACACCTCACCGCTGATAGAATACAGGCGATTCGCAACATGACTCTGCCACAAACGCAGCAGCAGATCCGCACTTTCCTTGGCATGTGCGGGTACTACCGAAACTGGATTCCAGGGTTCTCTATACTGGCTTTACCTTTGCAAGAAATGGTCTCTTCAAACAAACCAGAACGGGTCTCACACACAGATGAGTCCGAACTGGCCTTTGAGAGACTCAAACAGTGCCTATCACAGGCACCTGCATTAGGTATGCCAGATTATGGGAAGCCCTTTGAATTATATGGTACAGAAAGTGCAGGGTGCGTGGCAGGAGTTTTAACACAGAGACATGGTGATGCCAGCAGACCGGTAGCATACTACAGTGCACAGATGGACACTGTAGCGAGGTCTCTCCCCACTTGCTTGCGAAGTGTTGCAGCGATAGCTTTGCTAGTAAGTAAGAGCGAGGACGTAGTGTTAGGACACAACCTGACCATCCATACACCTCATGCAGTATCAGCCTTACTGAACTCCGCCCAAACCAGACATGTCTCATCTGCTTGGTTTACAAAGTGGGAGTTATCACTTATGGCCCCTGTAAACATCACCATTAAGAGATGCAGCTTACTAAATCCTGCAACTTACTTGCCAAGTGTGCCTGGACAGGCACAAAGGGTGGAGGATGAGAATGATGGTGAAGGAGGATTTAGTGCAGACACTGATACGCATGATTGTATGGAATACCTGAATCAGACTTTCACTGCGAGACCTGACATCAGTGACAGCCCACTGGAAGGGGTAGACTTTACCTTCTACACTGACTGTAGTTGCCACAGACAAACGGACTCGGGAGACCTGTGTACTGGATATGCATTTGTAGACGACAGAGGTATCATAGAAGCTGAACCCCTGGGCCCACCGCACTCAGCACAAGCTGCTGAGTTGGTCGCCCTAACCAGAGCGTGTGAATTGGCCAAGGGTAAGTCAGCTAATATATACACAGATTCTAGATATGCCTTTGGAGTGGTGCATGATTTCAGGGCCCTATGGCACCTCAGAAATTTCATGACGGCAGCTGGCACACCCGTAGCGCATGCGTCCCACATTAAAAGACTTCTAACAGCGATATAGGAACCAGACAGAGTGGCTGTTATCAAGTGCAAAGCACATACTTACAACCAGGACCCAATTTTACTTGGTAACAGCCGGGCAGACGAAGCTGCTAAATCAGCAGCCAGCACCCCTATACAAATGAACATCACACCACTGATGACATTTAACATGATCAACACACAACAATTAATTGAAATGTGAGATTTGTGTTCATTACAGGAAAAGGCAGTCTGGAGGTCAAAGGGATATGGCAAGGAATCCTCGGGACTGTGGACAGGTGGACAAGGTAAGCAAATGGCCCCCAGAGCATATCTTCCAAGCTTAGCTGAGGCGGCACATGGTCTGACTCATCCGGGTAAAGAGGGTATGTGTAAGCTGGTGAGAGCCTACTGGTGTGCGCCAGGAATCTCTTCTCATGCAGGTAAGAGAGCAATGACATGTTTTACTTGCTTGAGGAAGAATATTGGAAAGTCAATACCAACAGAGCCATCCCATATCCCTCTGACAGATGGACCTTTTCAGGTAATACAAATCGATTTCATACAGTTACCACCCTGTAGGAATTTCAAATATGTGTTAGTTTGTATTGACGTATTGGGTAGAAGCGTTCCCTGCTGCCACAAATACTGCTACGTTCACTGCAAAGAAAATTGTGCAGGAATTTGTGTGTAGATATGGTATCCCTAGAATAATTGAAAGTGATAGGGGTACCCATTTTACAGGTGAAGTCTTTCAGGTCATGTGCAAGCTGATGGGAATTAATAGCAAGCTGCATACTCCGTACCGTCCACAGGCAAGTGCAAAGGTGGAGAGAGTGAATAGCACTATTAAGAACAAGCTGAGCAAATTAATGGTTGAAACTGGATTGTTGCGGCCAGTATTGAACAGCATCAGAACCACTCACAGGTCTCCCCTTAACCTATCACCCTTTGAAATTCTTTTTGGTCGACAACCTCATGTAATGATAGACCCCCAGGATGATTTGAAATGTCATAATGAAGTGACTGTGAAATATTTGGTTGGGATGAGCCAGCAGCTGATAAATCAATAAAGAAATTTAAAGCTGGTGATTCCTGACCTGCCGAACAGTAATTGTCATGACATTGAACCTGGAGATTATGTGATGATTCAAAATTTCTTATGCTCAGGTTGCCTCATAGACAGGTGGGAAGGACCGTATCAAGTCTTGTTAACCAGCACAACAGCATTGAAGGTCGCCGAAAGAGAGACTTGGATCCACTCGTCCCACTGCAAGAAGGTTGCTGACCTGGAGAGAACTCGTGACAAAGAGCAGAGTGTAGAGAACCTCGTATCACTGGAGTGTCTGTTCCGGGAAAGTTGAGAGACAGGACTGTTGAAGGGCATCTGAGCACAGAGAGTAACAAGAGCTAGAATGGTTGTCGTACCACTTTCTTTTTTCACCTCCCCCTGCATTCTTTTCCTTTCTTTTCTCCTTCTTATTTTCCTCCTTTCCCCTAACGAAATGGATCGATCACAAGAGACTGCGTTTCGGGTTCTATTAGTAATTCAGATTTTGATAAGGACAGTTTGTTTTTGTGAGGGTTCCAGAGAGGTCGAGCAGGGATCTGGAATGGGTTCTGATGGCAAGTATGAATTTGTAGGATCTCAGGATCAGCACATCATTTTGGTAAAGGCTGGCATCAGTAAGCGCTCTGGTAGTCAGGGAGCTCGGAGGCACTGTGAGGGGTTATTGTCTGATGAATATTGTATTTGTAGGAATTGTGAGAATATAGTTGAGGATGGGTGCATCCAGAGATGTCAGTCCAACCTTAATATCGACATGGACCATCATCCGTTGAGTGATTACCACTCACTAGTGGGTAAGGTAATATTTCCAATTACCGAAAACCCTGAAATTGGCAAGTGACGTGGAATAACCAGACAATGACCTTCTCATACAGAGCTGATAGGATACCCATAGACTCTGAACTTGTACGCCAAATAGCCAACAGTGGGAGGTATTTTCGGTATAGGTATACTCGTGGAAGCAAGACCATGTGGGTTGGAAAAGTATCGCCAGGGTATTGTGCTCATATCATCCAGTCCGATACTTGTACTGAGCAGATGGGAGAACTAGGGATAGGCTTCTTTACTTGGAAAGTTTGTAATATGGTGATGTCATATTTTGTCCCCTATGTTCTCCCAGATGATGCCTATTTCATATGTGGGAGGATGGCGTACAAGTGGCTTGCCCCTAGCTCAGAGGGATTGTGTTATATTGGGAGAGTACTACCAGAGGTCATGACCATAACCCATGATAAGATGAAAGACGTTCACCGCAGTGCTCAGGCTCCTTATACTCATACTCACTATGAACACATTATCAAGAGACACCTCATAGATAGAAGAGAGCATGCAGCCTCTGATTTGATCCACGAATCCACCGGGATTCAATTCCTCCTCGCATTAGACATCACCCGTACTGCCAGAGGAATTATAAATTATAGGTATATCCATGCGCTAGCGAACTTGATAGATAATATCACTGAGATGTATGACGACACCTTCAGGTATACGGGAAGGGAGTTACAAGCTTACAAGAAGGAACTGATTCAGCAAAGGATGGTCCTAAATTATATCACAGCCGTGACAGGTGGGTACTGTGTTACTCTGGCAACTCAATATGGGGTGAAGTGCTGTACGTATATTACGAACAGTACTGATGATCCAACGGAGATTATCGATCAAAAGATGGACGATATCTTGCAGTTGAAGTGGGAGTTCAGGAGGAAACACAACCTTACCTTGGCGACTGTGAGTAATGAACTGACCGCCTGGATCTCATGGTTGAACCCACGAAATTGGTTCTCAGGTTTAGGAGAGTGGGCTCAAAATGTTATTATGAGTGTAGGGAAGTTTCTCCTTTGTATCCTGGGAGTCGTCATAATTATTGGTTTGATATTTAGGTGTGTTCTAATTCTGACGCGGCGCAAGCACGGCACAAAGTTGATGAGTCTAAGGAGCGAGGGTGCTGTTATAGCAGCAGACTTAATTAATGACCCATCCATAGAGACAGTGTTATGATAAGGATTGCAAATGAATTTCATGGCCTGTTTCTTTCACCCGTTTTTCTTTTGTTTCCCCCTCTGCCCAGATACATCCATCCGGAAAAGACATCTGCCCTACCCAAAATGTTTATATGAATGTATTTTAGATATGTGTCTTATCTTCACCTCTGCAACCTCCAGTTAATAGCACACATAGTCGACAGGTGATATCCACATATACTAGCACTCACATATGTTTCCCCCTCCATGTATCATCAACTAAATGTGCACCCCATTTGTTTTAACAAGAAGCCGAAAAGACCTTGGTAGTGTTTGTTGGCCCATTTACAGACCCTTAATACGGGATGAGAAGGATCTACTTCGCAATACCTCGAAGCTTAATTAGAACATATACGGCACGATAATACATGCCCCTCAGACATGGGTTCACACATACATGCTTTTTACTATCCCACTAGGTCTTACATTTCCTACCTACCACTCTCCCCCGACCATCCAAACTTCTGTAGATATTGTGTAGATATTTTTCTGTTTAGTGATTAGATAGTGGCAGTTATTGGTGACTGCCAAAGGGTGGACTGTCAAAGTCGAAAAATATTGCAGTACACACATCACGTACAAACTACACACAGATGGCCTCCGCGCATGTACTTGTTCTGTTGTGCGTGCACATATCCGCAATTTGCGTATGATCGCTCCCGCGGTCCTGCGCATTAGCGCGTGGTATGGGTATTTACGGTAGAGTTTGTGAACGCATGGAAAGCTATCAAAACACATCTCATATTTAATCCAAAAAGTGCACAATATACACATAGCCTCTCTGCACCACATCAGAAAATAACAGCAGTTTAAATGGTTTCAGAACAAAGGGATACACCTTTACAGAATAGGAGGGGACAGAACAAGGTTATAAGGTGGTGTTTGGTATCCAGCTGAATGGTATTTTAATGGTAACATTCCGGTGTTGGTTTGAGAAAGATTGCATGTTCCTGCGGATAGTTATGTGCAGGAGCAGAATATAGATATAAACTGTATTTACTGTACATTATGTATGCGGCGGGAATCCAGAGGAGACCACCTACAAGAGCAGTTGGGAAAGACATCGCCTACCTATTCAAACCGACCTATGACCTCTCCTGTACTGTAAATGTGCATTCCTGTGTCCAATGGACAAAGAGATTACAGTATCTATTGTATTGCTTTTTGGAAGAATTGTATAAAGAGAGCCTACTGCAGGCCTGGTCAGACACAAGACTCACAACGTTATCTATCAGATGACGGAGGACCGGACCGGGTAGCGCAAGCGAATCCACTCACGTATGTAACATTGAATGTAGCCATTTACTCTGTTATATTGTATTGTATTACTTGTATTGTAACCCCCTTTCAACAATAATACCCTGTGGTGTCGGAACCCAGCGGTTTAATTACAATCTGGTGTCGTGTCTTCATTGCCCTGCTAAGGTTTAAAGTGTATTATCATTGCATTGCATTACTGTAAAAGGTTTAAAGTATATCTCTGGGTGTCTACGTGCTGTGAGTACTTTGTACCGTCAGCGCAGCGTTTCTACGCTAAGTCCGTACACAGCACGGGACTTTGTACGCTTATAGCGTACAAAGTACGTAGAATGTGTATTAAGTACAGCGGCCGCAGCGGCTCAATGGTAAAGTGTATTTAAGGTGTGTTTAAGGTATAGCTTTCATTCCTAAGGATAAATCAGCATTATCAATAATATAATGTGAAGACTTGAAAACAAAGAATTAACAGTATTATGCTATGATTCATGTTTTATTCTGTTTAAGGTTGTAAGCAAGAACTACACCAGAGATTCAGTGAACTCTTCTATACAGAAGGACTGTTTATATCATTAAGTATATTGTGTTCTGATAAGCAATGTGGTATGTAAAGGTGATCTGTGAAAAGATTTCCCTGTCATGCACCCAGGGGCGGAACTCCCGGAGGCAACGGAGTCTGTTGCCGCCGGGCTCCAGCCTTGAAGGGGGCACCTGGCTCCTCCACTATATCCATAGTGTGCACAGGGGTGGCCACTAAAAGCACTGTGCACAAGGTGTATGCAGTGCTGCGCTTCCCTGCTGTATGCCCTATGCCCGCCCTCCACCCTCTCCCATGGTGCTGTGACCAGCTTCTCCTGCAGCGCGATAGGACAGGCTGCGCTTGTGAGGAGACCCAAGGCTATCAGTGGCAGGGACGTTTCTTCTACCCGTGGTCACGAACACCCCACCATGGACGCTGTCGGCTGATTTGTGAGCACTCTACACAGGGCCGGATTAGAGGGTGGGACTGAAGGTCGTCTGGGAGGGGGGACCCACTGTGTCAAACATTTCCATGCCCTTGACGACCCACTGTACCCCTACCTGGAGCAGTACACTGCACTGCCGGCTGTGCCGTGATTCGCTGGTGAAAAGGGGGTGGGGCCTAATGCCGCAAAGTGCCCGCTCCCTTCCGAGAAGCCTAGGCGGGTAGTGTCTTTCCCAGTCCCTTCCATCCTTCCTCCCTTCCCCTATCTCTCCCTCTCTTGCACTACTCCTCTCCCTTTCTTTGTCTCACCCTCTTTCTGTCCCTGATGTACACTCTCTCTCCTTAACCCTCACACTGGGCGGGATTTACTAAAGGGAAAAAGTGGTAAAACCCCTGTTTTACCGCATTTTCATATGTACTAACCCCCGACCGCCGCGTTTTTGCCCCATAGGGTATCGCCATCTTTTTATGGTGATACCCTATAGAAGCCTATGGGATTCTTACCGCCGCCGCCGAATCCCGCCGCATCCCGCCACCGCCCCACGCCGCTTATGACGACCCCCCCTTTCCCCTGACATACCTGAGCTGCTGCTGGTGCGGCCCCCCTCCTTCTCCCCCGCCGCACAGCCTTGTCTTCTTCCGGCTGCAGGGGGGAGGAGGAGGAGCCCGGGGGACTCCTTGCGCACATCACCTCCCGGGTCTGGGACCCCCGCTGACCACTGCAGACATCATCGCAGGGGGCCTCCTATACCGCATTGCGATACTAATCGCATTTCTTAGTACATATGCGATTAGTATCACTGCGGTAGTTGACGAGGGGCGGTGATGTCTTATAGTACATCCCGCCCACTATCTTTGATGCTATCTCTCACCTCTCCTGCTCACTCCCCCCCCTCTCTCTTCCTCTTGCACCTCTCTATCTGTACCTCTCTCTTTCTCTCCAACACACTCTCTCCCTTTCTCTTGCCCCTCCCCCCGTCTCCCTCCCTACCTACCTGACACCCTCTCTTGCTCCCCCTCCCTCTCTCTTCCACCCCACTCCCTCTTTTTCTCCCTGTTACGCAGTGGCGGAAGTCTGGGAGGCAATGGAGTCGGTTGCCGCCGGGCTCCAGCAATGAAGAGTGCACCTTCTCCATTGCCTCTTGTGACCATGTGGCTGCCCCTCTCCAGCTCCTGCCTTCCACCTCCCGCATGACACCCCGGCTCCCGGCCCCTGACAAGTGCGGCTGCAAGGCTCCGGTTCCTGCATTGTTATACCAAGGCTCCAGCTCCCGCCCCTGACAAGTGCGGCTGCAAGGCTCCGGCTTCTTCATGGTTATACCAAGGCTCCGGCTCCCGCCCCCCTGACAGCTCAGCTGCCCAGCTCCGGCTTTCGCCGGATGACAGCACGGATGGCCGGTTCCCGCTCAACAGCGCCGCTGTCCGGCTCCCATATGCTGATACCCCGGCTCTCCGGCAACTGGTGAGCAGGGAAGAACTGATGGAGGAGAGTGTCAGGATGGGGACAGTGTGTGTGTGTGTGTGTGTAAATATGGCTGTGTGCGTATTTATGTGGCTGTGCATGTGTGTGCAAATGTGTGTTTATATGTGTGTGAGTGTGTGTGTGTATGTATATGTGTGTGTGTGTGTGTGTGTGTATACTGTATGTGTGTGTATACTGTATGTGGCTGTGAGTAAGTAGATATGTGGCTATGTTTATGGTGTAATGTGTGTATATGTGGGGTTTGGTGTGTATTTGTATATGTGACTGTGTGTATGCGTGTACCATACAGTATGTGGCAGTGTGTGTATACCCTAAACTCGGGGGGGGGGCAATATAATCTTTTTTGCCTCCGGGCGTTTGGTATTAACTTACGCCCCTGCATGCACCCATCAAGAAATGTATGGCTTTTGTGATCTTTGAACACTTTGGATTTATAAGGATTCCTATGTTGTCCAATGGACTGTGGGCCTGCATATTCAACTTAGCACTTTATGTGTATTTTTTAATGTTGTGTAATTTTTTTGGGGGATATCATTAGGCTGAGATATTTTTATAGTGACTACTACCATCTGTGCAGGGGCGTCTCTAGAGAGGAGGGGACCCATGTGCAGATTCCATATGTGGGTCCCCTCCTCTCCCGTAGCCGTCGCAACGCTGCTAGCGCTCTCAGAGCTGTAGACTCTGGCACAATGCCAGAGTCTACAGCGCATGCGTAGGACTCTGAAAAATGGCCGCCATATTATCTTTTTGGAGTCCTGCGCATGCGTTGTAGACTCTGGCACTGTGCCGGAGTCTCTAGTGGTCAGTGCTCTAGCAGCAGTGCGACCGCTATGGGAGAGGAGGGGGCCCACACGCGGTCAGCGATGAACTCCGTAAAGGTAAGTATAGGAGAAATGGGTGCAGTGTGTGTGGTGTGGGCCCCCCATGGACTCAGGGGCCCGTGTGCAAAGCACACACTGCACCCATTATAGAAACGCCAATGCATCGGTGTGGTTTTTTCTGTATACCCCCTATTCTCTTTTCTCTTTTTTATATGGAGGCATATTATGTGTGTTGTGATCTCTTCATGCTGCATATATATGGTTGATATCTACACCTATTTTTGATATAGGTTTTGGGTGCATGTGAATATATTTGAACCCTTTGGTTCTGATTTACCTAATTATCACACAAAAACATACTGTGTTTGATACAAACTTCTTGTGTGAGGCAGAAAATACTCTGATCTCATTAACAGGCGATGATGCTGAGAAAGTTCTCTTTAACCAAGCTGAATTCAATAGTCTACCAGCTGAAACTGTGACTGTATCATAAATTATTAAAGCTGAAACGCAGGGAGGTTGACCTGATACAGTCAGTTCAGTTATTATCTGAATTTTATAGATCTAAGAAAATACCCCACGATTTCAGAATTAATAATGTCCCAACCATTGGGAGAAATAATGCCACGTTTTGTGGGAGATAGTGTGGGGTTTTAAATAAATGTTCATCTGATCTGATTCTACTTGTGGTGGAGGAGGTGTGGGGTTAGAGCTATCTAAAATTTGTGAAGAAATCAGTGCTTTAGAACCAGCTACATTGCCTGTTTTGTCAGGAGCAGAGCCGGCCCTAACCAATATGATGCCCTAGGCAAGATTTTGGCTGGTGCCCCCTAGCACCGCCACTAGTTCTGCAGGAGATGCCTGGCATGAGTCATCTGGAAGCTCTGCTAACGTCTGGCGCCTTTTGTTTCTGAAAATGCATCTTATTTGCATTACTATGTGGCTAGAATGCACAAGCAGCTTCTGCTGATTAAAATGATATGCAGCATGTCTATATTCTGTGTGCGACTGTGGCTGTATCTGCATACAAAATGCTACATTACAGTGATTTCCAGGAATGCACTGCAATGTAGTATTTCGTATACAGATACAGCCGCAGTCACACACAGAATATAGGCATGCCGCATATCATTTTAATCAGCAGAAGCTGCTGGTGCCCCTAAGCATACCAAATGCCCTAGGCATTTGCCTAGTTTGCCTATGCCTAAGGCCGGCTCTGGTCAGGAGATAAGAGTAGTGACTGGTGTGAAAAACTTAAAACTCAGATTGAGAATTATAGGAGAGATTTGGTCTCCTTTAAGAGGAAAAAATGTAAGATTGTTATCAGTGACTACTCCAATCATCAAGTCTATAGGTGGCTTACAGGTAACTCAGGTGGTAATACTAGTAATAGATTTCCCCGCTCTCAGCGGAGGCATGCAGTTTGCAACTTAGACTCTAACTCCTCCACCTTAGCATCAGAATCAAATATTTCTACCACATTGCCACAATCTGTTTTTTTAGGAACGGGAGACAATGCCACACGAGGGCCAGATGCCAGAATAACAGGCCACACCCGCGGAGTGGGGGGGGGGGTACAAGGAGAAAAGATCAGAAAAAGAACACGTAGATCTTGTGTTCAACCTTTCATCATATGAGTTATCTGATACGGAAGTGTCACTATTGTCATTAGGCTTGTCATTTGTTACTAGTTTTAAACATGATGACTTTGAATATGTAGTTGACACTTTTAAGTTTGGTCGCAAATTGCGACTACGAGAATTTTTTTCAGACAAAATGACTACAGATACTCAGATGGTGAGAGGAAATATTTCAAAACCAGAAGTGTTTGTTAGAGATGAGCGGATTCGGTTTTACTCGGTTTTACTCGGTTCTCAAAACGGCATCTTATTGGCTATCCAAAACACGTGAAATCCGTGAGCCAATAAGATGCCGTTTTGAGAACCGAGTAAAACCGAGTAAAACCGAATCCGCTCATCTCTAGTGTTTGTTCCACCCTCCACAAAAGCTAGCATACATACTTGTGTACGCCTTTCTAATAATGAGATGCGTACTTGTAGAGATAAACCATTTTATGATAATGTAACTCTTGAACAGAGAGAGGTGATGTACATACTAATCAACAATTCCTCCATCATGATCCGCCCCGCAGATAAAGGCACGGTCGTGGTGCAGGATTGGATGGATTATAATAACGAGGTACAGTATTACACCAACTATCAGATCGGCAGACATATGTTAAATTATCTGGTAATCCCACTCTGAGCACTAAAAGAAGGCTGATAGGATTCTAACTCGTTCCCTTGAGAGTGGCTGGTTGGAGGAGGGGATTTATGACTTCTTGAGAACTGAACACCCTGTATGTCCTATATTTTATACATTACCCAAGGTCCATAAGACCCTTGAACATCCCCCCCGGCCATCCAATCATATCAGCCAGGGGTTCCCTCCTCCAGCCAATCTCTCAATTTGTGGACAGTATTCTACAATTGGTTGTATCAGACATTCCAAGTTATTTGGGGGATACTAGTGATTTTCTATCTAAACTTGGGGAGGTGAGAAATTGCCCAGAGGATGTATACTTGGTATACCTTGATGTTTCTTCTCTACACAATTATTCCACATACAGTAATTTGGGAATAAAAGCAGTAAGAGAATTGCCCATGTCTAACCTTACAACAGGTCCACCTATAGAATTTTTACTTGAACTTTTGGAGTTTGTACTATATAACAATTTTTTCATGAATGGAGGTGATTATTATTTGCAAATTGCAGAAACCGCGATGGGTTCTAACCTGGCGTCAGCATATGCAAATATATTTATGCATTCTTATGAGAGTTTACATGTGCTACCAAAGTTTGGAGATCAGATACTCTTTTACAAGAGGTTTATTGATATTATTTTCTTAATTTGGGTGGGCACGGAAAAATCTCTTACACGGATAGTACAGTCACTAAATATACTGGAATCATCTGTTAGATTGACCATAAACTATGACAAAAAAAAAATATTTTTTGGATCTCTCTATTTTTCAGATGGGACATGGTCTGGGCACTACACTATTTATAAAGAGTACAGACAGAAACACTATGTTATATGCTACTAGCAACTACCTGCCAGCTTTTACAAATAGCCTGCCTATCTTGCAATTTTTGCGAGTTCTTAGAAACAATACAGATCCGTTGTTGGCTGAAGTACAAATTGATGAGATGACAATGAGATTTGAGCAGAGGTGCTACTCACGTAAGATTATACAGAGCTGTCTAAGACAAGATCAAGATTCTGCAATGGGTCAAAGAAAACAAAAGATAAGCCTATGACAGTTGTGAGCATGTTTGATCACACAGCCAGTAATGCAAGTAATATCTTACCGAAAAATTGGCAGATAGTGGAAAGCAATCCTGTATTTAAAGATGGATTATCAGGTTCACCGATGATGGCATACCGACGAGGTCATAATCTAAAACAACTGTTGATGCGCCCAATGAAACAATCTATAGCCACCATTAATACTTGGCTACACAAGGCAAGGGCCGGTTGTTATAAATGTGTCGGTTGTTTTAAATGTGGCTCAATGATACCTGGGCCTAACTTTCCACACCCCCATACTGGAGTGGGGATGAAAATTAGGTACAGACTACACTGCCAGATGGACCACATCATTTATCCGCTTACATGCCCTTGTGGGCTTGCATATGTTGGCATGACAACGTTCACATTGCGAGAAAGGATGGCAAATCATCGAACTTCAATTAGGAAAGCATTAGTTCTGACAAGCCAGTTACGGTGTATTTTGCACATTTTGGTTATCAAATCTCAACACTAAAATGTTGTTTTATCGACTGGGTATCCCCCCCCCCCCCCACCGCGCTGAGGGGGGGCAATAGTGGACTGACCTTAAAGAGGTTGGAAGCTCGTTGTATTTATGTATTAGATACAGGGGCCCTTAAAGGGCTCAATGAACATAATTCATTGAATATGTTTCTACAGGACTAATTTTGCTTAGATTCTAGCCTGATATCCCAATTTTTACAAACAAGGAGATATATCATTTCCTTGTTTGTATAATATGTGTATTTGTTATAATCTTTTTTTGTTGTTTATTGTTCATATTTTTTATTGATTGTGTGATACTGTAACATGGAGATGCTCCATTCACTGCCTGTGTCATGCTGGATAGCTAGGGGGCAGACCCGCACTATGTTATATATATGTGAAATATATATTTTGGGCGCTGGTTAACGATAGCCATTGATTTTGGATCCTTATGAGTGATAGTTTTATACATATCGGAATTTGTGGCCTGTTAACAGTTTCTGTTAGATGTAGCACTCCGGGGTTGAATCTGACGCGATTGCAGCGCACTTCTGCCTTGTGGAATGTGGACTTCTGGTAAATGGAATGCAAGCACTTCCGGTGGTGTCCGGAAGTGCATATAGAGTGCGGTCCGTGGCCTGGCTATTTAAGGGTGCCGTGGGCAATGGAGGATATGCTGCTGCTGCTGGACTTTGCTTGTCTTGACAAAGGTCCACCTGGGACCGAAACGTCGACATGTTTTTAAATATGTGACCAATAAAGAAAACAGCACTGTTGCTGTACTGGTGAGTGCCCCATTTCTCTTCTCTCTCTCTCTATATATATATATATCTCTCTCTATATATATATATATATATATATATAGCACTCTTCTGAGGTCATTGTGTGTATCTGGCACTTTACTGTGGTCATTTTTTGTATCTGGCACTATACTGGGGTCAGTATGTGTATCTGGCACTATACTGGGGTCATTATGTGTATCTGGCACTCTACTGGGGTCATTATTTGTATCTGGTGCATATACTACTGTTCTCTCCCGGTGTAACCCAGGCACATACACAACAGCTTGAAGTGGGCAGAGAGGAAGAGCTCTTTTTCTTTATATACTATGCTAGGTGGTGCCTATAATGGCTGGCCACTCCTCTATGGTCATGTGGCCACACCCCTGCAAGAATATGGCAACGACCCTTAGTGGGCCCCTGTGATTGCATTTCCCTGGTGGCTCTGAGTCAAATATAGGTGTATTAGGGTGCTCATGTATAGGCATATATGGCAGCATGAGGTACTGTACAGTATATCAAGTGGCATACATTATAAAGAGGCATGAAGAATTTAAAGGGACATGGGGGCTCTTAAAAATGAAAACGTGGTAACCCTAGCCCAGTGTCTCAGATTTACAGTATGTGGGTTTTTTGTTCATTGATTCTCTTAATTTCATCTGTATCTACTTGATTATTCTGTACATGACCACACTGCAGAAATCAGGCCACATGGAAAAATTGCTGCTAGTCCTCATAGTTGCAGTCAGGGGCGGATTGGGAACAAAAAGGGGCCCTGGTAAAATTTGTACTAGTGGACCCACATGGGCAGCACCAGAGGTGTAAGGTCTAGCCATGGGCCATGGCAGCAGCACCCTCCCCCCAAGACTTTCCAGATAGTGGGGATGTCCAGCATCAAGGGGGAAGTTAAAAGGAAATAAAATTAAATATTATGAGCACATTATATGATACACCTTCAGAATTTAGGAAACTATATCATTCTTTAGAAAGATATATTTTCTTGCTTATTACACCAACTGTATCCCAATCACTATTCACTCAATCTTATATGTCAGCCAAGCTGGCAGACAAACAGAGCATACACTAGATCATCTGCAATCACAGGCTAAGTGGCAAAGTCATTTTCATATATGCAAATTATTTTGCATCTTATTCATTATGTTTATAAAAAGGACCACATGTCCTCAAACAAAACAGGCCCCACGGGTGCGCCGGCCCACCGGGGATCTTCCCTGTGAACCCTATGGCCAATCCGCCTCTGGTTGCAGTACATCATGTACATCATATAGCAATACTCATCAATGGTTATCTGAAGATACAGTACAATGCTCTATCCAAAATACTTGCTCAGCCATGCTTACGTTGAATTCAGTGTTGATGGACCCTGCATCACCTAGTCAGTAGATTCAACTTGATATTCTTGTTGTTCCCACTACTCTGTTTTTTAATAGTCTATCAATGGAATAGACAATCAGAAAACACATCGGGGAAGGAACTGTATTCAAAGGTCATCATTTACTATTAACCCTAAACAATTATTTGGGAAATAAGTATATTGAGTTATTTTGTGACTCATAAGAGTGCATCTAAGAAGATTCCTGATCTTTAACTAATTACATTGTCAATTTAATATTTCCCTTCCATTAACTTTGCAATTTACCCCATTCACCCGTTTTGCTTGGGTGATAAAGTCAGTTATTACCTGAAAACATTAAGCTATATTCTATTATGGGCTAAGTACGCAATTGGCGCACTGAGTACCGTAAGGGTACGCACCTAGCGTAGCAGACGCTAGGCCGTGGGTGCGACGCACGAGCGATACGCACGCTCACTGAATGTTACACAGTAACCCTTAGTAACAACACACCGTAAGGGTATGCTTTACAC
This sequence comes from Pseudophryne corroboree, assembly GCF_028390025.1. Lineage (NCBI taxonomy): Eukaryota > Metazoa > Chordata > Amphibia > Anura > Myobatrachidae > Pseudophryne > Pseudophryne corroboree. Next base: position 710,328,690 of record NC_086445.1, read on the forward strand.
TTTAAACCTTGGCAATTAAATACTATAACGATGTAATGCTTATTAACCTTGATTATATGAGAAGCTGCTTGAGCGATTGAGACGCTCAGAAAAACCCTTTACAGTAACTAGTGAAAACACAAGACCAGGTTAGGATACAAAAACCACTTAGGCTCTAACACCCAGTGGATAATTCTATTTGAGTAAAAAGGGGAAAAACAGTACAGCTTATACACTACAAAACTAACATAAAATCTAAACAGAATAACGAGAAAAATATGAACAATAGCGAACGATCGCAAACACAAGAAAACAGAATGAGTACACAATGAGAACAAATGGCAAACACAGAGGATAACAAAATGGCTACAGAGAACTTACACACGTGGGAATGATTCGCAGGCGCGTCCTGAATCCAGCCCTCAGCCTTCAATGTGAAAACCTTGCAGAGGGAGTGAGTGACTGGACAGGCAATGGTGGTCTTTATATACACAACATACAGTAATAATACAATGGTCCCTATAATCTCATGGTTCATTGGACACAGGAATGTGTCTCTGCATTATAATAAAAGGTCATAGGTGGGTTCGAACAGGTGGGCTGTGCCTTTCTCCAACTGCTCAGGTGGGAGGTATCCTTAGGATTCCCGCCGCATGGGTAATGAACAGCAAATACAGTAAATATCTATAAACTACTTTTGTACATAACTATGCGCAGGAGCGAGCAATCTCTTCCTAACCAACACTGAAATGTTACCAATAAAATACTCTACAGCTGGATACTAGACACCACCATTCTACCTTTAGCTGACCCTTCATATCATGCAAAGAGGAATTTCTCTGTCCAAGAACCATTTACACTAAACATACTTTCTGACATTGTTAAGGGGAATATTCACTATAAAACACACTATGTGGGTAAAATATGTTATGATCGAGTCGCCCGCTAGACGCTCACAAACTCTACCGTAAATGCGCATACACCGCGCGTGATCGCCGGAGCGATCTTACGCAAATTGCGGATATGTGCACGCACGGCAGGGCGTGCGCGCGTGCAGCGGGCATGTGCATGAGGGGTTAGTACAAGGCATATGTATCAGGATATTTTTCGACTTTGACACTGGCTTTTTCATCCACTTGATCCACCACTGGGCTAGAAGCTCATCTAGAAGATAGACACTTTAGAAACAGTTGTTGTGAGATGATTATTGTATTTTTTCCCTTCCATCAATACTCATCATGAAGACTCATTATCACAACACCGATACACTTATATACTCCGGTGAGAACAGTTTATGCAAATTAAATATCAATTGGCCATTACTGAAAAGTTCCTCCAGAGCTGGAAAAATATTCAACAGTGAAGTGAATCAAAAATCACCCAGTCACTAACGTTAATAGCTGATTACACATGCAAGTGAGATTTGTTAAGATACAATGCTGCAATCATCAGCTTTATTAATGCAGGAAACCTTGAAGGGCTTCTTGTAGATATGATTAGCATTTCAGGAGATAGCTATAATTTAGGTTACATGTAATTAGTATCTGTTAAAACACATAAATTGTTTCAAATGGCACAGCATAGGCAGTTTTTCCAACTACAATACACAACATTTCACCTTTGCTGTATATTTGCATACAAATACAGTACCTGCATAATTAATAAAAAAAAAATTGTTACTGTTTTAAATAAAAATAGTCATTAATTTAAAAAAAAATCTTAAATATATATAATCTGCAATAAATAGACTATGTACCCAGGGCCGGTGCAAGGTTTCTTGGCACCCTAGGCAAAACATCTCCCTACTGCCCCCCAACACTATCACTTTCCCAGTCAGTAAGGTGAAAGTGATTAGGCAGAGTCTTATACATTTCCCAGTCGTCTGACTGCATTGACTACAACAAGGATGTATCTCTCAAAGACATCCTTAATTATTTGATGGGTACCCCCTTCCCAGATCCTGGCACCCTACTATCCAGCTGCCTATCTCTTTCTATTTGATTTTGTCTCTCATACATCCATACACTGCCTCTCTCATACACACACACACACACACACACACACACACACACACACACACACACACACACACACACACACACACACACACACAGCCTCTCTCAAACATCCATACACTGCCTCTCACATCCATCCATCCATACACTGCCTCTCTCATACATACACTGCCTCTCTCATTCATACATACATACATACATCCATACACTGCCTCTCTCATACATACATACATACATACATACATACATACATACATACACTGCTTCTCTCATACATACACTGCCTATACATACATGCATACACTGCCTCTTACATCCATCCATCCATCCATCCATCCATCCATCCATCCATCCACTGTCTCTCTCATACATACATACATACACTGCCTCTCCTATACATACATCCATACACTGCCTCTCCCATACATACATCCACTGTCTCTCTCATACATACATACACTGCCTCTCCTAGACATACATCCATACACTGCCTCTCCCATACATACATCCACTGTCTCTCTCATACATACATACATACATACATACATACATACATACATACACTGCCTCTCCCATACATACATCCATACACTGCCTTTCCCATACATACATACATACATACATACACTGTCTCTCTCATACATACATACATACATACATACACTCTCTCACATACATACATACATACATACATACATACACTGCCTCTCTCTCACATACATACATACATACATACATACATCCAATGTCTCTCTCATACATACATACAAACATACATACATACATACATACATACATACAGACATACCCTCTCTCATACATCCATACACTGCCTCTCACATACATACATACATACATACATACATACATACACTGCTTCTCTCATACATACACTGCCTCTCCCATACATACATACATACATACATACATACGTACACTGTCTCTCATACATACATACATACATACACTGTCTCTCTTACATACATACATACATACACTGCCTCTCTCATACATACATCCATACACTGTCTCTCACATACATGCATACATACGTACACTGTCTCTCATTCATACATACATACATACACTGTCTCTCTTACATACATACATACATACATACATACACTGTCTCTTTCATACATACATCCATACATACACTGTCTCTCACATACATACATACATACATACATCCATACATACACTGCCTCTCTCTCACATACATACATCCAATGTCTCTCTCATACATACATACATTCAGACATACCCTCTCTCATACATCCATACACTGCCTCTCACATACATACATACATACATACATACATACATACACTGCTTCTCTCATACATACACTGCCTCTCCCATACATACATACGTACACTGTCTCTCATACATACATACATACATACATACATACACTGTCTCTCTTACATACATACATACATACATACATACACTGCTTCTCTTACATACATACATCCACTGTCTCTCTCATACATCCATACACTGCCTCTCACATACATACATACATACATACATACATACACTGCTTCTCTCATACATACACTGCCTCTCCCATACATACATACATACATACATACGTACACTGTCTCTCATACATACATACATACATACATACATACACTGTCTCTCTTACATCCATACATCCATACATACACTGCCTCTCTTACATACATACACCCACTGTCTCTCTCATACATACATACATACATGTATCCATCCATCCATCCATCCATCCATCCATCCATCCATCCATCCATCCATCCATCCATCCATCCATCCATCCATCCATCCACTGCCTCCATATATACATCCATATATACACTGCCTCCATATATACACTGACTCCAAATATACATAGTCATATATACATAAATCCAACCCCCCTCCTCCCCCAGCCAGGGTGAATTTTGGTCACTTGTCCAGGGTGTGACTCCAGGCAGCGGCATCTTACCGCTGGCCAGGAAGCCATGGTGGGAATACTGCTCCATGCTGTTGTTGCCACCATCTCCCGGATCACGATGCCGTCCAGGATAGCACTGCTGCTGTTGGCGGGGAGGCACTGCTCCCGTTGCTTGTGTCGGCTCCATAGTCCATGGTGGACGCTGACGCTGGTGAGATGCGGGCGGCTGCGTCTAGTGAGAGGCGGGCGGCTGCGTCTAGTGAGAGGCGGGCGGCTGCGGCTAGTGAGGGGCGGGTGGCTGCAGCTGCTGAGGGACGGGCGGCTGCAGCAGCTGATCAATTGCCGGCATTTATCCTCAATCACCCCGCCCCTCCGGAACCCGCAGAAATATATATTTTTTAAAACCGGTACTGTGGGTTGCGTGGGGACATCCCGCTCATCCCTCATGTTAATGTGCTGCTGTGCTAAGTGCCGCCCTCCAGTGGCCGGCGCTCTAGGCAGCTGCCTAAAGCTGCCTAGTGGTAGCGCCGGCCCTGTATGTACCCCTTGATGTAATATACTGATCGGTTTAGCTTAACTATGAAAGTGAAAGCACATTGGGACTTCATTACTACACTACTACACTTTTATGAGTTTGTGGCGATTTATTACATTACTTCGTAGAAATGCACTTTCAGACACTAGCGCAACTCATTATATCTCATACTCACCTATTTTTTCCTTCTATGCTCTGGGAAAAAACTTCATCATGGTTCTGCCCACTTCACTTATATACTGTTCCAGGTGCCCATGAAAAACCCCTTAAGCTCAAGAATGTCCTAAAGTGTAGGCAAGTTCAGTGCCGGACTGAGGCATGTAGGGCCCTTCGAGGAAATGCAGTGGTAGGGGCCCATGTTTAGGGGTGTTACCAAGGGTATTGCTACCATAGGTGCAGGCAGTGCAGCTGTTATGGGGCCCAGAGCTGAGAGGGGCCATCAACTTCCTTGTCAAAGTTACATGTGTTATACAGTATACATTTACGCCATTGGGTGGTACGTAGGGGTCCTTTCAAACGTTTTCCTTGGAGACTGCAATATATCTAGGTAATGCCCCTGGACCTGCTCATTGTAGTGAAACAGGGCACTGTAATGAGGCACCATATGAACGGGGAGCACTATATATCATAATATGAATTGGGAGTACTGTGCGGCATAATGTGTACTGATAGCTCTGAAATGTGACATAGGGTGAACGTAAGTACTACTGCGATTCCTAAAAGAAACTAGGGGACTACTATGGGGCATAACATTAAATAAGGCTCTACTATGGTTCAGAAAATGAACTAGGGCACTATTATAGGGCATAAAATTAACAACTGCTACAGATAAGTGTGTCTCTAGAAGCATTGGGACGGCGGCCCCTTCAAAATGTTGCTATGGGTCCCACAAAGTCCTGGCTATGCACCTGGGTGTTACCAGTCTCTGAGGGGGTGTGGGCAGCTGACACAGAGGCTTGGCTAACTATTAGAAAGTGCATGGTCTGGGCCCCATGCTAAACATATTTAGACTAAATAAGTTAGTAAATACTGCTAATGCATGCATGATAATGTACCAGATTTGTAACAGCAATGCACTGAAGAGAATACAACATAGTCCTGTGTAGTATAAGGTAATATATATATATTGTCAGTGGTGAATTTCCCATTAAACACGTATAATGTATAATTCAAGTGCACAGTCTGGAACTTGATCTTTAGAGGAGGAAGTGGGCCCCTAGGCAGTGGGGCCCAATGAGTGTTTTCCTTGTAACCCCGTGGGCCAGTTCAACCCTGAGTACAGTATGTTAAAGGGACAAGAGCCAGTATAAACAATCTGAGAGTTCTTTTGTGTGAAGAAAGAGGATTCTTAGTGATTTGGCAAAGAAGGCAACATTCCTGTAAATGTGCCCTTTTTTCAGTTCCTTTCTCATTTAAATAGACTTGTTTCACTGAAATAAACATATTTTTTGCACTTCACCAGGGCCGAAACTAGGATTTTCGTCACCCGGGGCAAGGCAAAAGTTTGCGTCCCCAAACCCCCCCCCCCCCACAAAAATAAATAAATAAAAAAACACACAAACAAAAAAAAAACAGTAAAACAAACTCTGTCAGAATAAAATATCAGATTACCAGGAAATTTGGAAAAAGGAGATACTGTACTATCAGGGCCGGTGCAAGGATCCTCAGCTCCCTAGGCAAATCTTCGGGGACACCCCCCCCCCATCCTAAATACACAGTCCCTTAGGTGAAAAAGTGTGGGGGCGCCATCTTATAGGTTCCACAGCCACCGCCTGATAAAGAAGCAGCACTGCAAACTATCATTTCGCACCCTCCCCTAACTCATAAAGGGACAGCGTGCTGCAAAAAAGGGTGTGTGGTCTCACAAGGAAGGGGCAGAGCAGGGAAGCTGAGGGGGAGTTAGAGGAAGGGTGAGGGCAGGGACGCTGAGGGGGAGTTAGAGGGAAGGTGAGGGCGGGGATGCTGAGGGGGGGTTAGAGGGAGGGCGAGGGTAGGGGCGAGGACAGGGAGTTAGAGGGAGGGTGAGGATAGGGACGCTGAGGGGGATTAGAGTGAGGGTGAGGGTAGGGAGGCTGAGGGGGGTTAAAGGGAGGGTGAGGTCAGGGAGGCTGAGGGGGAGTTAGTGGGAGGGTGAGGGCAGGGATGCTGAGGGGGGTTAGAGGGAGGGTGAGGGTAGGAACACTGAGGGGGTTAGATGGAAGGTGAGGGCAGGGACGCAGGGGGGAAGACAGTGGGAGGGTAGGGACACTGAGGGGGGGTTAGAGGGAGGGTGAGGGTAGGGACACTGAGGGGGGTTAGAGGGAGGGTGAGGGTACGGACACTGAGGGGGGTTAGAGGGAGGGTGAGGGTGAGGGCAGGGACGCTGAGGGGGAGTTAGAGGGGGGGTGAGGGTAGGGACGCTAACGGGGGTTAGAGGAAGGGTGAGGATAGGGACGCTGAGGGGGATTAGAGGGAGGGTGAGGGCAGGGATGCTGAGGGGGAGACAGAGGGAGGGTGAGGGTAGGGACACTGAGGGGGGTTAGAGGGACGGTGAGGGTAGGGACACTGAGGGGGGTTAGAGGGAGGGTGGGGGTAGGGACACTGAGGGGGAGTTAGAGGGGGGGTGAGGGTAGGGACGCTAACGGGGGTTAGAGGGAGGGTGAGGATAGGGATGCTGATGGGGATTAGAGGGAGGGTGAGGGCAGGGACGCTGAGGGTGGTTAGAGGGAGGGTGATGATAGGGACGCTGAGGGGGATTAGAAGGAGGGTGAACTGTGAATGGGGTGAGTGCACATCTAAATCTAAGATGCGCACGCGGTCGTGGCAAACGAGGCACAAATGCACCTAGATATAGCCACAACATGCGTGATTACATCTGTACCCCACTTCACCTCACCCCACCCATTACGATTTTCTATAACCCAAGTTGTTTTAAATATTCCCTTATTAAATAGCTACAAACATTTGCAATAAAAAAAACTTACCTTTTTTCTGCAGCAGTGTGCTTCTTCTGCCTTTTCCACTCCTGTTCTTGATGGCCCTCCTCTTTCTGCATAGGCTCCTCTTCTGCTGGACGCCGTTACGCTCCACTCCTGTGAGGGGAGAGAAGAAAAAGAGGGGGGGAGAAAGGGGGGGAGGCAGTGCTGAATACTGCAGTGGCAAGTTTAGAGAGAAGGGAAGAAGAGGGGGTGGTGCTGCTGCCTATATGTCAACTAGTTTGACAGGGCAGGAGGGAGGAGAAATTAAGTAAGGAAAGGGAGGGGGGGTTTGGCCGTGCGGGGCCCTGCCTGCGTCTGTCGCAGAGAGAGAAGGCCTGTTCATGCTGCCAGCGCCGCTGCCTGTAATACACTGTGACTGAGGCAGACGGCAGCAGCAGTTAGGACAGGAGCCATAGACTAGAGGCAGGGCAGAGGGACAGAGATGGAGGAGGCGGGCCGCGGGAGCCGCTCTGCATGGTGCCGGAGCCGCTGCCTGTAATACACAGTGACAGAAGCGGCAGCGGGCAGCTACATACAGGCGAGTGGGGGGACAGTCACTGCCCATTCAGTAAGGAGTCAGGGAGGGGGAAGCACCTCTTCACGCTGCCGGCGCCGCTGCGTGACAGGCGCAGGCTTCGGCAGCTGGCTGCAGTATAGTAGCAGAGCAGGGAGAGCTGCTTTGCGGACTGTGCTGATCTACCCGCCGGCTCGCTCCTACAGTAAATCAGACGACGCCTCTGCTTGTCAGTGTAGGTAGGGAGCGGACTTCTCCCTGGTCATCGCAGCAGCATGGAAGGGGGAGAGCGAGTGATGCAGGAGGGGGAGGTGGGGACAGGAGCCGGACATCCAACACCAGGGAGCGGGCGCCTCGCATCCCTCACAGCGCACATCCTGTGACATACTGTACTGCACTCCACTCAGCACCGCCCTCCAAGTGCCGGCGCCCATAGGCAGCTGCCTAAAGCTGCCTAATGGTAGCGCCGGCCCTGTGTACTATTGGACAATATTCACCTATGTGCATCAAATGCCCTACAGTATGCGTCACATGCCCTGCCAGCGTGTTCAACTACATTATCCACTGTGTGTCCCCATACATTGCACTATATCATAACACTTCGTCACTGCACTACAGTCTCATATCCACTGCACTACATCACTATACTACATCCCCTACAAGCTGAACTACATCACTACACTACATGCCCCTATGCTCTGCACTACATACCCTATATGCTACACTACATCACTACACTACATCCTCTTATATGCTATGCTACACCACATCAGTGCACTACATGCCCCTATATACTGCAATACATTACTACACTACATACCCTATATGGTACACTACATCACTACACTACATCCCCTTATATGCTACACCACATCAGTGCACTACATGCCCCTATATACTGCAGTACATTACTACACTACATACCCTATATGGTATACTACATCACTACACTACATCCCCCTATAAGCTACACCAAATCCCCCCATCTGGGAGGCAAAGCGGAGCTTGATACTGCTAACTGAGAGCACAGTGCGCTTCTATAGCTTGTACAGTGCACTGCACGCTAGTCACAGCACTGCGTGGCAAAGAAGAGAGTTTAAGACAGTAGTTAGTATAGAAGAGATCCCAGGTACTGGAGCTCACCTGCACAGCATTGGAGCCAGCTGTGGGCAGACAGGTGGGTCAGAGACATTGCCAAGGGTGCTGTGCGGTGCCTCACTGGAGCAGCACAGCACTGCCAGTAAAAAAAAACCAAAAAACCTGTTCCTCTGTAACTCCTTGGCGTCCCCTCAATTCCTGCACCCGGGGCACATGGCCCCTTAGCCCCCCCCCCTAGTCACGGCCCTGACTTCACCATCCAGTTACTTCCATTGGCCAGTACAAGTTCTTGCACTCGCACAAAGATTGTCTGCATGGAAGTGTTTCCATGTATTTCCTTGTCAAATTAATTTCACAGGCTACTGTTTTAATCTTCAATTTTTAGTGTGAACATTTCATAAGGATGAATTATCATGAGACGTTAAATGAGGGCTAAATAAGCCCAAAAGCATTTAAACACAGATATGTGTGTAGTATTCCTGCACATGTCGTAGTTTGGGTTGGTAAACAGTTAGTAGTTGTTGCTGGGCTAATTTTTCAATTGCTGGTAACAATGAAATGGAGGTAGGGTGGAGATACAGGAATTGGAGGTTATAGATCTGAAGTTGCTAGGAACCTCCTTTGTTAGTGCAACTGTAGTGTGACACCACCCAAAAGCTGGCACTCTGCATCACACTTCAGTGGATCCAGTATTGAGCCATGGGAGAGGTAGTGAGCTTCCATGACCTCACACCGCCATGGCATATGGCCACTCCCCATTGGTTTATTATGATTTATTTTGACTGAAGGTGCTAGTCAGTCATGCTTTATTGGTCACCATGAATCAATAGAATTAAAGCTGTGACCTCTTTTGCCAAACATACGACTCTTGGTTGGTTTTTTGTTGTTTTCCATATTGTTAGCATAGTATGATTGGAGCAGATATGTTTGGCGTGTACAGAGAGGAGAAAATCAGCTAATTACATTTATCAATACAAAATAGTCATCAAAATGTGTGATTCATATGTCTCTTGGAAATGGTAAAAGTACTGACCAGGGTGAGGAGGTGAACCAGCTTGTTCTGAAAACTAAGGACCCCATCACATCTCCCTATGATAATACATGTTTACATGGCAGGATCATTATATGAAATAAAATTAATATCAAATAACTGGCACATTACATGCACTTAAAACATATTTATCATGAAGTTTAAAATTAAAAAGTGCTTTTTCGCTTGACAACAAATAAGCACTAATAAGGCAAATTGAAAATGTTTGAAAAATATGTGTAAAGCAATGTGCTAATTTTCAAGTGTTTTTAATGCTTTTCTCAAGTGTAAAAGTGTAAAAAATCCTGTAAACTTTATCTTAATTTACTCAAATTAAGTCATCAATGCAGTTAAAAATGTTCTACTAGTTAAATTGCTATTTCTAAAAACACATTATAAGATGACAACTAAATGGAAGAATTGCTTGCTCCCTGCATTCTCATGCTCGAAGAGGTAGAGGCTGCTGCTGCTATGTAGTCATCGACCCAGAGACTGCTGCTGCTGTGTCCAGCACTGTATCTGACCCACACTGTATCCAACCTGCACTGTATCCAAGCCACACAGTATCCAACTCGCACTGTATCCCACACATAATGTAACCAGCACTGTATCCCACCTACACTGTATCCGACTCGCAGTGGCAGAACTAGCGAGCGGTGGGTCCTTGTGCAACAAAATGCTTTGGACCCCCCATCCCATCCAAGTCCACCCCCTCACCCCTGGAGAGGATCTGGTGAGGGGAACCTGCTGAGGGCCAGGGAAATTGATACCTAGCAACAGTGCCGTAATTAGACATTTTAGCGCTCTGTGCAAGAAACGGCATCGGAGCCCCCCCTCTATGTAAAACAGGGGCAGTGCACGGCGTAGGCGTGCACAAAAAAATAGGGGCATGGCTTCGTGGGGAAGGGGTGTGACCACAAAATAATACCAATTCATATAACGGTGCACAGTAGTCTCCATTATTCAAATTACGCCGCACGGTAGCACCACTACACCAGGTAGAGCCCCTTTTACACATTACAGCGGACAGCGTCAACCTTTTACACGTTACGGCAGACAGCGTCAACCTTTTACACATTACGGCAGACAGCGTCCCATTTTTACACATTACGGCAGACAGCGTCCCCTTTTTACACATTACGGCAGACAGATTCCCCTTTTTACACATTACGGCAGATAGAGTCCCCTTTTTTTACACATTACGGCAGACAGCGTCCCTTTTTTACACATTACGGCAGACAGCATCCCCCTTTTACACATTACGGCAGACTGCGTCCCCCTTTTACACATTACGGCAGACAGCGTCCCCCTTTTACACATTACGGCAGACAGCATCCCCCTTTTACACATTACGGCAGACAGAGTCCCCTTTTTACACATTACAGCAGACAGTGTCCCCTTATTACACATTACGGCAGACAGTGTCCCCTTTTTACACATTACGGCACACAGTGTGCCCCTTTTTTACACATTACGGCAGACAGCATCCCCCTTTTACACATTACGGCAGACAGCGTCCCCCTTTTACACATTACGGCAGACAGCATCCCCCTTTCTCTAACGTCCTAGTGGATGCTGGGAACTCCGTAAGGACCATGGGGAATAGCGGGCTCCGAAGGAGGCTGGGCACTCTAGAAAGATTTATGACTACCTGGTGTGCACTGGCTCCTCCCACTATGACCCTCCTCCAAGCCTCAGTTAGATTTCGTGCTCGGCCGAGGTTGGATGCACACTAGGGGCTCTCCTGAGCCCTTAGAAAGAAAGTATAGTTTTAGGTTTTTTATTTTCAGTGAGACCTGCTGGCAACAGGCTCACTGCAGCGAGGGACTAAGGGGAGAAGAAGCGAACTCGCCTGCTTGCAGCCGGATTGGGCTTCTTAGGCTACTGGACACCATTAGCTCCAGAGGGATCGACCGCAGGCCCAGTCCTTGGTGTTCGGTCCCGGAGCCGCGCCGCCGTCCCCCTTACAGAGCCAGAAGCAAGAAGAGGTCCGGAAAAACGGCGGCAGAAGACATCAGTCTTCACCAAGGTAGCGCACAGCACTGCAGCTGTGCGCCATTGCTCCTCATGCACACTTCACACTCCGGTCACTGAGGGTGTAGGGCGCTTGGGGGGGGGGGCGCCCTGAGCAGCAATAAAAACACCTTGGCTGGCAAAAATACCACAATATATAGCCCCAGAGGCTATATATGTGGAAAATACCCCTGCCAGAATCCAGAAAAAAGCGGGAGAATAGGCCGCGGAAAAGGGGCGGAGCTATCTCCCTCAGACACACTGGCGCCATTTCTCCTTCACAGATCCGCTGGAAGGAAGCTCCCTGGCTCTCCCCTGCAGTCTACACTACAGAACAGGGTAAAAACAGAGAGGGGGGGCACTAAATTTGGGCGCAATACATATATAATATAAAAAGCAGCTATAGGGGACATAACTCAGTTAGTCCCTGCATTATATAGCGCTCTGGTGTGTGCTGGCATACTCTCACTCTGTCCCCCCAAAGGGCTTTTGTGGGTCCTGTCCTCATTCGGAGCATTCCTTGTGTGTGTGCGGTGTGTCGGTACGGCTGTGTCGACATGTTTGATGAGGATAATGATGTGGAGGCGGAGCAGATGCCTTTAGAAGGGATGTCACCCCCTGCGGGGCAGACACCTGAGTGGATGGGCTTATGGAAAGTAATGAGTGCACGTATAGACTCCTTATATAAGAAAATCGACGACATGCCAAATGTTGGACAGCCGACTTCTCAGCTCGTGCCTGCCCAGGCGTCGCATGGGTCGTCAGGGGCTCTAAAACGCCCGCTACCTCAAGCAGACCCAGATGTCGACACTGATACTGACACCAGTGTCGACGACGATGAGTCAAACCTGATGCCCACTAAGGCCATTCACTGTATGATTGAGGCAATGAAAGAGGTGTTAAACATTTCTGATATAACTACAGGTACCACTAAAAAGGGTATTATGTTTGGAGAGAAAAAACTACCCGTAGTTTTTCCCCCATCAGATGAATTAAATGAAGTGTGTGAAGAAGCGTGGGCTTTCCCTGATAAAAAATTGGTAATTCCTAAGAAGGTACTAATGGCGTTCCCTTTCCCGCCAGAGGATAGGTCACGTTGGGAAACACCCCCTAGAGTGGATAAAGCGCTCACACGTTTGTCTAAAAAGGTGGCACTACCGTCTCCGGATACGGCCGCCCTCAAGGAACCTGCTGATAGAAAGCAGGAGGCGATCCTGAAGTCTGTATATACACACACAGGCATTATACTTAGGCCAGCTATTGCGTCAGCTTGGATGTGCAGTGCTGCCGCTGCATGGTCAGATAAACTGTCAGAAAATATTGACACATTAGACAGAGACACGATCCTGTTAACCATAGACCATATAAAAGACTCAGTCTTATATATGAGAGATGCACAGAGGGAAATCTGCCGACTGGCATCTAAAGTAAGTGCATTGTCCATTTCTGCTAGGAGAGGCTTATGGACTCGCCAATGGACAGGAGATGCAGATTCAAAAAAGCACATGGAAGTGTTACCATATAAGGGTGAGGAATTATTTGGGGATGGTCTCTCGGACCTAGTTTCCACAGCAACGTCTGGGAAGTCAGCATTTTTACCCCATGTCCCCTCACAGCCTAAGAAGGCGCCGTTTTATCAGGTTCAGTCCTTTCGGACCCAGAAAAACAGGCGTGGAAAAGGCGGGTCTTTTCTGTCCTGAGGCAGAGGTAGGGGAAAAAGGCTGCAACAAACAGCAGGTTCCCAGGAGCAAAAGTCCTCCCCCGCTTCTTCTTCCAAGTCCGCCGCATGACGGTGGGGCTCCACAGGCGGAGCCAGGTACGGTGGGGGGTCGCCTCAAAAATTTCAGCGATCAGTGGGTTCGCTCACAGGTGGATCCCTGGATCCTGCAAATAGTATCTCAGGGGTACAAGCTGGAATTCGAGGCGTCCCCACCCCACCGGTTCCTAAAATCTGCCTTGCCGATTGCTCCCTTAGACAGGGAGGCGGTGCTAACGGCAATTTACAAGCTGTATTCCCAGCAGGTGATAATCAAGGTACCCCTACTTCAACAAGGCCGGGGTTATTATTCCACACTATTTGTGGTACCGAAACCGGACGGTTCGGTGAGACCCATTCTAAATTTGAAATCCTTGAACACATACATAAAGAAATTCAAGTTCAAGATGGAATCGCTCAGGGCGGTTATTGCAAGCCTGGACGAGGGGGATTACATGGTATCCCTGGACATCAAGGATGCTTACTTGCATGTCCCCATTTACCATCCTCACCAGGAGTACCTCAGATTTGTGGTACAGGATTGCCATTACCAATTCCAGATGCTGCCGTTTGGACTGTCCACGGCACCGAGGGTATTTACCAAGGTTATGGCGGAAATGATGATACTCCTTCGAAGAAAGGGAGTTTTAATTATCCCGTACTTGGACGATCTCCTAATAAAAGCGAGGTCCAAGGAACAGTTGTTGGTGGGAGTAGCACTATCTCAGGAAGTGCTGCACCAGCACGGCTGGATTCTGAATATCCCAAAGTCACAGCTGGTTCCGACGACACGGCTACTGTTCCTGGGTATGATTCTGGATACAGTCCAGAGAAAAGTGTTTCTCCCGGAGGAGAAAGCCAGGGAGTTGTCATCTCTAGTCAGAGACCTCCTGAAACCAAAACAGGTATCAGAGCATCGCTGCACGCGGGTCCTGGGAAAGATGGTGGCTTCTTACGAAGCAATTCCCTTCGGCAGGTTCCATGCCAGAATCTTTCAGTGGGACCTGTTGGACCAGTGGTCCGGATCGCATCTTCAGATGCATCGCTTAATAACCCTGTCTCCAAGAACCAGGGTGTCTCTACTGTGGTGGCTGCAGAGTGCCCATCTTCTAGAGGGCCGCAGGTTCGGCATACAGGACTGGGTCCTGGTGACCACGGATGCCAGCCTTCGAGGCTGGGGGGCAGTCACACAGGGAAGAAACTTCCAAGGACTATGGTCGAGTCAGGAGACTTCCCTTCACATAAATATTCTGGAACTAAGGGCCATCTACAATGCCCTAAGTCAAGCAAAATCCCTGCTCCTACACCAGCCGGTGCTGATCCAGTCAGACAACATCACGGCAGTCGCCCATGTAAATCGACAGGGCGGCACAAGAAGCAGGATGGCGATGGCAGAAGCCACAAAAATTCTCCGATGGGCGGAGAATCATGTACTAGCACTGTCAGCAGTGTTCATTCCGGGAGTGGACAACTGGGAAGCAGACTTCCTCAGCAGACACGACCTCCACCCGGGGGAGTGGGGACTTCACCCAGAAGTCTTCCAGATGCTGGTAAACCGTTGGGAAAAACCACAGGTGGACATGATGGCGTCCCGTCTCAACAAAAAGTTAAAAAGATATTGCGCCAGGTCAAGGGACCCTCAGGCGATAGCTGTGGACGCTCTAGTGACACCGTGGGTGTACCGGTCGGTTTATGTGTTCCCTCCTCTGCCTCTCATTCCAAAGGTATTGAGAATAATAAGAAAGCGAGGAGTAAACACAATTCTCGTGGTTCCGGATTGGCCAAGACGAGCGTGGTACCCGGAACTTCAAGAGATGCTCTCAGAGGACCCGTGGCCTCTACCGCTCAGACAGGACCTGATACAGCAGGGGCCCTGTCTGTTCGAAGACTTACCGCGGCTGCGTTTGACGGCATGGCGGTTGAACACCGGATCCTAAAGGAAAAGGACATTCCGGAAGAAGTCATTCATACGCTTATTAAGGCCAGGAAAGATGTTACGGCAACGCATTATCACCGCATATGGCGAAAATATGTTGCATGGTGCGAGGCCAATAAGGCCCCAACAGAGGAATTTCAACTAGGTCGATTTCTGCATTTCCTGCAAGCAGGAGTGGATATGGGCCTAAAACTAGGCTCCATTAAAGTACAGATCTCGGCTCTGTCGATTTTCTTTCAAAGAGAACTAGCTTCAGTACCTGAAGTTCAGACTTTTGTAAAAGGAGTGCTGCATATTCAGCCCCCGTTTGTGCCTCCAGTGGCACCTTGGGATCTCAACGTGATGTTGAGTTTCTTAAAATCACATTGGTTTGAGCCACTAAAAACCGTGGATCTGAAATATCTCACGTGGAAAGTGGTCATGTTATTAGCCTTGGCTTCAGCCAGGCGAGTGTCAGAATTGGCGGCTTTATCATGTAAAAGCCCTTATCTGATTTTCCATATGGATAGGGCAGAGTTGAGGACTCGTCCCCAATTTCTCCCTAAGGTGGTGTCAGCGTTTCACCTGAACCAGCCTATTGTGGTGCCGGCGGCTACTAGTGAATTGGAGGACTCCAAGGTGCTAGACGTTGTCAGGGCCCTGAAAATATATGTTCCAGGACGGCTGGAGTCAGAAAATCTGACTCGCTGTTTATCCTGTATGCACCCAACAAGCTGGGTGCTCCTGCTTCTAAGCAGTCTATTGCTCGCTGGATTTGTAGTACAATTCAGCTTGCACATTCTGTGGCAGGCATACCACAGCCAAAATCTGTAAAGGCCCATTCCACAAGGAAGGTGGGCTCATCTTGGGCGGCTGCCCGAGGGGTCTCGGCTTTACAACTTTGCCGAGCAGCTACTTGGTCAGGGGCAAATACGTTTGCAAAATTCTACAAATTTGATACCCTGGCTGAGGAGGACCTGGAGTTCTCTCATTCGGTGCTACAGAGTCATCCGCACTCTCCCGCCTGTTTGGGAGCTTTGGTATAATCCCCATGGTCCTTACGGAGTTCCCAGCATCCACTAGGACGTTAGAGAAAATAAGAATTTACTCACCGGTAATTCTATTTGTCCGTAGTGGATGCTGGGCGCCCATCCCAAGTGCGGATTGTCTGCAATACTTGTAAATAGTTATTGTTAACTAAAGGGTTATTGTTGAGCCATCTGTTGAGAGGCTCAGTTGTTTTCATACTGTCAAACTGGATATAGTATCACGAGTTGTACGGTGTGATTGGTGTGGCTGGTAAGAGTCTTACCCGGGATTCTAAATCCTTCCTTATTATGTCTGCTCGTCCGGGCACGGTGTCCTAACTGAGGCTTGGAGGAGGATCATAGTGGGAGGAGCCAGTGCACACCAGGTAGTCATAAATCTTTCTAGAGTGCCCAGCCTCCTTCGGAGCCCGCTATTCCCCATGGTCCTTACGGAGTTCCCAGCATCCACTACGGACTACGAGAAATAGAATTACCGGTGAGTAAATTCTTATTTTTACACATTACGGCAGACAGTGTCCCCTTTTTACACATTACGGCACACAGTGTGCCCCTTTTTTACACATTACGTCAGACAGCGTCCCCTCTTTTACACATCATGGCAAATAGCGTCACCCTTTTTTACACATTAGGGTAGACAGCATGCCCCTTTTTTACACATTACGGCAGACAGCGTCCCCTTTTTTACACATTAAGGCATACAGCATCCCTCTTTTTACATATTAAGGCAGACAGGATAGATAGATAGATAGATAGATAGATAGATAGATAGATAGATAGATAGATAGATAGACTTACTGTTTCCGCTTGCTGAGGCTTCAGGTGCAGCTTCTGGCAGATCCTGGGCAGGGGAGAAGGAGGAGGGAGGCGGACTCGGGAGCCGCAGCAGCGCAGTGTAATTGGTGGAGGTGCTGCTGCTGTCCCTCTCCTTCACCATTGGCTGCCCTCCGCTGCTGTGAATGCTGGGAAGCGCATCCCAGCATTCACAGCGGCAGAGGGCAGCCTATGGTGAAGGAGAGGGACAGCAGCAGCAGCAGCGCCTCCGCCAATTACATAGTGCTGCTGCGGCTCCCTCCTCCACCTCCCCCCCCACCCCTGTAGCTGGTGCGCTCCTCTCCTTGGCGGTAGTAGCAGCACACAGCGGCAGCCAGGCGGCATGTAATGAGTCAGTTTGACTCATTACATGCCGCTCTGGCTTTGGGCCCCTTGACAGTGGCGGGCCCCAGTGAAAGGCACTGCATGCACTGGCGGTAGTTCTGCCACTGCCGCCTCGCATTGTACCCCGCACTGTATCTGACTCACACTGCAACCTGCACTGTATCCAATCTGCACTGTAACCTGCACTGTATCTGACTCACTCTGTATTCAACCCACACTGTATCTGACCCGTAATGTAACCAGCATTGTATTCCACCCATACCCTCCAACTTAACCCATTCCATCAGGTACAACAGACTCTGTTGCCACTGACAGCTGCAGAGGTAGGGCTGCAGCGCGATTCAAAATTCAAATAGAGGAGCCACACTAACTGCCAGCGAGACCCAGCAAGTGATGTTTGGGGGGGCAGTTGATGTGGCTCCCCTATTTGAATTTTGGACTGTGCTGCAGCCCCATCTCTGCACCTGCCAATGTCAAGGAAGTCCAGGAGCAGAGCATTTTGCACTTAATGGAATGGGTCATGTTGGAGGCCATGTCCACCTGCACTGTAACCCACGCTGTATCCAACCCACAATGTAACCAGCACTGTATTTAACCTGCACTGTAACCTGCACTATATATGACCCACACTGAATACAACCTGCATTGTGTCTGACCCACACTGTATTCAACCTGCAATGTAACCAGCACTGTATGCAACCTGCACTGTATCCAACCCACACTGTGTGTTCCACAATGTAACCCGCTCAATATTTAACTCTGTGTGCCAAAGTATTTTGCACTGTACCCCACACTGCTGTGAAACTATGTTTCATTGATGTACTACAATACAAGTATATACTTTTTAACGGCCATGTAAGGTTCTCAAAATTGAGAACTTATTTTACATCAACCCCAATGTTTTGGTTTTGGATATGTGTTAACTTTGTGTTTTGGTTTTGGATCTAGATGGTAGAGGTCTCTACTGTTCCTCTATTAACTCAAAAATGGAGCAGATTCCTTCACAAAGGATGTAAGGATTTGGGTAAAAATAATCCTACACCCAAGAGCTGACATTTTTGATATTATGCCCAGGTATCTCAACGGCTGAACTGCTGCCACTGGTGGCTGACTTAAGGGCCCCATACACTAGAACGATAATGCCCAATTTAAGCTAATTTAGGGCATTTGGGACGATATATCAGGTGAAATCAGGCATTTTGGAGGTGTTTCTGATCTGATGCACATTCCCGTGAGGGTCGGATCGGCTCCCCTAGATCATTAGTGCTGCACTCGTGATATGTCGGTTCCCGCAGGCATGGCTGGGATCGCATAAGATATATCACATGCAAAATGTACCAAATCATATGGAATCATATGGAACCACCACCAGGAAGCCCCCGGGAGAGTTCAAGGGAAATCGCCTCCGACTTCAGCCTCAGACATTTCGTTCTAGTGTATGGGGAACTTTAGACAAACAACATTATCAACATCTTTATCATCCTCGTTCATGTCAGATAGCATGCAAATATCCCCCTCATCCTGTTCCACTTCCACACTACAGATGAAGCCACGCTAGTCATGGCTCCGTCTGTGCCTAGGTGCCCCCGCCTAGGCGCGTCTAGGATTTGTCATCTCCGTCTCCGACTGGGCGGGCGTGCCAGTGACGGAGATGCGCCCCATTCACTTGCGCGTCCAGTCAGAAATGCTCTGAATGGGGGCGTCTATGTGCACTCCCAGCGTGACTAGGCAGACGGATCACCTAGTCACGCCAGGAGTGCTCATTTGCGATGGAGCCACCTCCATCTGTAGCATCCTCAATTTATATTACAGTATGTCATCATCACTATCTTTACTTGTACTGCTCATCCCCATATGTGCAGATAGTGCATAAATGGTGGAAAGAAATGATAGATGTTCTTTATGAGGACAGTGTGAGAAATGTCAGACTCTCACATAGCTAACGTTGACATCCCTAGACTCTACTCATGTAATTGTGAACACATAGTTTATTCTTCAGCCTTAGTGTTCTTTTTTGGGACACTGATTTATTGCTTTTTAAGGTGTTACTTTTCCCCTTTTTAACATTGTGAAAGATTTAGATATCAGGTGCCCTTTCCTAAATTTTCTGCTTCCTCCACCCCTAATCCACCTTTAGTAGATGTTGCAGTACTATCATGACTAGCAGCAGCTTTAGTGCTAGTGTTTGGTTGCTGCTCCTGATCTCATTTCGACTCATTGTGATCCAAGAGCACACACAAGATTTTTTTTAACAAATTACATCTCACACTGCAGAGTCACAGTTCTTGTATTTGTGTGAGCACAGTGTGGTACACACCTACGTACTCACAAGTTGTAAAAAAAATATATTTTTAAACTTTTTTCACAAATGACAACTCACCACGCGGAGTCACAGTGCTCACATTTATGTGAACGCAATGGAGTATGGCACCTAAAGCACACACAAACTGTACAAAAAAATATTATTATTTTTTTTTACTTTTTAACAAAATCTTTTGCTGACACCATCGTGCACTGTGTACCAAAAAAGGATTATTGCTGCTGCCCTGTATTAAGAGCTCTGGGCTGCAATGTATACTAGGCAGTGACAAAAAACACCAGTGTGCCCCAAGGGTTAATGCTGCCCTATATGGAGCTCTGAGCTGCAATGTAGTCACAACAGTGACAAAAACACACAAATGTGCAGTGTGCATTAAGGGGTTATACTACCCTTGTATTAGGACAGAGGACCTGTCAATGACAAAAAAACAAAACAACAGTGGGCCTAATTCAGAGTTGATAGCAGCAGCAAATTTGCTATCAGTAGGGCAAAACCATGTGCACTGCAGGGGTGGTGGTGGTGGTGGTGGGGGGGGCGGATATAACATGTGCAGAGAGAGTTAGATTTGGGTGGGGTGTGTTCAAATTGAAATCTAAATTGCAGTGTAAAAATAAAGCAGCCAGTATTTATCCTGCACAGAAACAAAACAGCAAAACAACCCTCCCAAATCTAACTCTCTCTGTACATATTATATTATCTCTACCCCCCCCCCCCCCGCAGTGCACATGGTTTTGCCCAACTGCTAACAAATTTGCTGCTGCAATCAACTCTGAATTACCCCCACTGTGCTGTGCACCAAATGAAGTTAAGTTACAGCACCCATGTGACAGAAATGCAAGCAATAATATAGATCAGAGGTTCTCAGACGCGGTTCTCAAGGCACCCCAGCGGTCCAGATTTTAGGTATATCCATGGCTCAGCACAGATGGTTTAATCAAATTGACTGAGGCGCTAATTAAGTCACCTGTGGCCAGGCATGGTTAAACTTAAAACCTGGACTGTTGGGGTGCCTTGAGGACCGCGTTTGAGAACCTCTGATATAGATGTTTCTAACCTGCACTATAAAAAATAAAAAGGAATTGTTTTGCTAACTGCCTATAGTACATCCATCGAGCTCGGCCAGTAGTTAACTTTGGACATGACAAACAGTGACTCCTTGCTTTAAATCTTCCTCAGCACCAGTGAGCAGTGCACCAAAAATGATGGATACAACAGTAACCCTGGCCTTAGGAGCTCTGGGCTGTTTACCAGTAATGGACTGTTATATAAAATAAATAATCTATATTTATTATTATTATTATTATTATTATTAATATATTCATTTATTTTCTGTCTGACTAGTGGATGTGCTCTCACTCTGGTGTCTGCTGTGAAATGGCGCCCAAATCACAGTGGGAGGGACTTATATTGGATCCAATACCCACGAGATCTAACACTGGGATGATGGCGTTTTGCTTTGAATTGGAAAGAGGAAAACCTAAGCCATGGCTCGGATTCCCTTGCATCCATGAAGTTCAGACGGGATCGATTTTCTGAAAACCAAGCCTGCACATCTCTACTCAAATAACTGGAAATCAACATTTATGAAGGTTAATAATACTTTAGGAACAAAAATAAATCCAAATTATTAATCCAAATAAATCCAGAGACACTATAATAATATAACAATTGCAGAGACACTATAATAATATATAATATTCCGAACAGGGAATCAATATCATAATAGAGTGTAGTTTTCCTATTGCTCATTTTATTATTAAAATGATGGCGGTATCTTGGGTGTTTTATCAAATTCCAATATAAATTCCAATATAATCAGTCATTTGGACTAACTAAACATAATTTAACAAAGGCATTTGGTTAATAGAAAATAGGACAGTAACATTTGGTAACTATGGGGGTGATTCAGTAAGGATCGCTGATGTGATCCTTACTGCATTTACCCCTATGGTCCGGTCTTGTGCGTTCGCGTCAATCAGGCAGAGGCGTTGCATCCCTGCAATCGCATCTCCCAGGTCACGTATGTGCAGAACGGGCCTTACACGTACGCACTGCCCCAGTAATCAGCCAAATGCAGCGATCGATACTGAATAAGGCACTTTATTCATTAATACATTTACTCCTCATACTTTTGTAGACAAGCTGCAGCTTCAAGCTCACGATTTCAGCAAGATTTTTTGGAAATATTAGCAACATTTGCAGAAATCTGTAGTTGCACATAGTTTGATGGATGACTATTTGGGACAATTCTAAGCGAACAGCTGGCTGAATATTTTGCAGGGTCATATGTAGGAATTATTTTACTATATGATAAAATTGTTTTTGTTTCTCATTAAACTTCACTTGTGCAACTAATGTTAAAAAAAAGAATTATTCCTGAATTGATTTTTCTCAATATATTTTATTACTGGGTATATGAGTTGTCTACACACACACACACACACAGACACACACACACACACACACACACACACACACACACACACACACACACACACACACACACACACACACACACACACACACACACACACACACACACATTAAATATGGATAATGACAGCTAGAGAGAAGTTATATGCATTACATTTCATTTCGCTCTGAGATATCACATAAGCGGAAATTATATTTTTCTGGTGTGGGCACAGATGAAAGAGTCTTTCTAGCAACATTTAAGTAACTGGAATCACCAATCAACAGCGTTTACATCTGCGATACACCTCTTTCTTTAGAAAGAGCAAATACAAACCTGTGTAATAAAATAACACACTATATTATCATATATACTGTATATTGCTATGGGTGGTAAAACAAAGTTTATATAAGTTAAATGTCATTTTTTTCCCCTTGAAATGTAGCCCATGCACAGTTGGAGAACTCAGTGTGCATTGAGGGGAGGGGTTGGTAAACCTTGTAGTTTGGGTTGTTTCACCTACTGTATTCTTGACACAGAACCTCCACTATCATCCACAATCTGCTGGATGTAGCACCTGGCATGATGCCATAATGGTCAATTTGTGAACCTTTCACCTGACTGTCTAAATCAAGCACATTCACACTTACTGACAAAGGTGTTGATAAGCCAATAAGAACAATTATTTAAAACTAGTGATGAGCGGGTTCGGTTCCTCGGAAACCAAACCCCCCCGAACTTCACCGGGTCCGAGGCATACTCGGATTCTCCCGTATGGCTCGGTTAACCCGAGCGCGCACGGACGTAATCATCCCGCTGTCGGATTCTCGCGAGATTCGGATTCTATATAAGCAGCCGCGCGTCGCCGCCATTTTCACTCGTGCATTGGAAATGTTAGGGAGAGGACGTGGCTGGCGTCCTCTCCGTTTATTCGTTGTTGATGCAAATATTTGTGCTTGCTTATATCTTAATTGTGGGGACTGGGGAGCAGCTGTATTATTAATATAGGAGGAGTACAGTGCAGAGTTTTGCTGATCAGTGAACACCAGTTTTATCCGTTCTCTGCCTGATAAAAACGCTCCTTATCTGTGCTCAGTGTGCTGCATATATCTGTGCTCACACTGCTTAATAGTGGGGACTGGGGAGCAGCTGTATTATATAGGAGGAGTACAGTGCAGAGTTTTGCTGACAGTGACCACCAGTATACGTTGTCTGCCTGAAAAACACTCCATATCTGTGCTCAGTGTGCTGCATATATCTGTGCTCACACTGCTTTATTGTGGGGACTGAGGACCACCAGTATATTATTTAGGAGGAGTACAGTGCAGAGTTTTGTTGACAGTGACCACCATTATACGTTGTCTGCCTGAAAAACACTCCATATCTGTGCTCAGTGTGCTGCATATATCAGTGCTCACACTGCTTTATTGTGGGGACTGGGGACCAGCAGTATTATATAGGAGGAGTACAGTGCAGAGTTTTGCTGACCAGTGACCACCAGTATACGTTGTCTGCCTGAAAAACACTCCATATCTGTGATGCATTGTAGTATATAGTAGGAGTACAGTGCATAATTTTGCTGACCACCAGTATATAATATATAGGAGTACGGTACAGAAGGCCACTGCTGTACCTACCTCTGTGTCGTCAAGTATACTATCCATCCATACCTGTGGTGCATTTCAGTTTTGCACAGTTTGCTGACCACCAGTATATAATATATAGCATTACGGTACAGTAGGCCACTGCTGTACCTACCTCTGTGTCGTCAAGTATACTATCCATCCATACCTGTGGTGCATTTCAGTTTTGCACAGTTTGCTGACCACCAGTATACAATATATAGCATTACGGTACAGTAGGCCACTGCTGTACCTACCTCTGTGTCGTCAAGTATACTATCCATCCATACCTGTGGTGCATTTCAGTTTTGCACAGTTTGCTGACCACCAGTATATAATATATAGCATTACGGTACAGTAGGCCACTGCTGTACCTACCTCTGTGTCGTCAAGTATACTATCCATCCATACCTGTGGTGCATTTCAGTTTTGCACAGTTTGCTGACCACCAGTATATAATATATAGCATTACGGTACAGTAGGCCACTGCTGTACCTACCTCTGTGTCGTCAAGTATACTATCCATCCATACCTGTGGTGCATTTCAGTTTTGCACAGTTTGCTGACCACCAGTATATAATATGTAGCATTACGGTATAGTAGGACACTGCTGTACCTACCTCTGTGTCGTCAAGTATACTATCCATCCATACCTGTGGTGCATTTCAGTTTTGCACAGTTTGCTGACCACCAGTATATAATATATAGCATTACGGTACAGTAGGCCACTGCTGTACCTACCTCTGTGTCGTCAAGTATACTATCCATCCATACCTGTGGTGCATTTCAGTTTTGCACAGTTTGCTGACCACCAGTATATAATATATAGCATTACGGTACAGTAGGCCACTGCTGTACCTACCTCTGTGTCGTCAAGTATACTATCCATCCATACCTTTGGTGCATTTCAGTTTTGCACAGTTTGCTGACCACCAGTATATAATATTAGAGATGAGCGCCTGAAATTTTTCGGGTTTTGTGTTTTGGTTTTGGGTTCGGTTCCGCGGCCGTGTTTTGGGTTCGAACGCGTTTTGGCAAAACCTCACCGAATTTTTTTTGTCGGATTCGGGTGTGTTTTGGATTCGGGTGTTTTTTTCAAAAAACACTAAAAAACAGCTTAAATCATAGAATTTGGGGGTCATTTTGATCCCAAAGTATTATTAACCTCAAAAACCATAATTTACACTCATTTTCAGTCTATTCTGAATACCTCACACCTCACAATATTATTTTTAGTCCTAAAATTTGCACCGAGGTCGCTGTGTGAGTAAGATAAGCGACCCTAGTGGCCGACACAAACACCGGGCCCATCTAGGAGTGGCACTGCAGTGTCACGCAGGATGTCCCTTCCAAAAAACCCTCCCCAAACAGCACATGACGCAAAGAAAAAAAGAGGCGCAATGAGGTAGCTGTGTGAGTAAGATTAGCGACCCTAGTGGCCGACACAAACACCGGGCCCATCTAGGAGTGGCACTGCAGTGTCACGCAGGATGTCCCTTCCAAAAAACCCTCCCCAAACAGCACATGACGCAAAGAAAAAAAGAGGCGCAATGAGGTAGCTGTGTGAGTAAGATTAGCGACCCTAGTGGCCGACACAAACACCGGGCCCATCTAGGAGTGGCACTGCAGTGTCACGCAGGATGTCCCTTCCAAAAAACCCTCCCCAAACAGCACATGACGCAAAGAAAAAAAGAGGCGCAATGAGGTAGCTGTGTGAGTAAGATTAGCGACCCTAGTGGCCGACACAAACACCGGGCCCATCTAGGAGTGGCACTGCAGTGTCACGCAGGATGTCCCTTCCAAAAAACCCTCCCCAAACAGCACATGACGCAAAGAAAAAAAGAGGCGCAATGAGGTAGCTGACTGTGTGAGTAAGATTAGCGACCCTAGTGGCCGACACAAACACCGGGCCCATCTAGGAGTGGCACTGCAGTGTCACGCAGGATGTCCCTTCCAAAAAAACCCTCCCCAATCAGCACATGATGCAAAGAAAAAGAAAAGAAAAAAGAGGTGCAAGATGGAATTGTCCTTGGGCCCTCCCACCCACCCTTATGTTGTATAAACAAAACAGGACATGCACACTTTAACCAACCCATCATTTCAGTGACAGGGTCTGCCACACGACTGTGACTGATATGACGGGTTGGTTTGGACCCCCCCCAAAAAAGAAGCAATTAATCTCTCCTTGCACAAACTGGCTCTACAGAGGCAAGATGTCCACCTCATCTTCACCCTCCGATATATCACCGTGTACATCCCCCTCCTCACAGATTATCAATTCGTCCCCACTGGAATCCACCATCTCAGCTCCCTGTGTACTTTGTGGAGGCAATTGCTGCTGGTCAATGTCTCCGCGGAGGAATTGATTATAATTCATTTTAATGAACATCATCTTCTCCACATTTTCTGGATGTAACCTCGTACGCCGATTGCTGACAAGGTGAGCGGCGGCACTAAACACTCTTTCGGAGTACACACTTGTGGGAGGGCAACTTAGGTAGAATAAAGCCAGTTTGTGCAAGGGCCTCCAAATTGCCTCTTTTTCCTGCCAGTATAAGTACGGACTGTGTGACGTGCCTACTTGGATGCGGTCACTCATATAATCCTCCACCATTCTATCAATGTTGAGAGAATCATATGCAGTGACAGTAGACGACATGTCCGTAATCGTTGTCAGGTCCTTCAGGCCGGACAAGATGTCAGCACTCGCTCCTAACTGCCCTGCATCACTGCCAGCGGGTGGGCTCGGAATTCTTATCCTTTTCCTCGCAGCCCCAGTTGCGGGAGAATGTGAAGGAGGAGCTGTTGACGGGTTACGTTCCGCTTCAGTTGACAATTTTCTCACCAGCAGGTCTTTCAACCCCAGCAGACCTGTGTCTGCCGGAAAGAGAGATCCAAGGTAGGCTTTAAATCTAGGATCGAGCACGGTGGCCAAAATGTAGTGCTCTGATTTCAACAGATTGACCACCCGTGAATCCTTGTTAAGCGAATTAAGGGCTGCATCCACAAGTCCCACATGCCTAGCAGAATCGCTCCCTTTTAGCTCCTTCTTCAATGCCTCCAGCTTCTTCTGCAAAAGCCTGATGAGGGGAATGACCTGACTCAGGCTGGCAGTGTCTGAACTGACTTCACGTGTGGCAAGTTCAAAGGGCATCAGAACCTTGCACAACGTTGAAATCATTCTCCACTGCACTTGAGACAGGTGCATTCCACCTACTATATCGTGCTCAATTGTATAGGCTTAAATGGCCTTTTGCTGCTCCTCCAACCTCTGAAGCATATAGAGGGTTGAATTCCACCTCGTTACCACTTCTTGCTTCAGATGATGGCAGGGCAGGTTCAGTAGTTTTTGGTGGTGCTCCAGTCTTCTGTACGTGGTGCCTGTACGCCGAAAGTGTCCCGCAATTTTTCTGGCCACCGACAGCATCTCTTGCACGCCCCTGTCGTTTTTAAAAAAATTCTGCACCACCAAATTCAAGGTATGTGCAAAACATGGGACGTGCTGGAATTTGCCCATATTTAATGCACACACAATATTGCTGGCGTTGTCCGATGCCACAAATCCACAGGAGAGTCCAATTGGGGTAAGCCATTCCGCGATGATCTTCCTCAGTTGCCGTAAGAGGTTTTCAGCTGTGTGCGTATTCTGGAAAGCGGTGATACAAAGCGTAGCCTGCCTAGGAAAGAGTTGGCGTTTGCGAGATGCTGCTACTGGTGCCGCCGCTGCTGTTCTTGCGGCGGGAGTCCATACATCTACCCAGTGGGCTGTCACAGTCATATAGTCCTGACCCTGCCCTGCTCCACTTGTCCACATGTCCGTGGTTAAGTGGACATTGGGTACAACTGCATTTTTTAGGACACTGGTGAGTCTTTTTCTGACGTCCGTGTACATTCTCGGTATCGCCTGCCTAGAGAAGTGGAACCTAGATGGTATTTGGTAACGGGGGCACACTGCCTCAATAAATTGTCTAGTTCCCTGTGAACTAACGGCGGATACCGGACGCACGTCTAACACCAACATAGTTGTCAAGGACTCAGTTATCCGCTTTGCAGTAGGATGACTGCTGTGATATTTCATCTTCCTCGCAAAGGACTGTTGAACAGTCAATTGCTTACTGGAAGTAGTACAAGTGGGCTTACGACTTCCCCTCTGGGATGACCATCGACTCCCAGCGGCAACAACAGCAGCGCCAGCAGCAGTAGGCGTTACACGCAAGGATGCATCGGAGGAATCCCAGGCAGGAGAGGACTCGTCAGACTTGCCAGTGACATGGCCTGCAGGACTATTGGCATTCCTGGGGAAGGAGGAAATTGACACTGAGGGAGTTGGTGGTGTGGTTTGCGTGAGCTTGGTTACAAGAGGAAGGGATTTACTGGTCAGTGGACTGCTTCCGCTGTCACCCAAAGTTTTTGAACTTGTCACTGACTTATTATGAATGCGCTGCAGGTGACGTATAAGGGAGGATGTTCCGAGGTGGTTAACGTCCTTACCCCTACTTATTACAGCTTGACAAAGGGAACACACGGCTTGACACCTGTTGTCCGCATTTCTGGTGAAATACCTCCACACCGAAGAGCTGATTTTTTTGGTATTTTCACCTGGCATGTCAACGGCCATATTCCTCCCACGGACAACAGGTGTCTCCCCGGGTGCCTGACTTAAACAAACCACCTCACCATCAGAATCCTCCTGGTCAATTTCCTCCCCAGCGCCAGCAACACCCATATCCTCCTCATCCTGGTGTACTTCAACACTGACATCTTCAATCTGACTATCAGGAACTGGACTGCGGGTGCTCCTTCCAGCACTTGCAGGGGGCGTGCAAATGGTGGAAGGCGCATGCTCTTCACGTCCAGTGTTGGGAAGGTCAGGCATCGCAACCGACACAATTGGACTCTCCTTGTGGATTTGGGATTTCAAAGAACGCACAGTTCTTTGCGGTGCTTTTGCCAGCTTGAGTCTTTTCAGTTTTCTAGCGAGAGGCTGAGTGCTTCCATCCTCATGTGAAGCTGAACCACTAGCCATGAACATAGGCCAGGGCCTCAGCCGTTCCTTGCCACTCCGTGTGGTAAATGGCATATTGGCAAGTTTACGCTTCTCCTCCGACAATTTTATTTTAGGTTTTGGAGTCCTTTTTTTACTGATATTTGGTGTTTTGGTTTTGACATGCTCTGTACTATGCCATTGGGCATCGGCCTTGGCAGACGACGTTGCTGGCATTTCATCGTCTCGGCCATGACTAGTGGCAGCAGCTTCAGCACGAGGTGGAAGTGGATCTTGATCTTTCCCTAATTTTGGAACCTCAACATTTTTGTTCTCCATATTTTAATAGGCACAACTAAAAGGCACCTCAGGTAAACAATGGAGATGGATGGATTGGATACTAGTATACAATTATGGACGGGCTGCCGAGTGCCGACACAGAGGTAGCCACAGCCGTGAACTACCGCACTGTACTGTGTCTGCTGCTAATATATAGACTGGTTGATAAAGAGATAGTATACTCGTAACTAGTATGTATGTATAAAGAAAGAAAAAAAAACCACGGTTAGGTGGTATATACAATTATGGACGGGCTGCCGAGTGCCGACACAGAGGTAGCCACAGCCGTGAACTACCGCACTGTACTGTGTCTGCTGCTAATATATAGACTGGTTGATAAAGAGATAGTATACTCGTAACTAGTATGTATGTATAAAGAAAGAAAAAAAAACCACGGTTAGGTGGTATATACAATTATGGACGGGCTGCCGAGTGCCGACACAGAGGTAGCCACAGCCGTGAACTACCGCACTGTACTGTGTCTGCTGCTAATATATAGACTGGTTGATAAAGAGATAGTATACTCGTAACTAGTATGTATGTATAAAGAAAGAAAAAAAAAACACGGTTAGGTGGTATATACAATTATGGACGGGCTGCCGAGTGCCGACACAGAGGTAGCCACAGCCGTGAACTACCGCACTGTACTGTGTCTGCTGCTAATATATAGACTGGTTGATAAAGAGATAGTATACTCGTAACTAGTATGTATGTATAAAGAAAGAAAAAAAAACCACGGTTAGGTGGTATATACAATTATGGACGGGCTGCCGAGTGCCGACACAGAGGTAGCCACAGCCGTGAACTACCGCACTGTACTGTGTCTGCTGCTAATATATAGACTGGTTGATAAAGAGATAGTATACTCGTAACTAGTATGTATGTATAAAGAAAAAAAAAAAAACCACGGTTAGGTGGTATATACAATTATGGACGGGCTGCCGAGTGCCGACACAGAGGTAGCCACAGCCGTGAACTACCGCACTGTACTGTGTCTGCTGCTAATATATAGACTGGTTGATAAAGAGATAGTATACTCGTAACTAGTATGTATGTATAAAGAAAGAAAAAAAAACCACGGTTAGGTGGTATATACAATTATGGACGGGCTGCCGAGTGCCGACACAGAGGTAGCCACAGCCGTGAACTACCGCACTGTACTGTGTCTGCTGCTAATATATAGACTGGTTGATAAAGAGATAGTATACTCGTAACTAGTATGTATGTATAAAGAAAGAAAAAAAAACCACGGTTAGGTGGTATATACAATTATGGACGGGCTGCCGAGTGCCGACACAGAGGTAGCCACAGCCGTGAACTACCGCACTGTACTGTGTCTGCTGCTAATATATAGACTGGTTGATAAAGAGATAGTATACTCGTAACTAGTATGTATGTATAAAGAAAGAAAAAAAAACCACGGTTAGGTGGTATATACAATTATGGACGGGCTGCCGAGTGCCGACACAGAGGTAGCCACAGCCGTGAACTACCGCACTGTACTGTGTCTGCTGCTAATATATAGACTGGTTGATAAAGAGATAGTATACTCGTAACTAGTATGTATGTATAAAGAAAGAAAAAAAAACCACGGTTAGGTGGTATATACAATTATGGACGGGCTGCCGAGTGCCGACACAGAGGTAGCCACAGCCGTGAACTACCGCACTGTACTGTGTCTGCTGCTAATATAGACTGGTTGATAAAGAGATAGTATACTACTAATATTATATACTGGTGGTCAGGTCACTGGTCACTAGTCACACTGGCAGTGGCACTCCTGCAGCAAAAGTGTGCACTGTTTAATTTTAATATAATATTATGTACTCCTGGCTCCTGCTATAACCTATAACTGGCACTGCAGTAGTGCTCCCCAGTCTCCCCCACAATTATAAGCTGTGTGAGCTGAGCAGTCAGACAGATATATAATATATATAGATGATGCAGCACACTGGCCTGAGCCTGAGCAGTGCACACAGATATGGTATGTGACTGACTGAGTCACTGTGTGTATCGCTTTTTTCAGGCAGAGAACGGATATATTAAATAAACTGCACTGTGTGTCTGGTGGTCACTCACTATATAATATATTATGTACTCCTGGCTCCTGCTATAACCTATAACTGGCACTGCAGTAGTGCTCCCCAGTCTCCCCCACAATTATAAGCTGTGTGAGCTGAGCAGTCAGACAGATATATATAATATTATATATAGATAATAGATGATGCAGCACACTGGCCTGAGCCTGAGCAGTGCACACAGATATGGTATGTGTGACTGAGTCACTGTGTGCTGTGTATCGCTTTTTTCAGGCAGAGAACGGATTATAAATAAAACTGGTGGTCACTATCAGCAAAACTCTGCACTGTACTGAGTACTCCTAATGCTCCCCAAAATTAGTAAATCAAGTGTCTCTCTAATCTTTTCTAAACGGAGAGGACGCCAGCCACGTCCTCTCCCTATCAATCTCAATGCACGTGTGAAAATGGCGGCGACGCGCGGCTCCTTATATAGAATCCGAGTCTCGCGATAGAATCCGAGCCTCGCGAGAATCCGACAGCGTCATGATGACGTTCGGGCGCGCTCGGGTTAACCGAGCAAGGCGGGAAGATCCGAGTCGCTCGGACCCGTGAAAAAAAACATGAAGTTCTGGCGGGTTCGGATTCAGAGAAACCGAACCCGCTCATCTCTATATAATATATAGCATTACGGTACAGTAGGCCACTGCTGTACCTACCTCTGTGTCGTCAAGTATACTATCCATCCATACCTGTGGTGCATTTCAGTTTTGCACAGTTTGCTGACCACCAGTATATACTATATAGCAGTACAGTACAGAAGGCCACTGCTCTACCTACCTCTGTGTCGTCAAGTATACTATCCATCCATACCTGTGGTGCATTTCAGTTTTGCACAGTTTGCTGACCACCAGTATATAATATATAGCATTACGGTACAGTAGGCCACTGCTGTACCTACCTCTGTGTCGTCAAGTATACTATCCATCCATACCTGTGGTGCATTTCAGTTTTGCACAGTTTGCTGACCACCAGTATATAATATATAGCATTACGGTACTGTAGGCCACTGCTGTACCTACCTCTGTGTCGTCAAGTATACTATCCATCCATACCTGTGGTGCATTTCAGTTTTGCACAGTTTGCTGACCACCAGTATATAATATATAGCATTACGGTACAGTAGGCCACTGCTGTACCTACCTCTGTGTCGTCAAGTATACTATCCATCCAAACCTGTGGTGCATTTCAGTTTTGCACAGTTTGCTGACCACCAGTATATAATATGTAGCATTACGGTACAGTAGGCCACTGCTGTACCTACCTCTGTGTCGTCAAGTATACTATCCATCCATACCTGTGGTGCATTTCAGTTTTGCACAGTTTGCTGACCACCAGTATATAATATATAGCATTACGGTACTGTAGGCCACTGCTGTACCTACCTCTGTGTCGTCAAGTATACTATCCATCCATACCTGTGGTGCATTTCAGTTTTGCACAGTTTGCTGACCACCAGTATATAATATATAGCAGTACGGTACAGTAGGCCACTTCTCTACCTACCTCTGTGTCGTCAAGTATACTATCCATTCATACCTGTGGTGCATTTCAGTTGTGCGCAGTATATATAGTAGTAGGCCATTGCTATTGATACTGGCATATAATTCCACACATTAAAAAATGGAGAACAAAAATGTGGAGGTTAAAATAGGGAAAGATCAAGATCCACTTCCACCTCGTGCTGAAGCTGCTGCCACTAGTCATGGCCGAGACGATGAAATGCCATCAACGTCGACTGCCAAGGCCGATGCCCAATGTCATAGTAGAGAGCATGTAAAATCCAAAAAACAAAAGTTCAGTAAAATGACCCAAAAATCAAAATTGAAAGCGTCTGATGAGAAGCGTAAACTTGCCAATATGCCATTTACGACACGGAGTGGCAAGGAACGGCTGAGGCCCTGGCCTATGTTCATGGCTAGTGGTTCAGATTCACATGAGGATGGAAGCACTCATCCTCTCGCTAGAAAAATGAAAAGACTTAAGCTGGAAAAAGCACAGCAAAGAACTGTGCATTCTTCTAAATCACAAATCCCCAAGGAGAGTCCAATTGTGTCGGTTGCAATGCCTGACCTTCCCAACACTGGACGGGAGGAGCTTGCGCCTTCCACCATTTGCACGCCCCCTGCAAGTGCTGGAAGGAGCACCCACAGTCCAGTTCCTGATAGTCAAATTGAAGATGTCACTGTTGAAGTACACCAGGATGAGGATATGGGTGTTGCTGGCGCTGGGGAGGAAATTGACAAGTAGGATTCTGATGGTGAGGTGGTTTGTTTAAGTCAGGCACCCGGGGAGACACCTGTTGTCTGTGGGACGAATATGGCCATTGACATGCCTGGTCAAAATACAAAAAAAATCAGCTCTTCGGTGCGGAATTATTTCAACACAAATGCGGACAACAGGTGTCAAGCCATGTGTTGCCTTTGTCAAGCTGTAATAAGTAGGGGTAAGGACGTTAACCACCTCGGAACATCCTCCCTTATACGTCACCTGCAGCGCATTCATCATAAGTCAGTGACAAGTTCAAAATCTTTGGATGACAGCAGAAGCAGTCCACTGACCACTAAATCCCTTCCTTTTGTAACCAAGCTCCTGCAAACCACACCACCAACTCCCTCAGTGTCAATTTCCACCTTACACAGGAAAGCCAATAGTCCTGCAGGCCATGTCACTGGCAAGTCTGACGAGTCCTCTCCTGCCTGGGATTCCTCCGATGCATCCTTGAGTGTAACGCCTACTGCTGCTGGCACTGCTGTTGTTTCTGCTGGGAGTCGATCGTCATCCCAGAGGGGAAGTTGGAAGACCACTTGTACTACTTCCAGTAAGCAATTGACTGTCCAACAGTCCTTTGCGAGGAAGATGAAATATCACAGCAGTCATCCTGCTGCAAAGCGGATAACTCAGGCCTTGGCAGCCTGGGCGGTGAGAAACGTGGTTCCGGTATCCACTGTTAATTCAGAGGCAACTAGAGACTTGATTGAGGTACTGTGTCCCCGGTACCAAATACCATCTAGGTTCCATTTCTCTAGGCAGGCGATACCGAAAATGTACACAGACGTCAGAAAAAGAGTCACCAGTGTCCTAAAAAATGCAGTTGTACCCAATGTCCACTTAACCACGGACATGTGGACAAGTGGAGCAGGGCAGACTCAGGATTATATGACTGTGACAGCCCACTGGGTAGATGCATTGCCTCCCACAGCAAGAACAGCAGCGGCGGCACCAGTAGCAGCATCTCGCAAACGCCAACTCGTTCCTAGGCAGGCTACGCTTTGTATCACCGCTTTCCAGAAGAGGCACACAGCTGACAACCTCTTACGGAAACTGAGGAACATCATCGCAGAATGGCTTACCCCAATTGGACTCTCCTGGGGATTTGTGACATCGGACAACGCCACCAATATTGTGCATGCATTACATCTGGGCAAATTCCAGCACGTCCCATGTTTGGCACATACATTGAATTTAATGGTGTAAAATTATTTAAAAAACTACAGGGGCATGCAAGAGATGCTTTCGGCATTCAGCCACCGCGTGCCGAAGACTGGAGCACCACCAAACATTCCTGAACCTGCCCTGCCATCATCTGAAGCAAGAGGTGGTAACGAGGTGGGATTCAACCCTCTATATGCTTCAGAGGATGGAGGAGCAGCAAAAGGCCATTCAAGCCTATACATCTGCCCACGATATAGGCAAAGGAGGGGAATGCACCTGACTCAAGCGCAGTGGAGAATGATTTCAACGTTGTGCAAGGTTCTGCAACCCTTTGAACTTGCCACACGTGAAGTCAGTTCAGACACTGCCAGCCTGAGTCAGGTCATTCCCCTCACCAGGCTTTTGCAGAAGAAGCTGGAGACATTGAAGGAGGAGCTAAAACAGAGCGATTCCGCTAGGCATGTGGGACTTGTGGATGGAGCCCTTCATTCGCTTAACCAGGATTCACGGGTGGTCAATCTGTTGAAATCAGAGCACTACATTTTGGCTACCGTGCTCAATCCTAGATTTAAAACCTACGTTGTATCTCTCTTTCCGGCAGACACAAGTCTGCAGAGGTTCAAAGACCTGCTGGTGAGAAAATTGTCAAGTCAAGCGGAACGTGACCCGTCAACATCTCCTTCACAT
The DNA here is from genome assembly GCF_028390025.1 of Pseudophryne corroboree. Lineage (NCBI taxonomy): Eukaryota > Metazoa > Chordata > Amphibia > Anura > Myobatrachidae > Pseudophryne > Pseudophryne corroboree. Next base: position 710,364,505 of record NC_086445.1, read on the forward strand.
TCTCCCGCAACTGGGGGTGCGAGGAAAAGGCTAAGAATTCCGAGCCCACCCGCTGGCGGTGATGCAGGGCAGTCTGGAGCGAGTGCTGACATCTGGTCCGGACTGAAGGACCTGCCAACGATTACTGACATGTCGTCTACTGTCACTGCATATGATTCTGTCACCATTGAAAGAATGGTGGAGGATTATATGAGTGACCGCATCCAAGTAGGCACTTCAGACAGTCCGTACGTATACTGGCAGGAAAAAGAGGCAATTTGGAGGCCCTTGCACAAACTGGCTTTATTCTACCTAAGAAGTAGGTCCTGGCCTGCGCACAGACTGCACACAGTGGTTAAAACATTTGATGGTGAGTGAGGTACGAACGGATTTGCAACTGTCTACTGACTGAGGAATTTTTTAAAGCTCAGCGTACACATTCAATTGCACACTTGCATGGTGAATATACACTGCCTTGGGTGGCGACTATTTGAATGCAGCACAACAAATTTAGCAACCCAGCGATCAGGTATGAATCAGCCTCTGTATTAGCTGAAGAATTTTGTACAGAAACAACAGTTGAAGACAATAAGATGACATAAATGTGTGGTAGCATCTGAATAAAAAAGACATTCACACTTTAACTGCAATAGAAGAAAAAAAACACATCAAAATTAATACATGCACTTTAAGTAAAATAATGAATGTAATAGCTCTAAGACATTGTAAATACTTTTCAGCATGATAGCATACTGGGCTCAATAGTAGAACAATAATTATAGTATAATTTTTATACTCTGCAGGGATTACAGTAGTAAATGTAGTTTCTATAGCTTAAATGCCTTCATTTAGAATGAATGTCAGGCATCAGAGGGTTTTAAATCTCCCATACACCCACTGCAAGGTTCACTGATGCCTGTTAGAGGCCAGTGAGTAGGCTGCAGTTTGTAGTGCCAGGGACTGTGGACGTTGGCTGTGCCAAGAGAACCTGGCGGATGGTGACTGCAGGGCATTGTAACTGAATAACTATTGAGCACGGGGAGAGTTAAGACATTTACTTTTCATTTTTTAATTTTAATTTATGTACCTATGTAACAAGGCCCAAGCCTGTGAATGCTATGTCCAGTGTCTGATGCTAGTAAAGACGCTGTGTTTCACTGAAAAACCTGCCTACTGAGTCCTTAATTCCAGTTCCCATTTTACATAGAGATGTTGCCGCGGACACTTTTCGGGTTTTGTGTTTTGGTTTTGGTTTTGGATCTCCGTTCGTGTTTTGGATCTGCATTGTTTTTGTCAAAACCACCGTTTCGGGTTTTGGCTTTGGATCTGGATGTTTTTTTGAAAAAAAAAACATAAAAACAGCTAAAATCATAGAATTTGGGGGTAATTTTGACCCTATGTTATTATTAACCTCAATAACATTAATTTCCACTTATTTCCAGTCTATTCTGAACACCTCACACCTCACAATGTTGTTTTTAGGCCAAATGGTTGCACCGAGGTCGCTGGATGACTAAGCTAAGTGACACAAGTGGGTGGCACAAACACGTGGCCCATCTAGGAGTGACACTGCAGTGGCAGACAGGATGGCAGTTTTAAAAACTAGGCCCCAAAGAGCACATGATGCAAACAAAAAAAGAGGTGCAAGATGGAATTATCTTGGGCCTTCCCACCCACCCATGTGTTGTTTAAACAGGACATGCACAGTTTAATAAACCCATTATATCAGCGACAGGTGGTCCCCCCTAAAAAAAGCTTGCAAATTCTCAGAATCATAGCTAGCTACTAACACACCACCTCCTTCTTTGATGACTTTTCACATTATGAGAAGAGGCAAGAGGAAGAGGACAGTGTCAAGAAGGTGATTCAAAATTAGAGGCACATGCAATCAGGAACAACATACAGGCTTTCACCTCCACTCCTATATTGGTGTGGAAAGGAAGGATCTTCAACCAAGAAAATATATAATTACCACATTACCGGACAAACTAAAAAGTAGGGCCAAAGCCTCCAAATTTGTTCCCCCTTCTAGATTTTCAGGGATTAAGATAATCTTGGATTTAATGCTGGGATGCAAATAAACTGGTTTATGCCACAGGATCAAGATTGGATATTTTCTCTTCCACGGAGTCAGGAAACTTATTTTATGAAAATCATGTGGTTTTCTTTTTTTCCATTTTCTTTAATTGCATTTTTATTTACATATTTTGTGGCAGAAGCCTTATTTTTGTTTTTCAAAGCTCCCAGTTACATGCATATGAGCATACCTGAGTGTCCCAGTTACACGTATGTGTGCATACCTGTGTGTCTTGTTTATTTTAATCATATTTAATTTTTAAATAAAGCAGCCCCTTAGATGTTTTAACAGCCCCTACTGAGCCTCCACAGCAGCCCCAGATGAGGCAAATTGAGTTTGGGTGGGTTGGGTACAGTACTGAGCAGGACTGTGCAGTGATTTTTTATTATTGAACCCCTGCCCTAGTGGAGCTTACCACTCTAGAGTTGAAAATAATTTCATACTATAAGTAGGACTGTGGGATGAAGCAATGCTAACCTCTGTGCCAACAGCATGCCTCAGCCTGGCAAGCCAGACATCTTCCTGGCTGTAAGCTACCATGAGACTCCATACTGGGCCTTATTCAGTAACTGTTTGTGCCTCACAGGAGCTCCTGGCCCATCTAGTGCTGCAGTACAATGGAAAGCTGATGCAATGCAAGATCACTGAAACTCTGTTCTTCTAACATCACAAGGTCTTGCGATAACCCTACGCAGCCCTTAGGAAAAGAACCCTGTACAACAAATACGCATCTTGTGCATAAATAATCCCAGTATGTAGAACATTAATAATAAATCAAAATTAAGGTTGACTAATTGGAGCCATTCATTTGAGTGAGTCCCTAACATGAAATAATTGAGAAGAACCTCTCTCTAATGCTCCGGCAGAAAATCTCTCTTTTACCTCTCCAGCAGCTGAGCTTGATTATGATTCTGTCTCTTCTGAGTCTGCTTGACTTTGGCTACAAATGTGGTCTCATTGGAAAACACATCGTCAAAATGGCAATTTCCATTTCCACCTTTGCGACTATGTTTTCACAAATCTGTTTGTGATGTTGAAGCTTGTTTCATATTCTGCTCTAGGCTTTAATTTAAATTTAGGATCAAGTACAGCAGCACCCCTGGAATTATACAACATAGGCAGCACCCCTGGGGAATTACACAGCACAGCAGACAGGCAACAGCACCCCTGGACTTAAACGGCAGTGGGGCAGCATCCCTGGACTTATAGGGCAGATGGGCAGCACCCCATATAGGGCAGCACCCCTGGAATGATGTGGAAAAGAAAAAACATGCAAGATAGAACCCTTATTTTGTATAAACAGGCAATGCACACTTTAACAAAACAGTAATTTCAGCGACAGGGTCTGCCACACATCTGTGGCTGAAATGATTGGTTTGTTTGGGCCCCCACCACAAAACAAAAGCAATTAAACTCTCCTTGCACAAAGTGGCTCTACAGAGGCAAGATGTCGTCCTCATCCTCAGATCCCCCCCTTCAGTGTTTACATTGTCATCCTCACAGAGAAATAGTATTCAAACAAACCACATCATTTAGGTGTCAGTGGACTGCTTGCGCTATTACACAAAGGGGTATATTTACTAAGGTCCCGATTTTGACCGAGATGCCGTTTTTTCTTCAAAGTGTCATCTCGGTAATTTACTAAGCAGAAATCACGGCAGTGATGAGGCCATTCGTATTTTTTTGCAAGTCCAACAAAAAAAATACGAATGAATACACCATCGGTCAAAACGCGGCTGTTTAAGTATGAATCTCGGTCATTTACTAAGAAGTGCAAAGCAAAAAAAACCAAAACACTGCCGTGAAAAAATACAACTCGTAAAGAAGTGCTAAAAAAAAAACAGACTTGCTTTTTTGAGCCGTGATTGGATAGGCATGCACGGATCCATGAGATCCGTGCATGTATATCAGTGGGAAGGGGTGTGAAAGTGTTAATTTTTTGAAAAAAAATTGCGTGGGGTCCCCCCTCCTAAGCATAACCAGCCTCGGGCTCTTTGAGCCGATCCTGGTTGCAGAAATATGGGAAAGAAAATGACAGGGGTTCCCCCATATTTAAGCAACCAGCATCGGGCACTGCGCCTGGTCCTGGTTCCAAAAATACGGGGGACAAAAAGCGTAGGGGTCCCCCGTATTTTTAAAACCAGCACCGGGCTCCACTAGCTGGACAGATAATGCCACAGCCGGGGGTCACTTTTATATAGTGCCCTGCGGCCGTGGCATCAAATATCCAACTAGTCACCGCTGGCCGGGGTACCCTGGGGGAGTGGGGACCCCTTCAATCAAGGGGTCCCCCCCCCCCAGCCACCCAAGGGCCGGGGTGAAGCCCGAGGCTGTCCCCCCCATCCAATGGGCTGCGGATGGGGGGCTGATAGCCTTTTTGTAAAAGTGTAAGATATTGTTTTTAGTAGCAGTACTACAAGGCCCAGCAAGCCTCCCCCGCATGCTGGTACTTGGAGAACCACAAGTACCAGCATGCGGCGGAAAAACGGGCCCGCTGGTACCTGTAGTACTACTACTAAAAAAATACCCCAAAAAAGACAATACACACACACCTTGAAAGTAAAGTTTTATTACATCCATCCACACAAACATACATACATACTTACCTTATGTTCACACGCAGGTCGGTCCTCTTGTCCAGTAGAATCCATGGGGTACCTGTTGAATAAATTATACTCACCAGATCCAGGGTACCAGGCTCCTCGGATAATCCTTTTGTAATCCACGTACTTGATTAAAAAAATAAAACGGAGACCCGAGCCACGCACTGAAAGGGGACCCATGTTTTCACATGGGTCCCCTTTCCCCGAATGCCAGAAACCCACTCTGACTTCTGTCTAAGTGGGTTTCTTCAGCCAATCAGGGAGCGCCACGTTGTGGCACCCTCCTGATCGGCTGTGTGCTCCTGTACTGACTGACAGGCAGCACGCGGCAGTGTTACAATGTAGCGCCTATGCGGTCCATTGTAACCAATGGTGGGAACTTTCTGCTCAGCGGTGAGGTCACTTTCGGTCAACCGCTGAGCAGAAAGTTCCCACCATTGGTTACAATGGAGCGCATAGGCGCTACATTGTAACACTGCCGTGTGCCGCCTGTCAGTCAGTACAGGAGCACACAGCCGATCAGGAGGGTGCCACAACGTGGCGCTCCCTGATGGCTGAAGAAACCCACTTAGACAGAAGTCAGAGTGGGTTTCTGGCATTCGGGGAAAGGGGACCCATGTGAAAACATGGGTCCCCTTTCAGTGCGTGGCTCGGGTCTCCGTTTTATTTTTTTATTAAGTACGTGGATTACAAAAGGATTATCCGAGGAGCCTGGTACCCTGGATCTGGTGAGTATAATTTATTCAACAGGTACCCCATGGATTCTACTGGACAAGAGGACCGACCTGCGTGTGAACATAAGGTAAGTATGTATGTATGTTTGTGTGGATGGATGTAATAAAACTTTACTTTCAAGGTGTGTGTGTATTGTCTTTTTTGGGGTATTTTTTTAGTAGTAGTACTACAGGTACCAGCGGGCCCGTTTTTCCGCCGCATGCTGGTACTTGTGGTTCTCCAAGTACCAGCATGTGGGGGAGGCTTGCTGGGCCTTGTAGTACTGCTACTAAAAACAATATCTTACACTTTTACAAAAAGGCTATCAGCCCCCCATCCGCAGCCCATTGGATGGGGGGGACAGCCTCGGGCTTCACCCCTGGCCCTTGGGTGGCTGGGGGGGGGACCCCTTGATTGAAGGGGTCCCCACTCCCCCAGGGTACCCCGGCCAGGGGTGACTAGTTGGATATTTGATGCCACGGCCGCAGGGCACTGTATAAAAGTGACCCCCGGCTGTGGCATTATCTGTCCAGCTAGTGGAGCCCGGTGCTGGTTTTAAAAATATGGGGGGACCCCTACGCTTTTTGTACCCCGTATTTTTGGAACCAGGACCAGGCGCAGAGCCCGATGCTGGTTGCTTAAATATGGGGGAACCCCTGTCATTTTTCCCCCCATATTTCTGCAACCAGGATCGACTCAAAGAGCCCGAGGCTGGTTATGCTTAGGAGGGGGGACCCCACGCCATTTTTTTTACAGTTTTACAGTGCTTATTTAAAAAAAAAAAAAAAAAAATGAACCCCAGCACGGATCACACAGATCCGGCCGAGATTCATTTAGAAAAAGTCGGCAGTGTTTTGCTAATCACTGCCGTAAAAAAAAAAAAAAAACACGAATGACATCGACATCGGAACAAAAGAAAATGCAGAATACGACAGCTTAGTAAATTAGTCGTAATAAATTCAAAAAGTTGCAGTTTTACACTTTCGATGTCATTCGTGATTATTCTCACCAAATCGGGAGAATTACGAATGTTAGTAAATATACCCCAAAGTTTCTGAACTTTACAATGATTTATGATGAATGCACCGCAGTTCACGTACAGTATAAGGGAGGATGTTCCTAGGTGGTTAACGTCCTTACCCCTACTTATTAAGGATTAACAAAGGCAACAAATTGCTTGACACCTGTTGTCCGGATTTGTGGAGAAATAATTCCACACCAAAGAGGTGGCTTTTTTGGTATTTTGCCCACGCATCACAATGGGCTTTTTCATCCCATGGCCAACAACTGTCTCCACTGGTGCCTTATTCAAACAAACCACATCACCATCAGAATCTTCATCGTCAACTTCCTTATCAGCGCCAGCTACATTAATATCCTCCTCATCCTAGTGTACTTCTACAGTGACACCCTCAATCTCAATATCAGCAACTGGATTGGCGGTGCTCCTCCCAGCACTTGCAGAGGGTGTGCAAATGGTGGTAGGCGCCTCCTTTTCCCATACAGTGTTGTGAAGGTCAGGCCTAGACATCACAACAGCGGACATACTTGGACTCTCCTTGTGGATTTGTGATATTTTTACAGCATACATGATAGTGCCAGCACCCATGTGATTTCACAACACCCCTGTAATTTTACAGCATACAAGACAGGGCCAGCTCCCCTTTATATTCACAGCATCCCAGTATTTTTACAGCATACAGTACAGGGCCAGTGTACACCCTTGTATTTTTACAGCACACAGGACCAGTGTACTTTTATTTTAACAACAGCACCCCTATAATTTTTACAGCATACAAGACCAGTGTACTTTTATTTTAACAGCAACCCTGTATTATTAGAGCATACAGGACTAGTGTACTTTTATTTTAACAACAGCACCCCTGTATTTTTAAAGCATGCAGGACCAGTGTACTTTTATTTTAACAACAGCACTCCTGTATTATTACAGCATACAGGACCAGTGTACTTTTATTTTAACAACAGCACCCCTGAATTTTTACAGCATACAAGACAGGGCCAGTATACATTTATTTTCACTGTACCCCTGAATTTTTACAGCATACAAGACAGGGCCAGTGTACATTTATTTTCACTGCACCCCTGCATTTTTACAGCATACAGGACCAGTGTACTTTTATTTAATCAACAGCACCCCTGATTTTTTTCAGCATACAAGACAGGGCCAGTGTACATTTATTTTCTCTGCACCACTTAATGTTTACAGCATACAAGACAGGGCCTGTATACATTTATTTTTACTGCACCCCCGAATTTTTACAGCATAAAAGACAAGGTCGGTGTACATTTATTTTCACTGCACGCCTGAATTTTTACAACATACACGACATGGCTACTGTAGATTTATTTTCACTTTACCCCTGCATTTTTACAGCATACAAGACGGGGCCAGCACCCCTGTATTTTCACTGCATACAGGAGGACAGTGCCCCTGCTCCCTGTACAACACAGTGACAGCCAGGACAGCAACACCCATGTACAGCTGCAGCACCCCTAACAGCACATGAAACACCAGTGACAGCCAGGACAGCACCCCTAACATCACAGGGACACCACAGTGACAGGAACCTCACCTCTACAGAGCACACACTGACCCCACCCAACACCGCCACCCACAGAGAGAGACAGAGGTCTTTCTCCCTCTCTCAAGTCTGGAGTGAAAATGGTGGCGATGCATGGCTGTTTATATGTAATCCAAAAACCGCAAGAATCCGACAGCGGGATGATGACGTTTTGCCTCGTTCCGGTTTCCGAGTCTGGCGGGAAGTCCCAAGCTGAACTCGGATTCTGGCTCAGAACATGAAGTTCGGGGGATGGGGGGATTTTTTGGTTCTCTGAGAACCGAACCCGCTCATCTCTAGTTTTACATTTGATATATAAAAATATATATACACATACACAATGTTGTTTGTCCATACACAGGGAGAGAGAGGACTGCCTCCTTGTCTGCCTCCTTGTGCCACACACGGCAGAAGCTGCTTCTCTCTCCAGCTCAGCGCACAGCATCTTGTGCAGTCTGTTGGGCTGGGGAGAGAGAGAGAGGCTGCTGCAGCAGTTAGTCCTCTCTTTCCCTTCTGTCTGGAATGGGGAAGGGGGCAGCAGGGACCTATGCACTGCACCTGGCCTGGGAAAAGAGTACCCATTCACCCCCTCCTCTCTCTGCCAATGAGTGGCTGGAGAGTGTGGTTCCTACCTGGGTGGCTGGATGAATTCAGGCTTGACAGGGGCAGGACCCCTACCCAATGGGGGATCTGATGTCACAATTATGAGACAGTCCCCGCCCATAACAGTTGAAGGTGAGAGGGGAGAGAGAGAGGTGTAGAAAGGGCTACCTCCACCTCTCCTCTGGTCACCTCTATTGTTGTTGGGACTGCCTGCAGCTACTAATAATGAGTCAGTCAGTCTGACTCATTATTAGTACTGCCCACCAGTGATCGATTCGCCACTGAGTAGGGAGACTGGGGGACAGTGTGTGGAGGTCCTGGGATGATTGCCCCTCCTTTAATCTGACCCTGTGTAGACAGAAACAAATCTGTAGAATGTCAAATTGACTTACTACAGTAGCTAAAGCGTAGCATGATAATGATGTTGTAGTCCAAATATTCATTTTATTATAAAGATTGGTGGCATATACAGTAGCACATTAAATTTTAGGACAAAGTGAGATCAATTGCACACCAAGAAATACTGTCTCTGGCACATGTGTAAATAAATGCAATGTTAAAGTTGTCACAAAATGAACACACATTGCGCTGCCCTGCTGGACGCTCTCTCACCTCCCCCATTCCAGACACCCGGTGGTCACTCTGCATTACTGAACCTCCCACTTACCCCACTGGAGCCGTGGCCCCATGATAAGGGGGCATGGTCTAATTTAAAGGGGCATGGCCTCGCATATCTCCTCTTCTTCACTCTGGGGGCATGTCCAGCTTTCCCGGAGATGCTGGCTGACCCCATAGACTGGGCAGTGTGCAGTGCCGGCTACTTATCTGTGACAGGAGCCGAGTGCTGCAGAGGATTACCACACTGCAGCACTCAGCTCCTGTCACTGCAGAAGAGCCGGCACTTTGGTGTCACCCCTTCCGAGGGTGACACCTGGGTGCAGTCCGCACCCCCCGCACCCACCTTCTGATGCCACTGATCGGCAGCACAGGTGAAGCCGACGCTGGGGTATATTTACTAAGCTCCCGATTTTGACCGATTTTGCGTTTTTTCCTCAAAGTGTCATCTCGGGAATTTACTAAGCACAAATCTCGGCAGTGATGAGGGCATTCGTATTTTTTTTGAAGTGCAAGAAAAAAAATACGAATGAATACACCATCAGTCAAATAAGCCTGTTATTTTATAGAACTCGGTCATTTACTAAAATTTGTATTTCACAAACACTGCCGGAAATAGCCAAACACTGCCGTGAATAAATACAAATCGTAAAAAAAAGCAGTTTTAAAATAGACCTGCTTTTTTTTACCGTGTTCTGATAAGCATGCACGGATCCGTGAGATTCGTGCATGTTTATCATTGGGAAGGGGTGGGAAAGTGTTAATTTAAAAAAAAAAATGCGTGGGGTCCCCCCTCCTAAGCAAAACCAGCCTGGGGCTCTTTGAGCCGGTCCTGGTTGACAAAATATGGGGAAAAAAATTACAGGGGTTTCCCCATATTTCATAAACCAGCACCAGGCTCTGCGCCTGGTCCTGGTTCCAAAAATACGGGGGACAAAAAGCGTAGGGGTCCCCCGTATTTTTGAAACCAGCACCGGGCCCCACTAGCCAGGTACATAATGCCACAGCCAGGGGACACTTTTATAGTGGTCCCTGCGGCCCTGGCATTACATACCCAACTAGTCACCCCTGGCTGGGGTATGCTGGAGGAGTGGGAACCCCTTAAATCAAGGGGTCCCCCCCCCTCCAGCCACCCAAGGGCCAGGGGTGAAGCCCGAGGCTATCCTCCCATCCAAGGGCGGCGGATGGGGGGCTGATAGCCTTTTGTAAAAAAATTGAATATTGTTTTTAGTAGCAGTACTACAAGTCCCAGCAAGCCTCCCCCGCAAGCTGGTACTTGGAGAACCACAAGTACCAGCATGCAGAGGAAAACCGGGCCCGCTGGTACCTGTAGTACTACTACTAAAAAAATACCCCCCAATAAAATAGGACACACACACCGTGAAAGTATAATTTTATTACATACATGCACACGTCCAAACATACATACTTACCTATGTTCACACGAGGCTCTGTCCTCTTGTCCCTGTAGAATCCTTGGGGTACCTGTGAAAAAAATTATACTCCCATAATCCAGTGTAGATTCTGTCCTTTGTATAATCCACGTACTTGGCAAAACAATAAAACGGAAACCCGACCACGCACTGAAAGGGGTCCCATATTTACACATGGGACCCCTTTCCCCGACTGCCAGGACCCCCCCTGACTCCTGTCAAAGAGGGTCCCTTCAGCCAATCAGGGAGCGCCACGTCGTGGCACTCTCCTGATTGGCTGTGTGCTCCTGTAGTGTCTGTCAGGCTGCACACGGCAGAGATACAATGTAGCGCCTATGCGCTCCATTGTATCCAATGGTGGGAACTTTGCGGTCAGCGGTTGAACGAAAGTAACCTCACCGCTGACCGCAAAGTTCCCACCAAAGAGCCTGAGGCTGGTTTGCTTAGGGAGGGGGACCCCACGCATTTTTTTTTTAGATTTTTAACAGTTTTTTTTTTTTAACGAAAGGTGCCCAATGAAGCCCTGCACGGATCTCACAGATCCGGCCGAGATTCATTGTGTTAATGTCGGCAGTGTTTTACTATTCACTCCTGTAAAATACTGCCAAAAAATACGAATGACATCGACATCGGAAAACACGAAAATGCAGAATACGACAGCTTAGTAAATTAGTCGTAATAAATTCAAAAAGTTGCAAATTTACACTTTTGATGTCATTCGTGTTTGAACTTTAACCTCATTCGGAAAAATACGAATTTTAGTAAATATACCCCGCTGAGTGACGCCATCTTAGTTCTTGTGATATGACTGCAGGAGCATCAATGGAGCAGGAAGGAACCCGACATCTATGTCTAATTAGCTGGTGCTGCTCTGCATCCCAGCATCTGTGCCTTAGTAGCTGGTTGCAACCCAGCAATCCTAAGTAGCTGGTACTTCCCCACATCCCAGCATTTGTGCCTAAGTAGCTGGTGGCAACGCAGCAATCCTGAGTAGCTGGTACTGTTCTGCATACCAGCATCTGTGTCTAAGTAGCTGGTCGCAAACCCAGCAATCCTAAGTAGCTGGTACTGTTTCACATTCCAGCACCTTAGATTCCGTATTCCAATCATCTGGAGAAGCTAGTCCTGATTTGCATCTTAGTCCTAAGTTATCACTACATCATTCCATCTCTCTTCACTTTCCGTTCTGCATGAAGAAGAGTTATATTAAGCCGACTAGCTGTCAACTAGTCTTCCACGCTCCACTCCTGTGGTAACACCCAGACCGAACCCACAAACTAGTCCAAGCCTGACAAAAGTGTGGGTACAGCCTCATCAGTATAAGATAATGCAAAGCTATACAGCAGGCTTTTTCAACCAGTGTGCCGTGGCACACTAGTGTGCCGCGACCAGTTGCAAGGTGTGCCGCGGAGCCAGAGCAGCTCCTGCACCTTCAGATTGAACTGTTGACCCGGGCTCTTCTTAGAGGATCAGTCGTGCTCTGGGCATAACCTATGCCTTGGCCCACCCGCCTGCATACACATCTTCCAATTCCCGCATGTATACACGGCTTTCCTTGCCAACCCACATCCACACCTGCCCGACCGTCCACTGCTCAGTATTCGCAGCAATCCACTATGAACAACCCCCGCCACTGAGGGACAGGTAGGAGGACAGCTGACCGGTAGGGGCTAATATTTGTTATTTTATTTCTCCTGTGGGGAACAATAGGATTTATGTGGGAAGAATAAGGATTTATGGATTTATGGGGGGAACAATGTGAATAATTCATGTGGGGAGCAATGTGATTGTTTTTTTCTGTGTAGGCCAATATATGTGTGGATTTTTTTTTTACTGTGATGGCCAATGTGTGTTTTTTTTTCTGTGGGGAACTGATGGTGTGCCTTGGCAATTTTAAAATATTGTTCGGTGTGCCGCGAGTAAAAAAAGGTTGAAAATCACTGCTATACAGTATGTCTGTCTTCAGCAGACAAATGATTCCGGGTGTAGTGTAAGGCAGGGAACTCCCAAATGCTGCAGATGGTGACAAAAGTGGAATTTTGGATGGTATCTGAACAGTAATGAAAGACTTGGAGCTAAATGAAATATGTAACAGGAAGTGCGGTTGGTTTTGCCACGTAAATGATTGTCACTTTAAACTTCCAACCAGACTCGCACGGTATCCCGCACTGCCTGTTTCTTGCAGGCCATTACATTTAGTCCTTTGAATGACTTCTAGAGATTCTCTTCACCATAAGGCAATATCGAAATTTTCCTCTGGCGTGAGCCACCTTTCATTCCAATATGCAGTCAAAGTTGTAGAAATAGAAGAGACAGGATACAAGCAGTAAACAACTGGAATACTCCTGGAATTTTAATTTATCTCTGGGCTGGATCTATAGTTTCTCAGTTCCACTAGGAAGGTACTGAATTGACTCTGTTACTCAGGGTTGGTGTATGTTCTGTCTTTTTCCTAAAGTGAAACAGCTGGGTTGCTTATGTGAATTGTGTGTTTGAAACAGAAGCACAGGGGGGGCGTGGCCTAGGCACCAGGCTGAGGAGACGTGATTCCTGGGAGCTCCTGTAAATCCTGCACTTTGGGCTTAATTATCGACCCTTTTGGGGATCCCCACAACCCCCCATCATATACAAATACCACCCAATAACACCAGTGAGTGAGGGGCTGTTGCTGCGGAGCCAGGGGATCCTTTTAAGGGTCCCTGCAGGTTGCGGCCTACCCCCCACCTTGAAGCCGGGGACTGGAGTGGATATCCCCCCCCGGACTCTGGATCTCTCTCTCCGGACGGCGGAGCGGCGAGACGCCGAATAGCTCACCCCCTTGGAGACACCTGAAGCAGAGGCTGCAACTGTGCCTCACTCGGGACCAGGCGGCAGTGGCGCGGAGACCAAGAAACCGACGACGGACCCGGGCGGCTGGCGAGTGCTCCTGCCTGCTGCCTCTGAACATCCGGAGGCCCCGCGATACCCCTGCTCCCGCAGGAACCCGTGCACGGCCGTGGACGGCGCACGGCACAGCGGGAGAAGACCGGGTGGCACCCTCCATCGTTGGCTGACTGTGGCCTCTCCCCATACGAGGGCCGGAGCCTGGAGCCGGAGGAGACCCGAACCGCCACCCCCGGGAACGGACGTACGCGACGGGCCGGCGGCTGAGGTAAGCGCTGTTCTGCCCTGACCCCCGGCACCTCGGCTGATCACTGACGGACTGACCTGTCTCCCCCCCCCATAATAAACACGAACCAGCAGCGCCCTTCCCACGCTCCTGCAGCACAGCACCGCAGCCCCAACAGCCCGAGCTGCCCCCTGCACGGGTGGTACCCGGTGCCCCCCTGCTCTCTGGGAGTTCCTCGCCCCTCCTGGGCCAACCATCACCAGCTCGGAGGCAAACACCCATACCCCTAAACTCACCCAGTCCTCCCTTCTACTCCATCCCCTGATAAAGGGCATCACATAGGTGACTGGAGCTGACCCCGGGGTGCCGGGAGGAGGCCTCAAAACCCCCCGGCAAACGGCGGCCTGGTCCCACCTTTGAAACCAGGATCTCAATTCCCACTCCCATATACGTTCAGGGGGCCCTGAAAGAGATTTGGCCACGGTCCCAGAGACATTACTCATACCGAGCACTCCCCCTGGTGGCCACCTCACCAAAGAAGTATATCCATCCGGGGAGGATTCACGAAAGTCCCCTGACACAAACTCATATAGAGGACCCCTAAATCTCTCACAGCCCCGCAGGAGACAAAAGGAGTGAAGAAAGCAACGACCTTCTCCTATATGCACCCCAGTGCCACAGAACCCTGCGACAACACACTAGAACCTCCATTCTGCTAGTTGGCGTCCATCCAGGAACAGCACAAGTTGCACTACATCACTTATACCTCACCGGCAGGAAGACAGAATTTGTTCACACTTCTGCCCACACTGGTGGAGACCATGAAAGTGTTCTAATACCAACCATGTGCACCCGGGCCATTGAACGAGGGATCAAGCTATGAGCTACCCCAACTGCGGAATTGGCGCCTAGAAGAATCATGGCCTCAGCGTTATGACACTCGGACCCACACATCTCCGACTCGCTCTCAAAATGGCGCTCAGGATGATCTAACGCAAAATAATACAATGCCACACATGCCATAGCTTAATGGTCAGATCTCATATATAACGCTCTGGCTTATTATTATCCGCAACTCTGCGGTCGAAACACTTGACCCATCTGGACGTCCCGCACCCTAGACGGACCTCGACCTGTGTCCTAACATCAAAATTTTATCTTCCCTTCCCTTTTTTTTTTTTTTTTCTTTTTTCCCACCCCCACCTTCATTCACCCCTCTTTTTTTGATATATGCCGCTATGTCCAAAAACAAAAAAACACCGCAAGCCCCGTCCAACTTCTTTGGCTCAAAACCTAAGGGCCCGCAGAACCCCACCATGGCCACGAGCTCCCCCCCCTCTCCGTGTTCGTCGGAAACGGGCATCGACCCTCAGATACAGGCGGTTATGTTGAGCCTACTAGAGGGAGTGCAGTCCGCATTCAAACAGGAACTTGCGAATGCTATGGCTGAATTTAAATCGGACCTCACAGCTCTCGGCAACCGAACGGACGAACTAGAAACAAAGACGGACGACATCTGTCGCTCTCAACACCGCCTTGACAGTGAGCTCACTAGAATGTGCGAGGAATTGGAGACCCTCAAAGAGCGACAAGAGGACCAAGAAAATCGCTCGCGTAGAAATAACCTACGCATACGCGGCGTCCCAGAATCGGTCCTCGGCCCATCACTATCACCATTCTTGAAAGAATTCTTCAAACATCTAATAACAGACCTCACAGATGAAGAGTGTCACTGCGACAGGGCCCATAGAGCACTTCGTGCAAAACCGTCCTCCGCCCAACCACCCAGGGATATTATTGTCCGCTTCCACTACTTCCGCACAAAGGAGAAGATCCTGTCCTCCGTTCGAGACTCACCGGAGATACTGTTCAAAGGCATGCAGATACAGATCTTTCAGGACCTGGCACCATCCACAATTCAAAAGCGGCGAGACCTCGAGCCGATCACCCGAGTCCTGCGCCAGCACCAGATCAGATATAGATGGGGATTCCCCTTTCAATTGCACGTTTCGATCAACAACTCGGTTCACTCAATAAAGACATTGACCCAAGGACAAGAACTACTGGCAAAACTAGATCTTCTCCCAGCATCCTCTGTCTCTGACATAGCGGCCTCAGCATCCAAACCGCCACATCCTCAATCCCCTCTTCCTGACTGGACACGGGTGACTCGACAACGCAACGTGGATAAAGACCCCCCCTGATCTGGAGAAGCCTCCTGATATGGAAAAGTTCACAAACTTTTGGTGTAGGGCCTTCATACCTGAAGACAAAGAAAGAACTGACTTCAGCCCATACACCAAAGCCGTAATTATCTTCTGTTATTGTTGTTATAATTAAGTTACAATTGCTTGCACCCCTGTGGTATTCCCCCCCCCCCTCCCTTTTATTTTTTTCCCCTACCACGCCAATCCCCCCGCCTCCTCCCTCTCCCCTCCCTCCTCCCCCCCCCCCTTTTTATCCTAGGTTCATATGTTTGAATTTTTCTTTATTCTTTTGTAATCTAGACGCGGATCTCAGTGTCCCAAATTGTACTATGCTAGACACAGACGGAAAATGGCCATAGCTACTTTCTACCTCTATGGCCCGGGTGACTCGCGCTCACTCGCATGGTAGCCTGGTTACCCCCCCGCAATCCCTTACTGTTGTTTACAATGTTACTTAAGCAGTGTTTTTTCTTAGCGGCCCCAGAGTGGGACCCACAACCTCAGGGATGTTTCCCCTTTCGGGGTATTTCTTCTCTTTCCCCATGTTCTTTCCTTCCTTCTTTCTCTTCTGGCCTCTGCCTAACTCTCCTCTTCTTATCAGACTCAGAGGGGTGGCCTTCACCCGATACGAACTGTATGTCAATGGACCATACTTGGCAACTTACCATATCCCCCCTCGTAAATGACAATGCCCCTTAACATTTTCTCGGTCAATGTAAATGGCCTGAACTCCCCAAGAAAGCGCACCGTGTTCCTGAGTGCTTGCAGACGTGAGAAAGTCGATATAGCATTCCTTCAGGAAACACACCTCACCGGTCACCACTCTCAATTTAAGGGCAAATGGTTCTCCCAGTCCTACTTTGCCTCAGCAGACTGCAAAAAACGAGGCGTGGCCATTATGATCCATCGTAACATCCCGTTTATCCACTCTGGGACGGTGACAGACCCAGACGGAAGGTTCCTCATGGTAATGGGTACTCTCCGCTCTACGGCCCTCACTCTGGTCTCTGTCTACGCCCCCAACCAAGACCAGTCTTTGTTTTTCGACTCACTCTCTAAACGCCTCTCACGAGAAGCACAGGGCAATATAATCATGGGTGGCGACTTTAACACCATAACCGACCCACTGCTCGATAGATCTGGCCCCCCACCTCACGTCTCTGTGACAGCCCTTCCCCGGGCCTCTCGCACACTCACCGCCATCATGAAACATCATGGCCTCTGTGACACTTGGCGCTCCCAACACCCCCATACCAAAGACTATACACACTTCTCAGCTCCACACCAACACTACTCCAGGATCGACATGATCCACATCTCCTCGGCTCTTATACCACTGATCTCTGATACAGGCATCACTCCACTCACCTGGACGGACCACGCTGGGGTCTACCTCCTTATAGACATATATCGCTCACCTCGTAGGACGTACAAATGGCGCCTTGACGACTCGCTACTGCAACACCCCTCAGCACTAGAGGAAACTAGACTGGCGATCACACACTATTTCACCGAAAATGTGTCCCCCGACATTCCATTTAACATACTTTGGGAAGCCCACAAAGCCACGATTCGCGGCACCTTACTAGCAAAATCGTCGGCAATTAAGAAAAAAGCTGCACAGGAGATATCCTCCCTCGAATCAGAAATAGCCATCTTACTAGCCAAACATAAAGCATCCCCCAACACACCCCTACTCACCCAGATAGATTCCCTCCGGGGACAACTCAATACCCTTCTTTCCAACCGCGCGGCACTAATCCTTCGAAAACTGCAGCAACGTTTCTATGACAAAATGGACAAAATAGACACCCTATTGGCCAACAAATTACGTCGTAAACAAGCGTTGGGTGCAATAGACAAACTGTATTCATCACAAAGGGGAACCTACACATACGACCCTGATGTGATGGCCGAAGATTTCCGTCTTTTTTACAGCTCCCTCTATAACCTTCCTGACCTGTCCCCGACACCTCCCGACGAACCTGGGGGGATACGCCCATATCTGTCTGACATCCCCCTCCCGACTCTTTCTGGTAACCAGATAGAGGCTCTCAATAGTCGAATCTCGGAGGAGGAGACAATAGCAGCTATACGATCTATGCGCTCATCAGCCGCCCCGGGTCCGGACGGCTTCACAGCTCAATATTATAAACTCTATGCGAAGGAATTGGCCCCACACTTAACCTCCCTATTTAATGGTATCCTCGAGGGCGCCTCCTTTCTGCCAGAGACAACCCAAGCCGACATAGTGGTAATCCCAAAACCTGACAAGGACCCGACTAGTTGCTTGAACTACAGACCAATTTCACTGCTGAATATTGACCTGAAGATATATGCAAAAATACTAGCCAACCGTCTGGGTCCCTTGATGCCCGGCCTGGTCCACCCAGACCAGGTCGGATTCATCCCTGGACGCCAGGCGTCAGACAACACCAGAAGGGCCATAGATCTAATACATTCAATTCAGAAACGGAAATCTCCCTCTCTTATATTGGCTCTCGATGCAGAGAAAGCCTTCGACCGTATATCATGGCCTTTCGCCTTTGAAGTCCTCGGCAAAATGGGATTCTCCGGAAAATTTCTAGAAGGCATCAAAGCACTCTACCGCTCCCCATCGGCCCGGGTTATGGTTAACGGTGTCTCCTCCTCCAGCTTCAAGATAGCCAATGGTACCAGGCAGGGGTGCCCCCTCTCCCCTTTAATCTTTGCACTAGTTATGGAGCCCTTAGCAGCAAAGATCCGCAATAATAGTAGCATTCATGGAATACCCACGGGCCTATCCGAACATAAGATAGCGTTATACGCCGACGACATCCTAATCTCCCTCACAGACCCAGCCCAATCTCTCCCCGCTCTCTTATCTGAGATCAGCTCATACTCCCAGCTTTCCGGATACAAGATAAACGTTAACAAAACAGAGGCCCTCAATTTTTATATCCCGGCAACTCTCAAGCAAGACCTCCAAAATATCCTCCCCTGTAACTGGCACACGAAGAAAATCAAATATCTCGGTGTGTACTTGACCCACCATCACCACCAACTTTTCCAAGCAAACTACCCCCGCTTACTACAGACAATAAAGGAGAATCTGGCAGAATGGTCTAGCTACTTTATATCATGGATAGGCAGAATTAATTCCGTCAAGATGAGTATGCTCCCCCGACTCTTGTACTTATTCCAGACCCTCCCGATTTATGTCCCTACCTTTGTCTTCAAATCCCTACAACGCCAATCCTCCCTCTTTATATGGAATCACAAACGCCCCCGTGTCAGACTTAAACTGCTTCAACGCCCCTCTAGAAACGGAGGCCTGGGTATCCCGGACTTTAGAAAGTACTACTACGCCGCGCAACTTGCGCAATGTGCACAATGGTGTAATGAGGGTGGGACACGGAAGGTCTGGGTGGGGATAGAGGCAGAAGAAATGGGCCTAGCTACACTATCCTCTTTACTGTGGCTCCACCGGAACCAACGCCCACGTGCGGCCCTATCACACCCTATAGTAAGCCGCTCACTAGCGATATGGGACCTGACAAATAGAAGGTTCAGTTTGGCACCACACCCATCCCCCTTAATCCCGTTGTTTCACAACCCAGCCTTCCCTCCAGGAATGAGTAGAACCGCACATACATCTTGGCGTTCGGCTGGTATTCTATACATCAACGATATCACATCCAATGCCACCTTCCCACAATTCGTAGATATCCGTGAAGGAACAGTAATCCCCTCTTCAGACTTCTTTCGCTACCTGCAAATTAGACACTTCCACTCCACCAACTCCGATACCCTACTCCACAGAAATCTAACCTCCTTTGAATATATTAGTTGGAAACGCACTAACACCAGAGGCCTCATCTCAGACATATACACACTACTGGACGACCACCCCATCACACTCCGAGCCCCCCATGAAGCGGCATGGGAGAGGGAACTGGGAATTACCATAGATAATGAAGATTGGGTAGATATATGGGACAACGCGACCTCTAGCTCTATATGTGTGAGAATCAAAGAAAATATCTATAAGTTACTATATAGATGGTACTATGTCCCCTCTCGTTTACACACTATGTTCCCAAACACCTCAGATAGATGTTGGAGAGGCTGTTCAGATACCGGTTCGTTCTTACATATCTGGTGGACATGCCCCAAACTCTCCAAAATTTGGAGTGAACTCATTACTTTACTCTCACGCTTATTTGACACCCCAATTCTCCCTGATCCCCAATACTTTTTGCTCCCCATGACCCTCCCAACCCTCAATAGACACCAAAACAAACTGTTCCGACACGTAGTCTCGGCAATGACATGCCAAATAGCTACGGACTGGAAGAGCCCGACCCCCTCACCAATGCCAGCGATAATATCCCGGATATGGTATGTCCACAAAATGGAATACATGACCGCGGTCATACGCAACACCTCAAAACAATTCGACAAAATATGGTCCCCGTGGCTAAACCTACAACGGGCCTCCTCCCCATTCATATCCTGACACGGAAAGCCACAATCTGATCCACCACCCGCCCCTGAAGGCCACCCCCCCCACTCCCTATCTGTTCCCCCTCTCTCTTCTCCAATTGGAGGCACTCAGCCTCCCACACTTATCTGTACCTTTCTACTCACTCTATGAGTACCCTTCTTTTCTGACTTCTTTTGCTGACTCTCTATGACGGAAAGCTACTCCGTTGCCGAGAGTCTCCCACACTATATATGCCTTAACTTTAACCCCTTGATAAGGGAAAATTGATTAAAGGGAAAAAAAAAAAAAAAAAGTATCCATTCTGTTATCGCTGTAATCTTCTGTAATTACATTTGCTATTTAAACACCCAAATTGTCCGGGTGCTATACTACGTTGTTAAATGTAATTCATTAATGATCCATCTAATAAAATGTGTTTAAAAAAAAAAAAGAAACAGAAGCACAGGGCTGTTTCTAGCCAATTTGGCTCCCAGTGTGAACAGTAAAAAAAATGTGCCCCCCATATACAAAAAAAAAAAAATATATATATATATATTGCGCACGCAGCAAGGGGACATTGTCTTGCTAAAATGTGCATGTCCTCGCAGGAAAATACTACCTTACCTCAGTTTTTGACCCTGCACCAACAGATCACCAACAGATCTTGCCCACCACAAGAAATAAAACAATTCCACCTTATTAAGCCACACCGTAATGGCTCTGGCACTATATTATTCCCCCGACACCATATTATGCCACACACCGCAATGCCTATGATTCATTATGCTCTACAGTAAGGCTTCTAATTACTTCTAAATTACCTGCTCGTTGCCAGAGGTTTCATGCTCTGGCTGTCATGCTCATTGCCAGGGTTATGTAATGCTCATTGTCAGAGGTGATGCTCGCTGGCTCCAAAGGCCAGCGCCAGCAGCTCCCTGCTTTTACTGGCTCCCCCTCCTCCAAACCATAGTACTCCACTCGCTGGGTGGAGTTTTGCGAAATGGCGCAGTTGCATCATGACATGACAACGCTACTGCGTCATTTTGCAAAACTCCACCCAGTGAGCGAGTACTATGGCTGGGAGGAAGAGGAGCTGATTATAGCAGCATTCAAGTGCCGCAGCAGGTGCCCCGTGCGATCGCACGGCTCGACCGCAGCTAGAAAAGGCACTGCAGAAGCATATGAGTTCAAATACAGAAACAGGTGAGTTACAATACGAAAACAGGGACAAATATATTGCCAATACCATTACTATCTGATACAATGTTTGGTCTAGTGCAGTGCAGTGGATGTAATGCATTTGTTTTGTGGGAGGCATTCTGGAGACTCAACTGCTGTCCCATCTATAAACAATTATCTTTGATAAAGGAGGAGATTGTTAAACTGCATGCAGAGATATGTAGGAAGTGGCATGGATTCAGTATGATATACTGGAGGCCGGAATGCCGTCCATCAGTATACCGACAGGGGCATCCAGGTGACCAGTATGCCGGCAGTGGGAAGAGCGCTAGATATCCCTTTGCGTGCTCACTGTACTCACCACTGCGCTCACCACAGGTTATGTCCTCCCTCTATGGGTGTTGTGGATACCCACAGAGGGAGAATAGCCTGTGTTGCCAGAATTTCAGCATCAGCATTTCAGCGCTTGTCGGGATTTAGGCATCTGTATTGTGATCGCTGGGATCCCGACTGGCGGTATGTTAATCGCTTCCCACAGACACATAACACAAGCTATGACACTTCAATACTCAAATGCTGTGTTATAGCTTGTGGGATGTGTCTGTGGGAAGCGGTTAACATACCGCCAGTCAGGATCCCAGTGATCACAATACAGATGCCGGAATCCCGACTGGTGGTATGTTAACCGCTTCCCACAGACACATCCCACAAGCTATAACACTTCAAAACTCAAATGCTGCTCTTGAAGGGTTGGAATGTAGAACTATTATAGGTAATACAGGACAGGAAGATATAGGGATTTCTACTAACTATAGGAACAGGAAAATTACATCTCCAAAAAGGGCCAGTATTTACTAAAAATCCGAGTTTGGTCGATTTGTGTTTTTTTTTCTAAGTCCCAATCCGGGAATTCACTAAGCACCAATCTCGGCAGTGTCTGGTGTATTCGTAATGGTTTGAATGACAACGTCCCGAAATACGAATGAATAGACCATCGGTCAAACGCGGCTGTTATATCATAGAGTACGGGAATTCACTATTCATTCGTATTTGGGTGTTAGTCTCTGAGGGCTCAAATGCGGTCGTTTTTTTTTGCGATTCGTTAAAAAAAGCAGCAAAAAAATAGACCTGCTTTTTTCAGTCGTGTTTACATGTGTTGCAAATAAAAAATCACTCACACCTGAATTAGGATGCCTATAAAAGGATGTTAGGCTTATTTCAATACACCTACACTCAGAAATGGCAGCAGGACTGTGGGCCAGTGATCTTTTGTGTGCTGTGGGATTCCTCAGACTCAGACATCAGCCTGTAAGTACCCAGGGCCAAGAAACTCAACATCAGCAGGTTGTACAGGTTCCGCGCGCGGAGGCTGCGCAGGCCTCGTTTTTCTAGGGGGCGTTTAAACTTGAACGCATTGTCCGATGATAAGGTCATACAGATGTTCCGTCTAAATCGTAATAACATTTTCCGTCTGTATGACCTTGTCAAACTGGGCCTAGACCCTGAGACAGCACGCTCTCGCCCTGTCTCAGGCCTGCACAAACTCCTGGCTGTGTTGCATTTTCTGGCTACCGGTAGCTTTCAGGCTGTGTCTGGGGATGTCATAGGAATCTCACAGCACACATTTTCCAGAATCTTAACACAGGTGATGTATACCTAACAACCTCTTCTGTTTTGTGTTTGTTTTAATTTCTCGGTGGCCAGTTCTGTCCTAAAATCTCAAGTTTATTGTTCTTTAAAATGTTCACACAGGTTTTGGCAGTTTTGCAGCCACACATCGAGGCCTCAATATGCTTCCCTACCCAGGAGTCTCAGTGGCATGCCGTCAGGGTAGATTTCTATGAGCTGGCTGGCATGCCCAATGTGCTTGGAGCCATAGATTGCACACACATTCAGCTGAGACCACCTAGGGGCAGGCAGCACATATATACAAACCGCCATTTTGAACACTCCACAAATGTGCAGGTGGTTTGTGATGCAAATCTCAAAATAATGAGTGTTGTTGCTGGTTACCCTGGGGGCTGCCATGACTCCTTCATCCTCAGTCAGTCATCCGTCTTTGATAAGTTTGAGGACGGACAAATGCCAGATGGATGGCTGCTGGGTATGTAATTTGATATGTGTAGGCCTGCGTATACTTTGCCCAAATACAGGTGCAGATGTATTAACCTGTAGAAGGCATAAGGAAGTGAGAAACCAGTGATCTGTGCAAGGTGTTAAAGGCACCAGCCAATCTGCTCCAATATGTAAATTAACATTTAGGATCAGATTGTCTGCTGCCTTTATTACCTTGCACATATCACTGGTTTTTCACTTCCTTATGCCTTCTACAGGTTAATACATCTGCCCCACAGTGTGTTACTTATGCGTTGCTGTATCTTCACATGAATCACGAACCTATATCTGTCTTTTAGGTGATGGAGGATATGGCTGTTTCTCTTGGCTTCTAACTCCATTCTCCCGACCTGATACCCCTGCTGAACACAATTACAATAATGCACATAAGTCCATGCGGAATGTGATAGAAAGATGTTTTGGTGTGCTGAAATTTAGGTTTCGCTGTCTGGATAAGTCTGGTGGCCTTTTGTTGTATAGTCCCTCCAAGGTGACTCAAATTGTGTTCTGCTGCTGCTTTCTTCATAACATGTGTTTGCAACAACATCTGCCACATGTTGAGGAGGAGGAGGAGGAAGAAAGCAGCCAGCAAGCAGAGGAATTAGAGACATCTGGTGATACTTGGAGTACTGATGTAGGGAGGCAGGTTAGGCAACACATCATCAATAGCTATTTCTAAGGTAAGCTTGGTTTGCTTATTTCATTTGTTGTGTCTTCATAAATAGATGTTTTGTTTTTTTGGTCAAAATCCATTACTCAGAATGTGTCTGTCTCCTTGACACATACAAACATACCTCGCTATATGATCAGCAAATGTTGCATGTGTATTGTGTGTCTTTTTAATATCAAAACAACAGATTATGAGTGGCATGCATTAAGTCTGGATAAGTGTTCGAAATCTTACAGTGCTAATTTCTTACAAGCCCACATCATCCATTTAGTATTTCACTTTATCATTGTGTGTAATGTCCTAATGCACAGGTTCACAAACTCGGCCCCCAGGACCACACACAGTGCATGTTTTTCTCGTAACCCAGTAGAAGCACAGGTGTATGAATTACTCACAAACATATGTAAAAAGGTTCACAGGTGGAGCTAATTATGTCACTTGTGATTCTGTGAGTAGACCTTCAAAACATGCACTGTGTGGGTTCCTGATGGCCGAGTTTGAGAACCTGTGTTCCCAAAAAACACTCCTCAACATATAATATGTTTGCCTTGAGGAATACATGTGTCCCTATGTGTGACACACCATCATATTTAAGACTCACAAACTTACTGTAATCAGGAATAATTTTTTTCCTAATGTTTGATGCTGTAAACTTGATGATGTGTAAGTAAATACACAGTTTGCCACACATATACATTATTATAAACATTTTTTTTTTTGTAAAAGTACATATTTGTTTGTTTCAGCATCATGTGTAAAAACATGCTTAATAATTTTTAGCACACACAAACCTGTCCCAACAATACTGACATTCTTTTGGACAATGTTTTTCAAACAAAACAAAGGCAACATATTACAAGCTTTTTACGCCACTCAATTGTGTTCATCTTGTAATGTTGTATAGATAAGATAGCTAAGATATGTATCACTAACATTGTAATTTGGATTGTCTGCAGGCAAAGAGAATGATTGGAATCTAGAAAGAGTAATGATTAGAAAAAAATCAAGTGGTCAGTTTACTTCCTGCTAACATGTATGTGTGGCTCCATCAACATTTTCCTCCTCCAATACCCCCAAAAAATGACAAGGAATAAATGTGCGTACTATTTTTTACAATTAATTTGGTGCACTTATAATTAATGATGTTAAAAAAAGGGGCAAGGAGCTAAGTGTGCTATTTTGTAAAGCATCAAAAACACTTGCTAACTTTACTTATCACAAATGTCTAACTTCTTTTTTTTACGTTTTTTTTGGTGGCTGCTTGTCCTGCCCTTTGCCTTTAGCACTGTCATGTTGGCGTGCTCTGGTGGACCGTCTAGGTGGTGATGAGACTGGCGTGATATTTGGAGTAGTCGTACCAGAACTGCTGGTTGTTTGCTGTTGGTGCATGCATCTGAGTGTTTCATTCAGGTTAGTGAGGGTGGCATTGAGTTCACGTGTAACAGCATTTTGATTGTCTACTATTCTGAATAAACTTTCATTAATCTTTTGACTGTTTTGAAAAATGCTCATATAACTTTGCTGTTGTCTGTGCTGTTCTTCCATTAGTCTGTGCTGTTCTTCCATTAGTCTGTGCTGTTCTTCCATTATGCGCTGTAAGTTGCCCATGACCTGTGTAATGTCTGTACGCATGAGTTCCATGGTATTGCCTATTCTGGTTGTTTGCTCATTTTGTCGACTCAGATTTCTTGAGATTCTTCTGAGGTGAGATGGTAGGCTTGCATACATTTGTGTCTGCTTACGCAGGCAATCTTCATTAGTAGCCTGCTGTCTAGCCCAAATAGTCCAAAACACCTGATCAGGGCCTTGTGTTCCTGGTGTTGTTGGGCTGTGTTGTGGTGGGGGTGGTGTGCTTTGCTGTGGTGGTGTACTCACAGGTGCTGGGGGGCTCATTCCTTGCATTAATGGCTGCATTACTAAGATGTTTGTCTCCTCCATTTCACTGTGTTGGTGTTGTTGTGGAGGGATGCTGTTCCCAGGACTCGAAGCTGAAATGTTAAACATATCTCCGTTAGCTAGCATTATGGTTGTGAAATGATAAAAAAACACTACACATGGAACACATGTCATTTACTGGATGTGGACAAGGCCATTTAGTTTGGATTCCATTTCAGCTTTTACTTACTGCGGCAAGTATTTTTGTTTTGGATGTGTTTGGACTTAATGCGGTTATGACTTGATTATGATTATGTTCTGACATTTTACACTTTTTTTTCAGTTTGATACTCACAATCAAGATGAGGGGAGTGTGGATGACGTCTTGGAGGTGTGTCCAAAATTTGGAGTGTCCAAAATTTGGAGTGGGGGGACAGAACATACGGACGATAATCTTCGTGGTGGGGTAGCCTGCTGTGTTTGTGGCGGGACAGACGACCTTGCTTTCTTTTCGGCCACAGGTTTCTTGTGGTGATGTCTAACAGAAGAGCCACTTCTGCTGCTCCATACTTCTTTTGATGGTCCTTTTAATGAAAGTGCAATTTTGTTATGGCCATTCCTTTACAAGCATACCCTATACTACAATGGACACTTTACCTGCTTCCGCAGCGTCATCATCATCAGATGTGTTAGGATTTACTGGCCGACGAGTAGTACTGCTTTTTTCAGACACTGTATAAAATGAGATATATTCATAAATCATGCTATTGTGTATACATCCACCCATTATGCTTATAAACATTTTTTCCTTTAGAAATGCTTGGTTTTTAATTAAAAAAAACATAAGGACCAGAAACACCAAATAAATTATAAAAAAAAAAAAAAAAGCACTATGGCAACATCAAGACAGGCAAACATGTACAGGACACTGACATAGGCCACAAGTTAAAGGAATGGGTTTTTATTTAAAAAAAAAATTGTATTGTTTTAAAAAAAAATACAGATGCAATATCTCATTGGCTCTGTGATGTGGCACTCCAAATACACATTACCACTATATGACCACACAAAAAACCCAGCAAATGTTAAGATTTAAAAAAATGCAGTATGGTGTCACGGCACAAATACAAGCAAAAAAATTATTAAAATAAAACAAAAACATAACATTCTGTAAAGATGACATTACACATGTAAATGGTTTACAAACCACTTTCCAGTACTCCAGCCTCTAACATGACAACGACTTATTTTAATTAAAAAAAAACATGGATCACTTATATATAAAACATAGTCATAATTTTTAACGTAAAAAATGCCCAAAAGGAAAACATTATTGCAGGACAAATCAGAGATACAACAAGTCCAAACTACACATGCTAAATATCTGTCTGAAAAACACATGACATACAATACAGTAAGATGTTACATTGGCTTTTAGCTAACACATGACCCAAAACAATGTATTTGCAAACACACACTTGAAGATGGGAGTAATATGCAACATCACATGACACAGATTACAAAATACAACTTATAAAAAAAAAAAACACATGCTCACCATTCTTCCTTGGCCTATCTGAATCCCGGACATGGGTTGCAGAGACAACTTCAGGAGGTATGACACTCCGCATGGGCTCCTCATACTCCAGATATCTTGCAATATAGGGCTGCCCACCACCGGTTTTCAGAGCCGACTTGGCCTCCTTGGCCATTTTGGACTTGACACGTCGCTTTATGTCATAGTACCGTTTGCGGCATGTGTCCTCCGTCCGCTTGACCACCCCCTCACTATTGACAGCAGCAACAACTTTCGCCCACAACACCGTCTTCCTCCGTGTTGGCACCTTGGCGGACTCAGGGCCAAATAGCTGCCTCTGATACTTCATCAGCTCACGCACCAATGCCACATTTTCTGCAAAACTAAACTTAACATTACGCCCAGTCTTAGTAGTGGTGCGTGGTGCGGAGCACTCTGACTGTCACTATCACTTGAGGCTGCTGCAGCAACCTCACCCACCTCCTCCATCTCACTAACCTCACTAACACTCACCTCCTCCACCTGACCGACCTCCTCCCCCTCACTCACACCCTCCACCTGAGTCACACATAATTGTGTGTCTAAACAGTTAACACAGGAAAAAAAAGACAAACAACACACTCCTTCACTACCACTACACAACTCACACACACGCACATCCACACACAAACACTGACAAGGGACTATAAAGAAAAATAACTTGGGCTAAAAATGAGACAAAACCACAAAATACAAGACAACAAGAATGACAAGACAACTTTCAAACACAATACCACACTCAGAAATCGCTACCAACACTCCTCTTCAAACCACAAAATCACCTACCTCCACAGCACAACCTCCCTCCTCCTCACCACTAACTAAACCCACGAGGTGCGGACGGTTTGCGGCGTATTTATATGGTTGCGCACAGACACTCCTACCATCTGAAACACAACCAATCACGAACGGGGATGAAAATCGAAACTGAAAGTGAAAATGCGGCCGCTGGAAAAAAAAACCCTGCCGCGTTTAACTTAGTGAAAAAAACAGCAAAAACACGTATGCAAACAACAATGACGGCCGTAAATGTGGCCAAAAAAAACGACTGGCATCGACATCGGAAAACACGAAAACAATAAACTCGAATGCTTAGTAACTTTGCGTATATGGATTCAAAAAGTTGCATGAAAATGCAACCGATACAAAACGAGTTTAAACACTACACAAACCGACTCAAACACGAATATTAGTAAATATTGCCCAAGCACTGCACTTCTTTTTCCATTATTAGAGGAGTATATTTGGGAAATGCTACTGAAGTAGAGAGACAAGTAAGGTGCTTACATGGAGCCATAGCTCCATGGGATAAAGAGCGCATGCTAAAATTGTGAAGGCAGCAAGAAAAGATGGTGAGGTGGATGTTATTGTCTACCAAAGGACACATGACCTGGCTAATGCTGAAGTCATGGCTGTAAAAGATGCATTTAGGAAGTTAGGGACTGCTCTGAAGCAGGTGGCAACCACTATAACTTTTTCAGAAGTATTGCCAGTACACAGAGGTTACGACAGAAATCTTCACATTAGAAACTTCAATGTGAGGCTAAAGAAGTGGTGTAATGAGGAGAGATTTAGATTAATAGGCCACAGTCATGCCATCTGACAAGATAGGGGCTTATACCAAAGTGATGGCTTGCATCCATCTTCGAGGGGCATCATAATACTATGGGGGACATTTACTAAGCAGTGATAAGAGTGGAAAAGTGAGCGGCTCTGTATCATTTTATAGTATGCAAATTATAGATGTTACTTCAGTGTTGATTGGTTGCCATGGGCAACTTCTCCACTAGCTCACTTCTCCGCTCTTATCACTGATTAGTTAATGTCCCCCTAAGTGAGCAGTTTGGAAGCTTCATTACAAATTATTTAAATTAGCAAAGGGAGGCAGTGAACTAAATAGGAATAAATCAATCTGCTTCCCCAACCAAGAGGTATTGTGTCTGCCGGCAAATGGAACAGGAAGCATATCCAAAGCAACTGAAGACAGTGCAGTCAAACAAACATACAGTAGGCAGATACAGTAGATGAACATAGATTAGCTAGGAATAGGAGGATCACACACAAAACCCTTAGAGCTACAGTAGGTGTGCAAATGCAAGGAGTTTAGCAAATAAAATCCCAGAAGTAATTGCAATAATAACAAGGGATGATCTGGATACTGTAGCTATTATGGAGTCATGGTGACAATAGAAACAGGGGAGAAGGTGATTCTTCATATTGGGGTGATATACAGACCACCAAGTCAGGAAGAATTGGGCAGGAACCCAGGGCTGTTTCTAGCCAATTTGGCTCCCAGTGCAAGATTTCAAGATGCGCCCCCCCCCCCCCCCCCCATTGACATAAAAAAATGCCCCCCCCCCCATTAAAATGGGCATGCCCTCATCTGATCTCATCATCACGGCCACCACAGGGGGAGAAAAAAAAATCCCCATTTTACACAGTACGGCAGGCAAGAGTCCCCATTTTACACATTGCGACAGGCAAGCGTCCCCATTTTATACAGTACGGCAGGCAAGCGTCCCTATTTTATACAGTACGGCAGGCAAGCGTCCCCATTTTATACAGTACGGCAGGCAAGCGTCCCCAATTTACACAGTATGGCAGGTAAGTGTCCCCAATTTACACAGTACGGCAGGCAAGCGTCCCCATTTTATACAGTACGACAGGCAAGCGTCCCCAATTTACACAGTACGGCAGGCAAGTGTCCCCATTTTACACAGTACGGCAGGCAAGTGTCCCCAATTTACACAGTATAGCAGGCAAGCGTCCCCATTTTATACAGTACGGCAGGCAAGTGTCCCCAATTTACACAGTACGGCAGGCAAGTGTCCCCAATTTACACAGTACGGCAGGCAAGTGTCAAATGGGGGAGAAGGAAGGGAGGGGGTGGGAGAGAGAGAGAGAGACAACTTACATATGAAGAGGATCGTCCCGCTCTTCGGGTCAGGCCGCCTCTACTTCCTCGCGCCGGCTGCCTCCTCTTTCCAGCTTGGCTCCCCCTCCCGAGTACTCCTGCTCGGGGGGCGGAGTTTCACAGAATGATGCAATTGCGTCGTGACATCACAACGCAACCGCGTCATTCCATAAAACTCCGCCCCCCAAGCAGGAGTACTCGGGAAGACGGAGGAGAGGGAAACAGGGACCAGCAAAGTGCCGCGGCGGGTGCCCCGTGCGTGTGCACGGCTCGCCCGCCGCAAGAAACGGCACTGCATATATCAAACAACCCCCCACCACTTAAATAAAATAAGGTGACATTACAGGCTCCCTTGCACAACACCCTTTAATTTAAAAAAAAAAAAAAAAGGTAAGGAGGGTGATATTGAAATGGCAGGCTCCCAATCATGGCATGAACTACCACACCAACCCCACCCTTCAAAATAAAGACATATTGGCACCATTTAAAAATAAGTTGAATCATAGGATGTAGGCTATAGATGGGAGCCTGCAAATCCCCCCCCCCCCCCCCCCCACTCCCTTCCTACACACACACACAAAAGAAAGGGGGGGGGGGATTTGCATGCTCCCATCTATAGCCTACATTTACCTACATCCAGAAAATTACCACAGCAAGCCAGCAGTCTGATTGTGACTGAGAGACTGCTGGCTGCAGAATACTCACTGCGCGGTCCGGTCGGTGGGTCACTGTGTAAGTGCTGCGGCCTGTCCGTCACAGTCCTCCTCCTTCCCCCATAACACCGCCGCGGCCCGACGCACGCAGCCTTTGAAAAGCTGCCTCCAGCTTCAGTGAGTCAGTGACTCCTCAGCAGGGCCGTTTCTAGTCCTCCGCTCCGTCAGCTGCCTGAACCGCTCTGATCTGGCACCTAAGTGATACACTTGTCACTTTAAAATAGTGCCCACCCGCTCTTCCGCGGTGTGTACCATTATATAATCAAACGCTGGCGTGTGACATCACGGCGCAAACGCGTCAGAGTGCATAACTCCGCCCAGCGAGCGGAGTAAAACAGAGGGGCGGGGGGAGGCAGGAGTTTGAAGGCAGCAGCTGCCAGCAGGAGCCACGGCGGGCGCCCCGTGCAAATGCACGGCTCGCACGCCTGTTGAAACGGCCCTGCAGGAACCTATTGAAGGACTTCCCTAAAATGGCATTAAAAGGAGAGGTAATAATCATGGGAGACTTTAATCTACCTGATGTGTACTGGGAGGTGTCTGTTGTAAGTTTCACTTGAAGTAGGGACATCCTGAATTCCTTGCAGGGAGCATCCCTCCAGGAGTTTGGTGAGGGATCTTACTTGCAAAGATGCAATATCATACTTGTTACATACAAATGGTGACAGAATATCTGACATAAATGTTTGTGAAAACCTGAGATCCAGTGACTGTCATGCAGTATGGTTTAGAATTAAGACAGAGATCAACTCATCCAGTCTTGGACTGGCCCACAGGGGTACAGGGAAAACCACCGGTGGGACCCACTGCCTGGGGGCCCACCTCCTGCTCTAAGGATCAGGTTCCAGACTGTGCACTTGAATTTTTGCATCATACATATGTTACCTTATACTGGAATATGGTATATTTTCTACAGTGCATTGCTGTTATTAATCTGGTACGTTATCATGCATGCAGCAGCTGAATTTACTGTATATATTATGAAGGGGCCCAGATGTTGCACTCTCTAATGATTAGTCAAACCAATTATGTGGCAGGCCACACCCCCTCTGTGGACTAGCCACACCCCTAAACATGGGCCCCTACCACTGCATTTCCCCGGTGGGCCCTACATGCCCCAGTCCGACACTGAACTCATCCCACACAGAAACAAAGGTGTTCGAATTTTGGAAGGGTGACTTTGGAGAGATGGGAAAATGTGTAAACAATTCTTTTGCAGAGTAAATTAACTTGAAAGGAGTGCAGGAACTGTAGTTTTTGGCACCTAAGTCAATCAACTCACAGTACCAAATCATTACAGAAATCTAAATTTGTATGACATAATGACATTTCTTTTGCAAGTGATAATACTTATTACAAAAAGGAGTCTTGCAGCCATCATAGAAAGAAATATAGATTATAAATTAGTTCAGCACTGGAGAAAAGCTGCCTTAGGTTTAAATAGCAGGTGGAAGAATACACAGGGCCGTCCCGAGCTTAATTTTTTTGGTAAGCGAATTTAGAATTTAGCGCCCCTTGATGGGATCAAATTTTAAAAGAGGTGTGGTCTCACAAGGAAGGGGCGTGACCACATAATAGTACCCCCAGGGGTCCAGGGAGATTGTCAGTGACAGAGAGAAAGTGCGTGACTGGGTGGCAGAGGTGATGGAGATAGTGGGTGACTGAGGAGGCTGGGGTCACAGGGAGATAGTGGGTGCCACGTGCCCACAGTGCTAGATATGCCCCCACAGTGCCAGATACAGATATGCCCCTACAGTGCCATGTGCCCACAGTGCCATATATGCCCCCACAGTGCCAGATATGACCCCACAGTGCCAGATACAGATATGCCCCCACAGTGCCATGTGCCCACAGTGCCAGATATGCCCCCACAGTGCCACATACAGATATGCCCCCACAGTGCCAGATACAGATATGCCTCCACAGTGCCAGATATGACCCCACAGTGCCAGATACAGATATGCCCTCAGTGCCATGTGCCCACAGTGCCAGATATGCCCACACAGTGCCAGATATGACCCCACGGTGACAGATACAGATATGCCCCCACAGTGCCATGTGCCCAAAGTGCTAGATGTGCCCCCACAGTGCCAGATAGGACCCACAGTGCCACACATGACCCCACAGTGCCAGATAGATATGCCCCCACAGTGCCATGTGCCCACAGTGCCACATATGACCCCACAGTGCCAGATACAGATATGCCACCACAGTGCCACATAGGACCCCACAGTGCCACATACAGATATAGATATGCCCCCACATTCCCATGTGCACGCAGTGCTAGATATGCCCCCCACAGTGCCAGATATGCCCACACAGTGCCACATATGACCCCACAAAGCCAGATACAGATATGCCCCCACATTGCCATGTGCCCACAGTGCCACATATGACCCCACAGTGCCACATACAGATATGCCCCCACAGTGCCACATATGACCCCACAGTGCCAGCGAGATACAGATATGCCCCCACATTGCCATGTGCTCAAAGTGCTAATTATGCCCTCACAGTACCACATAGCCCCCTACAGTGCCACACATGACCCCACAGTGCCAGATAGATATGCCCCCACAGTGCCATGTGCCCACAGTGCCACATATGACCCCACAGTGCCACATACAGATATGCCCCCACAGTGCCACATAGGACCCCACAGTGCCACATACAGATATAGATATGCCCCCACATTCCCATGTGCACGCAGTGCTATATATGCCCCCACAGTGCCAGATATGCCCACACAGTGCCAGATATGCCCAAACAGTGCCAGATATGACCCCACAAAGCCAGATACAGATATGCCCCCACATTGCCATGTGCCCACAGTGCCACATATGACCCCACAGTGCCACATACAGATATGTCCCCACAGTGCCACACATGACCCCACAGTGCCAGATACAGATATGCCCCCACAGTGCCACATATGACCCCACAGTGCCAGCTAGATACAGATATGCCCCCCCATTGCCATGTGCTCAAAGTGCTAGATATGCCCTCACAGTACCACATAGCACCCCACAGTGCCACACATTACCCCACAGTGCCAGATAGATATGCCCCCACAGTGCCATGTGCCCACAGTGCCACAGATATGCCCCCACAGTGCCACATAGGACCCCACAGTGCCACATACAGATATAGATATGCCCCCACATTGCCATGTGCTCAAAGTGCTAGATATGCCCCCCACAGTGCCACACATGACCCCACAGTGCCAGATAGATATGCCCCCACAGTTATGCTCACCGCTATGTAGAGATCACAGCGCGCGCTTCTCCTGACTGCCGCTCTGCCCCTCAGTCTGGTCTCCGGCGGTGACGGCAGCTTGTATATCTCAAATCAGGCGCCGGTCCGCGAGCTCTGATTGGCTAACGAACCGGCGCCTGATTTGAGTTATACACTCCGCCGTCACTGCCGGAGACTAGACTGAGGGCAGGGCGGCAGGCAGGAGAAGCGTGCGCTGTGATCCAGGCTGCCGGCGCCTTCTCCCCTGTGGCGCCTTACCCAACCGCGTACCCCGCGTAACGGGCGGGCCGGGCCTGAGAATACAGTATGTACACAGTGACTAATAGTGGGTTCAGGGCCGGTGCTAGGGTGTTCGGCACCCCCCTGCAAACTATAAATTTAGGCCCTCCCATATTTTACAAAGGGACAGCGTGCTGCAAAAAGGGGTGTGGTCTCACAAGAAAGGGGAGTGGCCACACAATAGTACCCCCATTTCAAATTACGCCACACAGCAGCACAATCTTATTCACATTTCCCTGCGCATAGTAGTGCTGTTTATACACATAATATCCCCAGTAGTAGCACCAGTTATCTGCATAATAGCCCCTGTAGTAGCTCCGGTTATACGCATAATAGCCCCCATAGTATTGCCGTTATACGCATAAAAGCCCCTGTAGTAGCGTCGGTTATATGTATAATAGCCGGTGTGGTAGTGCCGGTAATATGTAATGCCCCATAGGCATGCACAGCTAATTTTAGTAGGGGGTGCACCGCAGGAGGGGTGTGTCTAGCAGTATTTTACATTCTCTCAGTAAAATCACATAGCTTCATCTTATTTCTAGTTCCTAATGATAATGTAGATATGATACACCCCAGAGAAATAAAATGAAGGCAGCCGGTATTGTCTGTCAGCTACAGCATAACCCTGAGCCCTAGCTGCCGCTGCACCCTATCGCTGCTTACACTTCTCTAACCTATCCATGACCCAGTGGCGGAACTAGCGAGTGGTGGGCCGAGGTGCATATGTATTCCCACCACACACACACCCCACACCCCTTGCACCCCACCCCATCATCTACACCCTGTTTTTGAGTGGGCCAATCTGTAAAGTATGGAAGATTTATGGGGCCGAACATTTCAGTTTTAATACAACAGAAGAAAAGTTTAAAATGTACACACGTACCGTCAGAGCCACATTGGTCTCTTTCTATGACATCAGACTCCTCCTATGCAGGACACCAGCATTTGTCACACGTCTCCATGCTCACCAGCTACTCACAGTAGTCCCCCTTCTTCACATTACACCACACAGTATGAGCGGAAACTGACATTACGCCACACAGTATGAGCGGAAATTGACATTACGCCACATAGTATGAGCGGAAATTTACATTACGCCACACAGTGTGAGCGGAAATTCACATTACGCCACACAGTATGAGCAGAAATTCACATTACGCCACATGGTATGAGCAGAAATTCACATTATGCAACACGGTATGAGCCAAAATTCACATTACGGCACACAGTATGAGCCAAATTCACATTATGCCACACAGTATGAGCCGAAATTTACATTATGCCACACAGTATGAGCCAAAATTCACATTACACCACACAGTATGAGCCGAAATTCACATTACGCCACACAGTATAAGCCGAAATTCACATTACGCCACACAGTATAAGCGGAAATTCACATTATCCCACGCAGTATGAGCCGAAATTCACATTACGGCACACAGTATGAGCCAAATTCCCATTATGCCACACAGTATGAGCCGAAATTCACATTATGCCACACAGTATGAGCCAAAATTCACATTACACCACACAGTATGAGCCGAAATTCACATTACGCCACACAGTAAAAGCGGAAATTCACATTACAACACACAGTATGAGCCAAATTCACATTACGCCACACAGTAAGAGCAGAAATTCACATTATGCCACATGGTATGAGCATAAATTCACATTATGCAACACGGTATGAGCAGAAATTCACTTTAAGGCACACAGTATGAGCAGAAATTCACATTACGTAACACAGTATGGCCCCAGCGGTGCCAGATACAGATTATCCCACCCCCAGAGGTGCCAGATACAGATAATCCCCCCCAGAGGTACCAGATACAGATCCCCCCAGGTGCCAGATACAGGTAATCCCCCCCCCCCCAGAGGTGCCAGATACAGATAATCCCCCTCGAGGTGACAGATACATATAATCCCCTCAGTAGTGCTCACTGTTGCTGTTACTGGCTTGCTGCTGCTTCTTGTGCTGTGTGAGGGGAGTAGAGCGCAGCGAGCATCTCTCCTAAATCCCGCTCCTCACTGACAGAAGCCCTTCTGCGGCTGCGGCCATTTGAAACATGGCGTCAGCTGTCAGCCTATCAAAGCTTGCGGTCTGGCAGCCAATCAAGAGCTGCCGCGGCCGGTCCATGAAGTCTGATTGGCTGGTGGCTGACATCAAATTTAGAATGGACGGGTGCGGACTTGGATGCAGGGAGAATCAATTGACACCGTGATGTGGGGGCCGGACATGATTAGGCGAGCTCAGGGAGGACAGAAACCTCCTGTATGCACGCCTATGTAATGCCCTCAGAAGTGCCATTTTTTTTACAAATTATGCCCCCCTCCCACACACATATAGATAGATACACACATGTAAATAAATAATAATAATAAATATACACACATACATACACATAGATACACACACATACTGTAGCTACAATACACATAGATAGATACACACACACATATACACACACATACTGTAGATACATACATACACATAGATACACACACACACACACACACACACACACACACTTTCTCACTCTCCTTCAACATACCATTTGGCTGGCTGGATCTACATCAGCTTCTGTCCTCCTCCTGCAGCCTGGTCCCATATAGCTCCGCCCCTCGGCGCCATGTATCCCCGCTCCCTTTCCAGCAAGGACACGGACGAGCACTGCAGGGGGCTAGAGGGAAGCTTCAAGATGCCGGCGCTGCTGCCTGTCAAACGGTGTGACAGGCACAGCAGCCGGCAGTAGCAGCAGAGGGCCCAGGCGCAGCACAGGGAGAGCGCCTTTCCCAGCCTGGCGCCTTCCTGCACTGCATCCCTTTGCTGAGCGGGTAACGCCGGGCCTGAGTTGGTTATCATTGATGTGAAGTGATACATAGTTATAGAGATAAAGCAAGTTAAGTAGGCTTCTGTCTATGGGGGTTATTCCGACCTGATCGCACCCTGCCATTTTTCACAGCGCAGCAATCAGGTCACTACTGCCCATGTGTATGTACCGCAATGCGCAGGCGCGTCATACGGGTACAAAGCGGACAGTTACTGTGTGATGAATTTAACGAATAATCTATTTGCACAGCCGATCGCAAGGAGATTGACAGGAAGAGGGCGTTTATGGGTGTCAACTGACCGTTTTCTGGGAGTGTTTGGAAAAACTCAGGCGTGTCCAAACGTTTGCAGGGCGGGTGTCTGACGTCAATTCCGGGACCGGACAGGCTGAAGTGATTGCAGCGGCTGAGTAAGTTCTGAGCTACTCAGAAACTGCACAAACTATTTTTGTACCGCTCTGCTGCACCCTTGCACAGCAAATATACACTCCCCAGTGGGCAGCGACCATGCGTTCGCGCACAGCTGCAAAAAGTAGCTAGCGAGCGATCAACTCGGAATGATCACCTATGTTCCGGCTAATGACATACTGTATGCTCCTAGGGCAGAGGTTTTCAAACTTTCAAAGGTGAACTCAGTTTATATTTGAAATCTTGCTATAACCCCACCACCTTATACCCAGCCAAAAATAGAGCATGATTAATTGATCGCTGACATACCTAACATATGGCATCTATAGTATAAAATGTTTCAAATACACAGACACAGGTTATCACACTGATAACGGTATCTGGCTGAATTAACTCAAACTGTTGATAACAAGAGAGCATGTATATCACTTTTTTCACCCCAACAATACCTAATGAGTGTCTTAATTTTCATAAGCTAAGCATTTTCACTATCTTGTTCTAGCTCTTGTGCATGTATATGTTTATGTGTGTGAATGCCAGTGCAAAGTGCAAAGTAGAGATGAGCGCCTGAAATTTTTCGGGTTTTGTGTTTTGGTTTTGGGTTCGGTTCCGCGGCCGTGTTTTGGGTTCGAACGCGTTTTGGCAAAACCTCACCGAATTATTTTTGTCGGATTCGGGTGTGTTTTGGATTCGGGTGTTTTTTTCCAAAAACACTAAAAAACAGCTTAAATCATAGAATTTGGGGGTCATTTTGATCCCAAAGTATTATTAACCTCAAAAACCATAATTTACACTCATTTTCAGTCTATTCTGAATACCTCACACCTCACAATATTATTTTTAGTCCTAAAATTTGCACCGAGGTCGCTGTGTGAGTAAGATAAGCGACCCTAGTGGCCGACACAAACACCGGGCCCATCTAGGAGTGGCACTGCAGTGTCACGCAGGATGTCCCTTCCAAAAAACCCTCCCCAAACAGCACATGACGCAAAGAAAAAAAGAGGCGCAATGAGGTAGCTGTGTGAGTAAGATTAGCGACCCTAGTGGCCGACACAAACACCGGGCCCATCTAGGAGTGGCACTGCAGTGTCACGCAGGATGGCCCTTCCAAAAAACCCTCCCCAAACAGCACATGACGCAAAGAAAAAAAGAGGCGCAATGAGGTAGCTGACTGTGTGAGTAAGATTAGCGACCCTAGTGGCCGACACAAACACCGGGCACATCTAGGAGTGGCACTGCAGTGTCACGCAGGATGTCCCTTCCAAAAAACCCTCCCCAAACAGCACATGACGCAAAGAAAAAAAGAGG
Organism: Pseudophryne corroboree; assembly: GCF_028390025.1. Classification (NCBI taxonomy): domain Eukaryota; kingdom Metazoa; phylum Chordata; class Amphibia; order Anura; family Myobatrachidae; genus Pseudophryne; species Pseudophryne corroboree. The sequence goes on from NC_086445.1 coordinate 710,404,016, forward strand.
CGCAATGAGGTAGCTGTGTGAGTAAGATTAGCGACCCTAGTGGCCGACACAAACACCGGGCCCATCTAGGAGTGGCACTGCAGTGTCACGCAGGATGTCCCTTCCAAAAAACCCTCCCCAATCAGCACATGATGCAAAGAAAAAGAAAAGAAAAAAGAGGTGCAAGATGGAATTATCCTTGGGCCCTCCCACCCACCCTTATGTTGTATAAACAAAACAGGACATGCACACTTTAACCAACCCATCATTTCAGTGACAGGGTCTGCCACACGACTGTGACTGATATGACGGGTTGGTTTGGACCCCCCCCAAAAAAGAAGCAATTAATCTCTCCTTGCACAAACTGGCTCTACAGAGGCAAGATGTCCACCTCATCTTCACCCTCCGATATATCACCGTGTACATCCCCCTCCTCACAGATTATCAATTCGTCCCCACTGGAATCCACCATCTCAGCTCCCTGTGTACTTTGTGGAGGCAATTGCTGCTGGTCAATGTCTCTGCGGAGGAATTGATTATAATTCATTTTAATGAACATCATCTTCTCCACATTTTCTGGATGTAACCTCGTACGCCGATTGCTGACAAGGTGAGCGGCGGCACTAAACACTCTTTCGGAGTACACACTTGTGGGAGGGCAACTTAGGTAGAATAAAGCCAGTTTGTGCAAGGGCCTCCAAATTGCCTCTTTTTCCTGCCAGTATAAGTACGGACTGTGTGACGTGCCTACTTGGATGCGGTCACTCATATAATCCTCCACCATTCTATCAATGTTGAGAGAATCATATGCAGTGACAGTAGACGACATGTCCGTAATCGTTGTCAGGTCCTTCAGTCCGGACCAGATGTCAGCATCAGCAGTCGCTCCAGACAGCCCTGCATCACCGCCAGCGGGTGGGCTCGGAATTCTGAGCCTTTTCCTCGCACCCCCAGTTGCGGGAGAATGTGAAGGAGGAGATGTTGACAGGTCGCGTTCCGCTTGACTTGACAATTTTGTCACCAGCAGGTCTTTCAACCCCAGCAGACCTGTGTCTGCCGGAAAGAGAGATCCAAGGTAGGCTTTAAATCTAGGATCGAGCACGGTGGCCAAAATGTAGTGCTCTGATTTCAACAGATTGACCACCCGTGAATCCTTGTTAAGCGAATTAAGGGCTGCATCCACAAGTCCCACATGCCTAGCGGAATCGCTCCGTGTTAGCTCCTCCTTCAATGCCTCCAGCTTCTTCTGCAAAAGCCTGATGAGGGGAATGACCTGACTCAGGCTGGCAGTGTCTGAACTGACTTCACGTGTGGCAAGTTCAAAGGGCATCAGAACCTTGCACAACGTTGAAATCATTCTCCACTGCACTTGAGACAGGTGCATTCCACCTACTATATCGTGCTCAATTGTATAGGCTTGAATGGCCTTTTGCTGCTCCTCCAACCTCTGAAGCATATAGAGGGTTGAATTCCACCTCGTTACCACTTCTTGCTTCAGATGATGGCATGGCAGGTTCAGTAGTTTTTGGTGGTGCTCCAGTTTTCTGTACGTGGTGCCTGTACGCCGAAAGTGTCCCGCAATTCTTCTGGCCACCGACAGCATCTCTTGCACGCCCCTGTCGTTTTTTAAAAAATTCTGCACCACCAAATTCAAGGTATGTGCAAAACATGGGACGTGCTGGAATTGGCCCAGATTTAATGCACACACAATATTGCTGGCGTTGTCCGATGCCACAAATCCACAGGAGAGTCCAATTGGGGTAAGCCATTCCGCGATGATCTTCCTCAGTTGCCGTAAGAGGTTTTCAGCTGTGTGCGTATTCTGGAAAGCGGTGATACAAAGCGTAGCCTGCCTAGGAAAGAGTTGGCGTTTGCGAGATGCTGCTACTGGTGCCGCCGCTGCTGTTCTTGCGGCGGGAGTCCATACATCTACCCAGTGGGCTGTCACAGTCATATAGTCCTGACCCTGCCCTGCTCCACTTGTCCACATGTCCGTGGTTAAGTGGACATTGGGTACAGCTGCATTTTTTAGGACACTGGTGACTCTTTTTCTGAGGTCTGTGTACATTTTCGGTATCGCCTGCCTAGAGAAATGGAACCTAGATGGTATTTGGTACCGGGGACACAGTACCTCCAACAAGTCTCTAGTTGGCTCTGCAGTAATGATGGATACCGGAACCACGTTTCTCACCACCCAGGATGCCAAGGCCTCAGTTATCCGCTTTGCAGTAGGATGACTGCTGTGATATTTCATCTTCCTCGCAAAGGACTGTTGAACAGTCAATTGCTTACTGGAAGTAGTACAAGTGGGCTTACGACTTCCCCTCTGGGATGACCATCGACTCCCAGCGGCAACAACAGCAGCGCCAGCAGCAGTAGGCGTTACACGCAAGGATGCATCGGAGGAATCCCAGGCAGGAGAGGACTCGTCAGACTTGCCAGTGACATGGCCTGCAGGACTATTGGCATTCCTGGGGAAGGAGGAAATTGACACTGAGGGAGTTGGTGGGGTGGTTTGCGTGAGCTTGGTTACAAGAGGAAGGGATTTACTGGTCAGTGGACTGCTTCCGCTGTCACCCAAAGTTTTTGAACTTGTCACTGACTTATTATGAATGCGCTGCAGGTGACGTATAAGGGAGGATGTTCCGAGGTGGTTAACGTCCTTACCCCTACTTATTACAGCTTGACAAAGGGAACACACGGCTTGACACCTGTTGTCCGCATTTCTGGTGAAATACCTCCACACCGAAGAGCTGATTTTTTTGGTATTTTCACCTGGCATGTCAACGGCCATATTCCTCCCACGGACAACAGGTGTCTCCCCGGGTGCCTGACTTAAACAAACCACCTCACCATCAGAATCCTTCTGGTCAATTTCCTCCCCAGCGCCAGCAACACCCATATCCTCCTCATCCTGGTGTACTTCAACACTGACATCTTCAATCTGACTATCAGGAACTGGACTGCGGGTGCTCCTTCCAGCACTTGCAGGGGGCATGCAAATAGTGGAAGGCGCATGCTCTTCACGTCCAGTGTTGGGAAGGTCAGGCATCGCAAACGACACAATTGGACTCTCCTTGTGGATTTGGGATTTCAAAGAACGCACAGTTCTTTGCGGTGCTTTTGCCAGCTTGAGTCTTTTCAGTTTTCTAGCGAGAGGCTGAGTGCTTCCATCCTCATGTGAAGCTGAACCACTAGCCATGAACATAGGCCAGGGCCTCAGCCGTTCCTTGCCACTCCGTGTGGTAAATGGCATATTGGCAAGTTTACGCTTCTCCTCCGACAATTTTATTTTAGGTTTTGGAGTCCTTTTTTTTCTGATATTTGGTGTTTTGGATTTGACATGCTCTGTACTATGACATTGGGCATCGGCCTTGGCAGACGACGTTGCTGGCATTTCATCGTCTCGGCCATGACTAGTGGCAGCAGCTTCAGCACGAGGTGGAAGTGGATCTTGATCTTTCCCTAATTTTGGAACCTCAACTTTTTTGTTCTCCATATTTTATAGGCAGAACTAAAAGGCACCTCAGGTAAACAATGGAGATGGATGGATTGGATACTAGTATACAATTATGGACGGACTGCCACGGTTAGGTGGTATAAAAAAACCACGGTTAGGTGGTATATATTGTAATACAATTGTGGATGGACGGACTGCCTGCCGAGTGCCGACACAGAGGTAGCCACAGCCGTGAACTACCGCACTGTACACTGGTTGATAAAGAGATAGTAGTATACTCGTAACAACTAGTATGACTGACTATGACGGTATAAAGAATGAAAAAAAAACCACGGTTAGGTGGTATATATTGTAATACAATTATGGATGGACGGACTGCCTGCCGAGTTCCGACACAGAGGTAGCCACAGCCGTGAACTACCGCACTGTACACTGGTTGATAAAGAGATAGTAGTATACTCGTAACAACTAGTATGACTGACTATGACGGTATAAAGAATGAAAAAAAAACCACGGTTAGGTGGTATATATTATAATACAATTATGGATGGACGGACTGCCTGCCGACTGCCGACACAGAGGTAGCCACAGCCGTGAACTACCGCACTGTACACTGGTTGATAAAGAGATAGTAGTATACTCGTAACAACTAGTATGACACTATGACGGTATAAAGAATGAAAAAAAAACCACGGTTAGGTGGTATATATTATAATACAATTATGGATGGACGGACTGCCTGCCGACTGCCGACACAGAGGTAGCCACAGCCGTGAACTACCGCACTGTACACTGGTTGATAAAGAGATAGTAGTATACTCGTAACAACTAGTATGACACTATGACGGTATAAAGAATGAAAAAAAAACCACGGTTAGGTGGTATATATTATAATACAATTATGGATGGACGGACTGCCTGCCGAGTGCCGACACAGAGGTAGCCACAGCCGTGAACTACCGCACTGTACACTGGTTGATAAAGAGATAGTAGTATACTCGTAACAACTAGTATGACTGACTATGACGGTATAAAGAATGAAAAAAAAACCACGGTTAGGTGGTATATATTATAATACAATTATGGATGGACGGACTGCCTGCCGACTGCCGACACAGAGGTAGCCACAGCCGTGAACTACCGCACTGTACACTGGTTGATAAAGAGATAGTAGTATACTCGTAACAACTAGTATGACACTATGACGGTATAAAGAATGAAAAAAAAACCACGGTTAGGTGGTATATATTATAATACAATTATGGATGGACGGACTGCCTGCCGACTGCCGACACAGAGGTAGCCACAGCCGTGAACTACCGCACTGTACACTGGTTGATAAAGAGATAGTAGTATACTCGTAACAACTAGTATGACACTATGACGGTATAAAGAATGAAAAAAAAACCACGGTTAGGTGGTATATATTATAATAATACAATTATGGATGGACGGACTGCCTGCCGACTGCCGACACAGAGGTTGCCACAGCCGTGAACTACCGCACTGTACACTGGTTGATAAAGAGATAGTAGTATACTCGTAACAACTAGTATGACTATGACGACGGTATAAAGAAAGAAAAAAAAATACCACGGTTAGGTGGTATATAATTATACAATTATGGATGGACGGACTGCCTGCCGAGTGCCGACTGCCGACACAGAGGTAGCCACAGCCGTGAACTACCGCACTGTACTGTGTCTGCTGCTAATATAGACTGGTTGATAAAGAGATAGTATACAACAATATACTACTATACTGGTGGTCAGGCACTGGTCACCACTAGTCACACTGGCAGTGGCACTCCTGCAGCAAAAGTGTGCACTGTTTAATTTTAAATTAATATAATATTATGTACTCCTCGCTCCTGCTATAACAACCTGCAGTGCTCCCCAGTCTCCCCCACAATTATTATAAGCTTTTATACATTGATGTGCAGCACACTGGGCTGAGCTGAGTGCACACAGACTGAGTCACACTGTGTGACTGCTGTGTATCGTTTTTTTCAGGCAGAGAACGGATATAGCAGAGAACGGATATATTAAATAAAAGTTAACTTAACAACAACTGCACTGGTCACTGTGGTAAACTCTGTCTGCACAATCTCTCTCTCTCTCTCTCTCTTCTAATCTATTCTAATGGAGAGGACGCCAGCCACGTCCTCTCCCTATCAATCTCAATGCACGTGTGAAAATGGCGGCGACGCGCGGCTCCTTATATAGAATCCGAGTCTCGCGAGAATCCGACAGCGTCATGATGACGTTCGGGCGCGCTCGGGTTAACCGAGCAAGGCGGGAAGATCCGAGTCGCTCGGACCCGTGAAAAAAAAAGTGAAGTTCGTGCGGGTTCGGATTCAAAGAAACCGAACCCGCTCATCTCTAGTGCAAAGTCCAGTCAATTTTGAAAATGGTGCTTATACTGTAGTTTATTTATTTATTTATTTATATATTAACAGTTTCGTATATAGCGCAGCAAATTCCGTTGCGCTTTACAATTTGAAATAACAATAACAAACTGGGTGATAACAGTCATAGAGGTAGGAAGGCCCTGCTCGCAAGCTTACAATCTATAGGGAAATAGCACCTTTCCTTGTGTACATATGCCTATCTATTGCATAGAATGAGAAGACATGTGAGAATATGTGTGGACTGTACAGAGTGGATGCAATTTGATAGGAAGGTTTAGGAAAGTTATGTGGGCGGTTCTGGAATTTGATACGCTTGCCTAAAGAGGTGAGTTTTCAGGGAACGCTTGAAGGTTTGGAGACTAGAGGAGAGTCTTATTGTGCGTGGTAGGGCATTCCACAGAGTGGGTGCAGCCCGATGAAAGTCCTGCAGTCGTGAGTGGGAGCGAGTAATGAGTGTGGAAGAGAGACACAGGTCTTGTGAAGAGCGAAGAGGTCGGGTTGGGAGATATTTTGTGATAAGCGAAGTGATGTACGTTGGTGTAGTTTGGTTAATGGCCTTGTATGTGAGTAAAAGTATTTTATATTGAATGCGGTAGAGTACAGGTAACCAATGGAGGGACTGACAGAGTGGATCTGCAGACGATGAACGTCTAGCGCGGAAGATAAGCCTCGCCGCTGCATTTTAGAATGGATTGTAGTGGTGAGAGTCTCGTTTTGGGAAGACCAGTTAGGAGACTATTGCAATAATCAATGCAGGAGATAATGAGAGCGTGGATTAGAGTTTTAGCATTGTCTTACATAGTAACATAGTATCTGAGGTTGAAAAAAGACACTTGTCCATCGAGTTCAACCTATTTGTGGTCTCCTATGCATGATGATTTGACTAAAGTTTCTGACTGATGCTGCTGTCAGCCGTTACATTTTATCCCTATTTATAGTAACTATAATGCATGACTATGCACCATACCCCTGGATATCCTTATCCATTAGGAATTTATCTAACCCATTCTTAAAGGTGTTGACAGATTCCGCCATTACAACTCCCTCGGGCAGGGAATTCCAAACATGTATTGTCCTTACCGTGAAAAAGCCTTTACGCCGTATTGTGCGGAATCTCCTCTCCTCTAACCTGAGCGAGTGTCCACGAGTCCTTTGTGTTGATCTAACCAAAAACAGGTCCCGCGCAAGCTCTGTGTATTGTCCCCTTATATATTTGTAGATGTTGATCATATCCCCTCTTAGTCTCCGCTTTTACAATGTAAACATGCCTAGTCTTTCAAGCCTTTCCTTGTATTCCATCGTCTCCATGCCCTTAATTAGTTTGGTCGCCCTCCTCTGTACCTTTTCAAGCTCCAGGATATCCTTTTTGTAGTACGGTGCCCAGAATTGTACACAGTATTCAAGGTGTGGCCTCACTAGTGATTTATATAACGGGAGTATAATACTCTCGTCCCTAGCATCAATACCCCATTTTATGCATGCTAATATCTTATTAGCCTTCTTTGCTGCAGTCCTACTTTGGGTACTACTGCTTAGCTTGCTATCTATGAGGACACCTAAGTCCTTTTCCAGTACAGGATCCCCTAATTTTACCCCATTTAGTAGGTAGGTGTAATTTATGTTCTTGTTACCACAGTGCATTACCTTACACTTGTCTGTGTTGAAGCGCATTCTCCATTTGGCTGCCCATGCTTCTAATTTAACTAAGTCGTTCTGAAGAGACTCGGCATCCTCCTCTGTATTTATAGCCTTACACAATTTGGTATCATCTGCAAACACAATTTGGTATCATCTGCAAGGTATGGTCGTATTTTGGATATGTTTTTTAGATGCATGTAACATGATCTTGAGACAGATTGAATGTGGGGAACAAAGGACAGATCAGAGTCAAGGATGACACCTAGGCAGCGAGCTTGTGGGGTAGGGTAGATATCAGGTTGGTACCTACTATTGGCCGGTGGAAATATAATTAACTCTGTCTTTGAAATATTCAGTTTGAGGTGGCGAGATGTCATCCAGGATGAAATGGCAGAAAGGCATTCAGTGACATGGTCCAGTACAGATAGGGACAAGTCAGGGGAGGATAGGTAGATTTGAGTATCATCTGCGTACAGATGATACTGAAAACCAAAAGAGCTGATTAGTTTACCAAGAGATGAGGTATAGATCGAGAAAAGCAGAGGACCCAAGACTGAGCCTTGCGGTACTCCAACTGAAAGAGGTAGCAAAGAGGAGGTAGATTCAGAGAAGCGAACACTGAAGGAGTGATTAGATAGGTACGATAGGAACCAAGAAAGGGCTGTGTCTTTAAGACCTATGGATTGTAGTGTCTGTATGAGAAGAGAGTGGTCTACAGTGTCAAATGCAGCAGATAGATCTAGAAGAATAAGTAGTGAGTAGTAGCCTTTAGACTTCGTAGTGACCAAATCATTAACCACTTTAGTCAGTGCTGTCTCTGTGGAATGTTGGGAACGGAAGCCTGTCTGAAGTGGGTCCAACAAAGTGTATGAGTTAAGAAAGTGTGTGAGTCAAGAGTAGGCAAGTCTCTCAAGTAGCTTAGAGAGACAAGGGAACTGAGAGATAGGGCGGTAGATTGAGAGAGCATTAGGGTCAGAATTTTGTTTTTTTAAAATGGGAGTAATCACTGCATGCTTGAAGAGTGAAGGAAAAATACCAGTAGAAAGAGAGAGATTACAGATGTCAGTTAAGGTAGGGATGAGCACCAGAGACAGAGCTTTACTTATTTGTGAGGGTAAAGGATCAAGAGGAGAGGTAGTAGAGAAGCAGGATGAGAAGAGTGATGATACTTCATCTTCATTTGTGGGATCAAATGAAGAAAGAGTGCCAGAGGGTTCAGGTAAAGAATGGAGCAGGTCACTGGCTGCCGAAGAGTACACCATTTGATCTCGGATCTTATCAATCTTCTCCTTGAAGTAGGAAGCAAGATCCTGTGCCTTGATAGTGGCGGGTGGGGTAGGTGTGGGAGGATTCAGAAGTGATTTAAATGTATTAACGAGTTGTTTGGGGTTAGAGGCTTGAGCAGAGATAAGAGTTTGGAAATATGTTTGTTTGGCAGTGTCCAGGGCATTTTTATAAGAATGGTAGACAGTCTTATATGTGAGGAAGTCACTTGAAATCCGAGATTTACGTCACTGACGTTCAAGTTTTCGTGTGAGTTTTTGTAGTTGTCTTGTTAATTTGGAGTGCCATGGTTGACATCTAGGCCTACGTGGAGTGTGATGGGTAGCTGGAGCCACTTCATCAAGGGCTAGTTCTAGAGTCTCATTAAGGTGTGATACAGCCATCTCAGGAGATGTGAATGCAGAAATAGGTGAAAGCAGTTTTTGGAGTGAAGTGGAAAGTTCTTTAAGATTAATTGTGTTAATATTTCTGCGGGTTTGAGGAAGATTGGAGGACTTCAGCAACACAGGGTTTGAATTAACAGAGGAGAGCATGCAGGTGATAAGGTTGTGATCTGAGAGGGGGAAAGGAGTGTTAGTGAGTTCAGAGATGGAGCATAGTCTGGTGAATACTAGATCAAGGCAGTGGCCCACCTGATGAGTAGAGGAGTCAGTCCATTGGGAGAGGCCAAGAGAGGAGTTTAGAGAGAGGAGTTTGGAGGCGTGCGCAGCAGAATTTGGACAATCAATAGCAATATTGAAATCACCCATGATAATAGTGGAGATGTCAGAGGATAGGAAGTGAGGGAGCCAGGCAGAAAAATCTTCCAAAAATTGTTTTGGATGCCCAGGTGGGTGGTAGATAGCTGCAACACGCAGAGAGAAAGGAGAGTAAACCCTAATGGAATGTACTTCAAATGATGTAAATGTGAGTGATGGAACCTGTGGTAGAACAGTGTATGCAAAAGATTGGGAAAGTAAAAGTCCAACTCCTCCTCCTTTATGGTTATTGGGTCTGGAGGTGTGTGTAAAGTGGAGACCACCATGTGCCAGTGCTGCAGGGGAGGCTGTGTCAGATTGTGTAAGTCAGGTTTCTGTTATAGCCAGCAGATTGATGTTGTTGGATATGAAGAGGTCATGGATGGATGTTAATTTGTTACAAACAGAGCGTGCATTCCATAAGGCACATTTTAGTGATCTGGAGGGTGATGGAAGACATGTGATGTTTATGAGGTTAGCTGGATTTCTATGTAGCTGTGAATCAGGTGAATGTGAGCGATGCAAGTGGCTGGGTCCTGGATTTGGTGAAATGTCACCAGCTATCAGAAGCAGAAGAGAGAGATAAATGTGGGTGTCAGAGGTAGTTGCATGGAATCTGAATTTTTTATAATAGTTCCAAACTCCATACAGCAAGTATGTACTCCTTTGTGGATAGTTGCCATTAGCACAGGGTTTTCCTTCTTGCCATTAAATGTCACCAGCAAACTAGCTTTTCAAACTCTAATTAGTTCATGGGACTTCATAGGAAAAATATTGTCATATTTCTAGGCACACCAGCTAGAACAGCCAAATTTATATAGAGGGAAAATATGACACTTCCATTGTGCTATAATAAAAGAAAAAGTATACAAGCAAGATCTAATATTACAGAGAGAAGGTCATGTAGTACTGCTAATGTTGCTTCTTATGATGTTATTACATTATATATGCTTTTTTCTCTCTGTAATATATACACTTGGACTTGTGAGAGGTCTTCCTCAAGAGATACAAGGGTGGTTCTGCATCACCTTATCTGTGTAACATAGGAACCTGATTAGTACTGTATTGTATACTTTTTCTGTTTTTATATGTAGTTTATGGAGTTTATTGGCTGTTATGTGAAAATGAATGTACTTTAGGCACCTACTGAAGAGGAATGCCTCCTCAATGCAGAGAGATTTGCTACCTGAACTTTCATCTTTAATACAGCAGGTAGGTCAGTGGGAGGCTGCATGGGCTGAACCAGATGCCAACCAGCCTTCTATATCTAACTTATACATCTACTATAGCTTGGTTTAGTGGTACCCATCCGCCATAACTCATATCATATCATAATAAAAAAACAATAACACCATCACTGGAAAAAATGGACTGCATAATAAAAATAGAGTTGTGCCCTCAGCAAACTTGCTATGACTATTCAAGATAAACCTATACAGTAAATAGCAACTTGAATACAACATTCTCCTGGATGTTCTGGGAGAGTAGGTAAGTGTTGGTAAGTTACAGTACATGCTCTTTTTGGATTTACTCCTAACATAGAATCAGCACCTAATAATTAATTGAGTGTAGATCAAATAATCATAAATATATAATGAATTACTGTTGCAGTAAACATTTTCATTAATTTATCAGAAGCATCTAAACATAATATATTTTATAACTAACACCAAATAATCAATAACGCAAATATGTATATAGAGAGAGTCTACTAATTTAAATCAGGAATTAATTGCACCTCAGATAATGAGGACAGGAATTAAATCATCAAGCTTTTATATAGCTCTGTATTTTTAAGAAACAGTATATACATTATCTTTGTGTTTCAGCTGTAGTAATATCTGTGCACTGCTTACAAATTAAATTTAATCTTATTTGTAGCCATTTTCTAAATACAGGATAATTATAATAATGAGTTTTGCTAACAGCTTTTTAAAAATGTCCAAATGTACTAGAAATAGGAAGATATGACAATTAGAGAAATAATAGCAGTAATAGTAGCCCAAATCAATCTAAAAGAAATGAGTTCTTGAATTTTTTAAATATTAATTGTATGTGCTATTACATAGTTATTAATTGTATGGAATATGAATCAATGGAATAGCTCTTCCCTTTAAAAAAAATGAGCAAGCAGCTAACATTTTGAATAGTCTGGAATGCCCATGAATGACAGTACTACAGTAAACCACTGTACATAAGATATATTACTAATTTTTGTTTTTGTCCGACTCCTAAACCACAGAGAGTCCACACCTAAAACAGAATTGAATAATGAAGCACCTTGGATGTTTTAGACTATGAAAAAATATAGAATAGAAGCCCCTAACTTAACAAGCAGCAATTTTAAAAACTGCCATAAATGCGTCAGCAAACCTGGCCCAAAAATGTACTATGCTCAGACAGGTGTGATTGCTGAAACAGCAGGTACAGTAATTGATTTTGACAGGCAAGATGGACTGACCAGAAAATAGTTTCATTGGACTACAGTATGGATGACATGATGCCTCTAACCAGACATGACTGGACTTTGACACAAATACACAAATAAACAAAAGTATATACTGAAGCCCTAAAAAATAAAACACAAACACTTAATCACATAATACTCACACACAGAAATAATAAAAAAAAGCTATAAGGAAAACACACCTCAAGTAGTCAAGATACAGAACAGAAACAAGACAACTTAAAAAAAACTCACTGCAATCACTTTCTATATCTATTTTCTTACAACTTTCTCTGAGTCCTATCTCATTCATAAAGCCGTCTAAAAAAGGCAGTATACACATGTTTGTTTTTAAAAATCTTTTTATGGTGCCACTATATAATTGAATGTTTTTAAATTTACATGTTAAGTCCTAGTGGTTATAATGTTTATAATAAATAAATCCACCTTTTTTAGATGACTTCCGGCTAAACTTCCGGTTTTATTTGTATGGGAACAGTAATGTTTTTTTTGTTTTTAAACTACTATTTAAGGAACCCCTACTGTGGCCAATACTATCCATGACAAAGTGCCCAGGCCCAGGAAGGTCATAAAATGCGTTTGAAGCAAGGGAAACTTCCGGGAATACGAGCTTTCACTTGCGGTTACGTCACACGCAATGGCCGATTGCAGCCCAGATGCATTAGACTCCCAGGCAGTGGCAACTTCATCTACACTGTGCCCGGGACCTGGAGAAGTTGGAGACCATGCTGTGCTAAGCAATTCTCCAGGTAGGGAAATTCAGGGACAGTTTAAAATGGAACTTTCCAGACTTACATTTTCAACTACCTGTTTTTGGCTCACCACACTTACTCCTAGAAAGGAGCTGTAAACATTGTTATTAATCAATTTTTATTTCTTCGAGGTACCATTATATACCTCTCAGCGCTCTTATTGCTCTTATATACTGTATTATTTTATAGAGTTGCTTTTACTATCAAGCACTGGATTACCATCTTTGTACTGTACATGTAAGTAACGCCCACTGGTTACCTGCTGCTAAAACATGGCCTATTACAGATTTATACACATCTCACATGAACAAAAGTAACTTTCATAACATTTACCCTCCTCTTCCTCGTCACAGTGGTTCCTCTTTACTGAATGTTTTCTGTGTATGGATCCTTGTCCAATGCCGTGTTGTTTTTCTGTAATATTTAAAAATTTTTTATCATTCATCGAGTGGATAGAGAAACCTCCAGACCAAAAACACAACACAGGAAAAAAAGGACCAACATCCCACTAAAAGATGGGGGACAAGAGGAGGAGAAAATAACAAACACCACCTCAACAAAAAGATGCTAGATGAAAATAATCCAACCATATTCAATCTAAGCAGTAAAATCTAAAGAGCAAACCACAGTATTCCAAAAAGGGCTTAAGTTTGCTCCACAATTATCAAAGAATAAATGTAATACTTATTTTGACTCTAAAAAATTCATCAGAAAATTGTGTATTAAAAAATACTTTCAAAAAGATCCAGTAACTAGAAAAGCAACCCAAACCCAGACAAGATTTCTACATATAAAATTTAGACCACCATCAATGTTCAACCTTACATATATCAAAGGACCTCACATCAAAACATTTCAGAAATTAGTTGAAAAAACATAAGAGATCTCTCAAAACAAAAAATTAAATTTAATATGACATCTCAATAAATAAAAGTAATAAAATAACTTAAGAATGACTCCTCAATTATCATTACACCAGCCGATAAAGGTGGAGGAAAAGACATCTAAGATAAAAGTATGTCTAAAAAAGAAGCAGAACAACTCCTCAGTGACATCAGAACATGTGAAAAATTAAGGGGAGATCTCACACAAAACTTTAGTAATGAACTATGTGAACAGGTGAACAAAGGCCTACAGATGGGGATAATAATAAGAAAATATACAACTTCCTGGCAGAAAAAGATCCAAGAATTCCAACTTTCCATTGTTGTCCAAACTGGACAACCAATAGTTTCAGGAATCCGATCAATCACCTCCAATCTATTCAAATATATAGACCATTTTCTTCAGCCAATAGTTAGCCTCCAAAGAAGTTATCAGAAAGACACAGCCAGCCTGCTACAAGTTTTGGAAACATTAGCATGGAAAGATACATATACCCAGTGCACAAGTGATGTAACATCCTTATACACTTGTATAGGACATTACATTGGATGTACTTATTGTCAACCCAAACTAATATTCCAAATGAGCAAATCAACTTTGTAATGATGAATATTGAATTTATTCTAATGCATAATTATTTCTGGTATGAAGGCAATTTCTTTTTACAGAACCAAGGGACAGCAATGGGGACACCGTTTGAACCATGTTACGCAAATTTGTTTGTATCTTACTGGGAAGACAAATCCATCTGGGAAAACAATATGTACAATAACTTAATATGCTGGTGAAGATATATTGACAACGTATTCTTTGTGTGGGATAGCTCTGAAGATGATCCTAAGAAATTCATTAAACATATTAACAATAACAACATTAGCCTAGAATTCACTACAAATACAAGTAAAACCATGATAATTTTCTTAGATTTGGAAATTTATATTAAAGATAACACCATCAATACAAGGACCCATACTCTATTAAAGGGGTAAATGGTAACAATTTTCTCCCAACCTCAAGTAATCACCATAGAAAACTGATAGAAAATACACCGGGAGGACAATTAAGGAGATTTTGAAGAAATTGCACCAAAAAAGAGACCTTTTTTGAACAAAGCAAATAACTAAAATATAACTTTATGCAGAAGGGTTCCAAAGAAGATTTCTTAGAACATCAAATCAAAAAAGTATCCGAAATCCAAAAGGAAAGACCTCATCAAATATAATGCAAAGGAAAAACCTGAAAACTATGTGAAAACTGCATTCATCACCCAATATAATAGCAATTCCAAAGCCATTGAATCAATCATTAGAAAACATTGGAACATTCAACTTTTAGATAAAGATCTACAAACTCATCCCAGAGAAACCCAGAATAATTTAAAGAAGGGCAAAAAATCTAAAACAAGAGTTAGTCAAAAGTTTTATCCCCATCAAAAGCAAAACAATAACAACTACAACAAAGGATTCCACTTTTGTCAACTTTGCTCAGATGCAAAACCATGCAAAAACAAAGGTAAAACAAGCACAAAAGCAATCACACATTTCAAATTCATACATACACAAAAGTATTGCAATATAAAAAAACATATTTCATGTGATTCGTAAAATGTGATATATTTATTGGAATGCCCATGTGGTGACCAATAGGTTGGTCTAACAAGAAGAAAATGAAAAACACATCTAATGGAACACCTATACAGTACAACATTAAAATGCGACTCTTAACCCAGAGTGTATCAAAACACTTTAAAGAAAAACATCAAAGCAACCCCACACGTTTACAATTCATGGCAATTGAACAAATCACACCAAACTGGAGAGGAACAGAAACAAAATTGAGTTATTTATTACAAACTACCTAATAGGACTTAATATCCATATAGAATTAAGGACGTAATTCAAGGTTGATTGCAACGGAAAAATCTTCCTCTAATGAGCAAAACCATGTGCAGTGCAGGAGGCAGGGCAGATAAAACATGTGCACAGAGAGTTAGATTTGGGTGGGTTATATTGTTTCTGCGCAGGGTAAATACTGGCTGCTTTATTTTTACACTGCAATTTAGATTTCAGTTTGAACACATCCCACCCAAATTTAACTGTCTCTGCACATGGTACATCTGCTCCATCTGCAGTGCACGTGGTTTTGCCCATTAGAGGAAAATTTTGCTTTTGCAATCAACCTTGAATTAGGCCCTAATTGCATTCATGTAAATTTATAAACATTCAATTATATAGTGGTACCAGAATTTTTTTTTTAAATACAAACATACATATACCGCCTTTTTTAGATGACTTTCGGTGAACTTCCAGTTTTAGTAAAGTTTTTTGTTTTTAAACTACTATTTAAGGAACGAACGCCTACTACAATACTATCCTTGACAAAGTGCCCAGGAAGTGCATGAAATGCATTGGACACAAGGGGAACTTTCGGGAATACAGAATGTTATGAGTCACGGCAGTGGCTCATTCCTGCTTTGCATTTTGGTTATGTATTTTATGCTATACTTCTGTTTCTGTTCCCCTTGGCTTTTATGGGGTGTCCGGAGTCCACCCTTAAGGAGGGGGTACTGTTATGAATCACAAGCAGTGGTTCATTCCTGTTTGCTTTCTGTTTATGAATTTTATGTTATAGTTCTGTTTGCATGCCAGGATTTCTCTTGTACTGGTTTAGAAGACACTTGTTGGCCTCCGGTGGTGAGTCTGTGTAACTGCAGCCTGTTTTTATGTGTTAAGCCTCACCTGTCAGATATTTGGTCATTATGTGGTGAGTCTCTATACTGCTGTCTGGCTCTTGTCTGTGTACCTCACCTGCCAGTATTTTGGCCATTACTCTGTGCCTGGCTTCCAGCCATCCTGATTAGGGCATGCTTCCCTTATTACCCAGCTAGCTCTGCAGTCCAGTGCTGGTGATAGAAGTTTGTCATCATACCTGTATGTTCCTGTGAGAACCTGTCAGCTTCCTTTGGAGTTTGTATCCTGTGTCCGGAGTATTCCTGATTGCAGCCAGTCCATTCCTGTGTCATGGTTTCTGGAGCCTGGTCCTGGGAATCTGTTCCAGCCTTCAGGTAGGGTTATCCTGAACCCTAAGTCTTGGGGTCCTGTTCCTTCTGCATACACCCTTCGTGGTGTCATGAGTAGCGGCTTTGCCGGACTGTTTGGCTGAAGTCTTATATTTTTTATTTGTCTTTGCTTTGGTGCTTTCTGCGGAGGTTTTCGCCATTGCTGTCCTAGCCGAAATCCGAAGGTGTCGTGTTTGGCGTCTGGACAGCATGGCTTTTGTTACAGTTTGTCTTGGCGGCACATACATTTGTTGTAGTGTTCAGTAGTTTCCCCTATCTTTTTTTGAGAAAAAGTTTTTATTGAGTTTTAACTTTTAACAAGATATTCGTAAAGTATAAATAACAGGTATCACACAATGGCACATATAGCAGTCAACAGTTAAATAGCAGTAACAGAATATCTACCTAGATATGATAGCGAGGGTGTGGTAGGCCAAACAGATAGGTATGCCTATGTATGGAGAACCACAAAGATGTGGTATTGCGCATCAGGTATGAACCGTAGCTAAGGGTGAAGGAATATCTCTTAGTGAAACAATACAGATTATAAGAGAGAAGCATGAAGTAAACATAGCGATAGAAAAGAGAGCGAAAAAAGGGGGGGAAAGAAATGGAGGGGAGGGGGAGATAGTCGGTCGGTCCCAACCGCCGGAGCATTGCGTCAGGTTAACAGTAATTGGATAAGATATTATGATGAATTATATTATCTTATATGGTAGCTAACGGAGGTTCAGCACCAAAATATGTCGTCCAGGGTGACCACGTGGCAGTAAAGTTGTCTGGGGTGTCACGGAGTACCGCAGTAATATGTTCTAGTCTATAGGTTTGCCATATAGCATTTATGGTAGCAGGGATTGTGGGGGGTGACATAGATTTCCAGTTAGCCGCAACTTGGCATTTGGCCGTATTTAGAATATGCTTAGTTAGCTTCTGTTGTTGGCGAGGAGTGTGAGGTATTGGGCGAGAGAGCAGGGAATAGAAAGGTGACATCGGGACCGCTAGGCCAAGGATGTTAAAAATAAGTTTATGGACCCTAGTCCAATATCCCTTAATCTGCGGGCAATTCCACCAAATGTGCAGCAGGGTTCCGCGTTGACCACATTGACGCCAACATCCATCCGAGCAGGAAGGATAGATTGAATGGAGACGCGAGGGCACCAGGTACCAACGATAGTATAATTTGTAGGCATTTTCTTTAATTCGAACTGATATTGAACTCGTAGAGATTTCCTGCCTGATCTCAGACCAATCATCTGGCGTCAGGGTTTCACCCACCTCCCGTTCCCAAGCCGTCTCATGTGACTCTTTCAGGGGCGAATTGTGAGCCAACAAGATTTGATATATAGCTGAGAGCAAGCCTTTAGTTGATCGACAAGTGCAACACAGGGATTCAAAGCTCGATTTACCTCCCATGGGTGGTGATCTAGGGGTAGAGGTAAAAAAGTGACGTATCTGTAAGAATTGATAGAAGGTTGAGCGCGGGAGGGAGAAACGGGATTGCAAGTCAGCAAATGTGGGGAACGTGTGTAGTGGAGCGATGTCCAGAAGGAAGAGTGTATTATGGCTGGTCCATGAATCAAAAGCCAGATGGTTCTCCCCCGGCGGGAAATCAGGATTGTTCCACAGGGGAGTGAGTAGAGGATGGAAGGAACGTAGCCGATAAAGCCGAGAACAAAGGTCCCATATGGAAAGGGTAAATCGCACCGTTGGCAACAGAGAGGAAGCGGGGGGACGACTATTCGGCCGACACCAGAGCAGGCTATAGGGGGAATACCTTTGGAGTGTGGTAGCCTCCAAATGTGTACAGACTCTATGTCCAGGTTTATCGTGCCAAAGGACACACGTGGTTAAGTGAGCAGCTCTATAATATTTAAGAAGGTCTGGAACTCCCAGACCCCCCTCTAGGCGGTGCTTTTGAAGGATTCGCATCTTTACTCTGGGCTTCCGCCCTGCCCAGATAAATCTGGTAAGATCTGCCTGAAGATTTTTAAGAACTGAGGTGGGGACGTGGATGGGGAGAGTTTGCCACAGGTATAACAGACGGGGTACTAAAGTCATCTTAACGGCCGTCATTCGTCCAAACCAGGACAGGATATATTTGTTCCACTTGGTCATATCATGTTTAATAGAGGATAGTAATCTGGGAAAATTAGCAGCATAAAGACCAGAATAGGACTTAGTTAAGTAGATGCCCAGGTATTTGAGTTTATCAGCCTGCCAAGTACATGGGAAGGAGGCCCGTAGGAGCCGAAGATCCGGGTCCGCGACATGCAAGGCCAGAATTTCGGTTTTGTCCGAGTTAATATTATAATTTGAAAACCGACTGTACGTAGCTATCTCCTCCATCAAATGTGGGAGGGAGGTGGACGGGTCGGTCAGGGTAAGGATTACGTCATCGGCATACAGTGCGATTTTGTGATTCTGGGTTCCCGACATGATACCAGATATATTACGGTTCAGCCTAATTCTAGCTGCCAATGGTACCATAATGAGGGCGAAAAGCAGGGGGGAAAGGGGACAGCCCTGTCGGGTGCCGTTACGTATGGGTAGAGGGTCGGAGGACAGGCCATTAATTAATATGGAGGCTGAGGGATTCTGATATAGCGATGTAACACCTTTATAAAAGGCCCCATGCAAGCCCATATTGAGAAGCGTCTGCTGTAAGAATGGCCAGGCCACCTTGTCGAAGGCCTTTTCTGCGTCGAGGGCCACGACTAGAGTCGAGAGATACTTATCTTGTGCCAACTGTATAAGGTCGATGAGACGCCTGGTGTTATCTGCGGCCTGTCTAGAGGGAATAAAGCCGACCTGGTCGGGGTGAATGAGGGAGGGCAAAAATGGAGCCAGTCTGTTTGCCAGGATTTTAGCAAAAAGCTTTAGGTGGACATTTAGGAGCGAGATAGGTCGATAGTTCTTCATCTCCAGAGGGTCCCTATCTGGCTTTGGAATGAGGATAAGATTGGCCCTAGTGGTGGCCGCATCGAATGAACCCCCGTCCAGGACTGAGTTAAACAGAGATTGAAGCATGGGGAGTAAGGGGGTTGTAAATTTTTTATAATACAGAGCAGTAAAGCCATCAGGGCCAGGGGCTGCGGTGCGGCGCAGCTGTTGAATGGCCACTGAAATTTCTTCTGTGGAGATGGGGGCATTAAGTGTCGACACGTCCGAGTCGGAGAGCTTAGGGAGTTTACAAGCGGAGAGATAGTCTCGAAGTTCAGAGACGTGATAAGAATCAGCGTCCAACGTGGAGGGGAGGTTGTACAGAGATGTGTAATAATCCCGAAATTGGGAAGCCATTCGTGTCGGATCAAATGTGGTGGATCCGTCAGCACAGCGTAGAGAGACAATGCGATTTTGGGTACGTTTCGCTCGGAGTTTCTGGGCTAGCAAAGTGTCAGCCTTGTCTGACTTCTCGTAGAACCTCTGACGTGCCCACAAGAGTGCCTTGACTGCCTTTTTGGTGAGAATCTGAGACAACTGACCCTTAACTGCTAGGAGTTTGGAATACGTTTTCTTTCTGGGGCGGCGTTGATGTAGAAGGGTCAGGGCAGCAAGTTCTGATTCTAAGACTCGGATCCGTTGTGCTTCAATTTTCCTTTGAGTAGCCGAGAGGCTTATAAGGTAGCCTCGAATGGTGGCCTTATGTGCCTCCCATATCAGGGAGGGAGGGATGTCTGGGGTCGCATTGTCTGCATAATAATTAGCCAGCGCGGTGGCAATATCAGCAACAGTGCATTTCTTGAGTAGAAGAGATTCATTTAGGCGCCAGAATCGGGTAGTGGGGGGTGAGGAAGATGAAATCTCAAGCAAAACAGCTGAGTGATCCGACCAGGAGATGGGGAGCGTCTGGGCACTGAGGAGTTTACAGGTAGTGTCCCGGTCGATGAACACATAGTCTATACGGGTATAGAGGTCATGAGGCGGGGAGTAGTGAGTAAATCCCCTCGCTGAGGGATACAAAGTTCTCCAACCGTCATACAAGTTATAAAGTGATAAATGTGCTTGTAGACGCTTGGCCAGTTTGGCGGGAGTAGAAGCCGTAGGACCGGGGCGAGACCTGTCGTGGAGTGGGTCCATAGTGACATTACAGTCTCCACCAATTATAGTCATGCCTGTCGGGAGACGGGAAAGGCTGTCAAAGAAGGCTGTAAAAAGAGAACCCTGCTGCGCATTAGGGGCATATATGGAAGCCAAAATTAGAGGGGCCTGGTTATAGGAACATGAGAGGATAACGTAGCGGCCCTGAGGATCCGAGACAGTATCGTGAACAGTTATAGGGAGGCCTCGACGAATCATAATGGCGGTTCCCCTGCGCTTGGCAGGCATGTTTGAATAATAGACGTGTGGAAATTGTTTGCAAGACATGGAGGGGTGTGGGGATTTAAAATGGGTCTCCTGGATCAATACTATATCAGACTTTCGTCTATTAAATAATTGGATGGCCATGGCTCGTTTGGTGGGAGAGTTAAGGCCGTTAGCATTAACCGAGATAACTTTCAAAGTCATGGTGGGAAGAAATGTGGGCGACGCAAAGTGAGGGGCGGGAAGGGACCGGACCGACCATGAGGATGGAGAGGAGGAAAGGAGGAAAAGAGAAAGAGAGAGAAGGGAAAAGAGTCTGTATAAGAATACAGAAGGGAGAAACCCTTTCCTGTAGAAGGGCCGGGTTTAACAAGAAAAGGATAGGCGCCGTCCGGGCGTATCCTTCGGTGGGGGGTGTGGGCTTGTGACAGAGCGACAAGGAAGATGAGGAGAAACATAGGGGAAGCAAGGGTATAATGGAAGCGACCAAGTGACAGGGGGAATAGAAGAAGCTAGCAGAATTGCATTATTGAGACAGTTAGGGATAGTGCGAGCGATAGAAACATAATGGGGGGGGGGATAGAGCATGCACTGATATCAGACACTAAACAGACATCAATCTTACCAGGATAATATGGATAAGAACAAATAAACATCAGCTAATCAGGGACAAACATGAAAACGAACTTTAGAGATAAAAAGCTACTTGACTCTCGCGTGCAGCCAAGTGGACAGCATCGCACATGGCGTCACAACCAGTAGGCCACGCGGAGCGTATGAAAAACAAATGTGGGCACATAGCAAACTGAAATTAGAGAGTACTCAGAAACCATATAGATCACATTTAACAAGGGTTATGTCATGTAGTGTCTGAGATCTTTCAAGTGGAAGACCATTCCGGGGCTGGGGCCCTTGGGCCTGAGATCGAGGATGACATCTGATCCCAGATCGACTCAGGGAGATCCTCAAAAATGCCAAAAGTTTTAAGTAAATCAGCTCCTTGCGTCGGGGTCTTGACTGTAAAAGTCTTCCCATTCTGTGTAACCTGCAGTTGGAAAGGGAAGCCCGACTTGTATTTAATGGAATGGGCTCGAAGTATCTTGGTTATGTGAACGAGATCTCTGCGCTTTTTGAGGGTGGAAGGGGCAAGATCCTGGAACAGCTGCAACTGGGAGCCGGCATACGAGACCAATGGTAACCCTCTGGCCGCCAGCATGATTCGTTCTTTGGTAGCATAGTAATGGAAGCGTATAATTACGTCACGTGGCGGTTGAGTCGGAGGCGGTCTAGGTCGAAGGGCCCTGTGGGCACGGTCCAGCTGAAGAAGGGCCTCGGGGACATCCAGGACAAGTTGTAAAAAAAGGTTCTCTAGATACTCGGGGAGAGAGCTAGAGGACACACTTTCAGGGATGTTGCGGACTCGGATATTGTTCCGGCGGTTGCGGGTGTCCATATCTTCTAGGTGGTCTCTGTACGCTTCCATATCAGCCCGAATATCCAAAAGTTCCTGTTCAACCACCGTCTGAAAATGGCAGACGTCATCTACTTTGCGCTCCAGTGTATCCGTGCGGGAGCACAAGTCGGCTATTTTGGACCTGAACTCAGTTAAAACCGATCTCATTTCTGACTGGATTGTTTTCGTAACAATAGCCACAATGTCCTGAGTGGTTAGTGGAGCGCTGGAGGTGGCGACGTCAGCAGAATCAAAAGATTGTTCAATTGACGGCGAGCTCCGGGTGGATGAGCCGGCCTTCTCCCAGGCACGCAGGATACTAGGTTTAGGTGTCTGAGAGTTCTTGCGATTCTTTTGTGACATTGTAAACACAGAGCTTCGTATCAATGTAGTAGAATAATGCGATATGTAAGGCAGTGCCCCCTGTCACTTCGTGGTCGTTATGCTTAGGGAGCCATGAGCCCCATGTGGCTCATCAAGCGGTCAGAGAGGTTTGGTTTGGCAACAACGTGCAGGTCACCCCAGCGGTGAGCCTATGAGGTAGGGTCGACCTACACGCCAGCAGCACGGGTCCGCAGCTATCCCCGTAATCATCCGCAAGGCGCGTCAGGCCCCTATCCCGTCTCAGGGGCCCGTGGAGACCCAGGCAGGGGATCCTGGGTGACGGGGGGTACCTGCGGTTGACAGGGAGGGACCTCCACTCCAGGCTAGGTGAAAGTGAAGGGGGGGACAGGCTGTGGATGTAAATGTGGCCCCGCAATGATGACCTCCCCTCCACTGGTCCCGGTTATGGTGGTGGTAGAAAAGTCCGCTGCTGTGTGCAGCGGGACCCCAATGGGAGCAGGAGACCAGGGATTCAATACGAGGGGAGGGAGGGCGGCAGATGGTCCCGTGTCTTCAGAGCGTGGGGGTCCCCCAGGCATCCGGCCCAAAGCGCTGTGTCGCGGTAGGCCCGGGAGCTGCGGGCCGCCGGTCCCACTAGGCCGCAGTTCGCGGGGGTAAGGTGCAGGAATCGCGGGTCCCGCGGCAGGTAGCGGACCACACGAGGACTCACCCGCAAGGTAGGAGGGCGCCCAGTACTCGATCCGGCAGTCAGGATGCAGCGAGGATGACCGGAGACCGCAGGAGGATCCGGCAAGATGGCCGCCGCGTGTCTCTCCCGTCGGGCACGCCGGCCGCAGCTCGCCTCTCTCCGGGTCAGTGAGCTGGGCTGGGATGTCAGGGGCGCCCCCAGGCAGTGCACCGCGGCAGTGGAGGGTCCAATGGGAGGCACCAGCAATCGGTGGCTAGGTCCACGTCCCCGGGGGTCAGCTCCGGCAGCGGACACAAATCGAGTCCCCGGGCCGGGAGGAGCGAGTAGGCCGCAATCCGCAGGAGCTCCAAATTTGCTCCCCGACTCCGCAGCTCACACTCGGACAGCTCAGGGGGGGGGGGGGGGGGGGTAGAGGGTCACCAAACACTCCCTGGGTTCAAGAAAGTGCAGGAGAGGGGTATTTTAATAACGTGTGCTGCAGGAGCTCTCTTCATGCACTTCCACACTCCTCAGCAGCTAGGCCACGCCCCAGTTTCCCCTATCTTTGTGTTTCCATTTTAGTTAGAGGTTTCCCTTGTTCTCTCTCAGTCTCGGTTTACGCCTTGTCTCCAAATAAGACCTGGGGCCATCAGAGTTGGGCAGACCTAATCCGCCCTTCAAACGCGGCTGCCGTGGGCTCAAGAAAACATAGTCTTGCAGGTGTAGACCAACCATGTGAGGGAGACAACAGAGTCAGGGTTTCCATAGGGGTCGCTACTAAACTCAGTTCTAACTGCAGCATCACGTTCCTGTACTCGGAGCTTGTCCATCCTGTCTCTACCGAGTACAGTGAACGTAACAACAGAATTTCACTTACGGTGACGTCACACACAGTGGCCAATTGTGGCCCAGATGCATCAGAACCCAGGCAGCAGCAACTTCATTTGCACTGTGCCTAGGACCTGGAGAATTCGGAGGCCTGCTGTGCTATGCAATTCTCCAGGTAGGGAAAGTCAGGGACAGAGAAAAACTGAACTTTCCGGACTTAAATTTTCAACTAGAAAAATGGGGATTATAGGGTTTGTTTGCGCTGAGTACATAGGTATGATAAAGATGGAAGCCATACTTGTTTATAGACTCCATATGTAATTGATATCTGATAATCTGTTATTTTAGCTTAGGGCTGATACAGGAAAAAGTACAAGACATTGTACTTTGTTTGAACCCATACTGTGAAGTTATGTCCTTTATCTAAGATATATTTTACGGTAATTTCCTAGCAGAAATATAATGTCAGCAGCTAGACATGTAAGCTTCAAAGGGTATTTGTCAGTTTGCGGTATAGCAGGTGTGAAAACATAACCAGACATATGTAGGTCTCGAGCTTAACAAAAATCCCCAGTTATTCCACTTAAGAGCACATATAGGAATTTTATATGTTACTAAGCATATTACGTATAAGATAGGAGTTTATTAACCAATAGGATTAGAAAGTATTTTAACCAATAGAATTAAAGAGGTTATTAACTAATAGGA
Source organism: Pseudophryne corroboree (assembly GCF_028390025.1). Classification (NCBI taxonomy): domain Eukaryota; kingdom Metazoa; phylum Chordata; class Amphibia; order Anura; family Myobatrachidae; genus Pseudophryne; species Pseudophryne corroboree. Next base: position 710,428,989 of record NC_086445.1, read on the forward strand.
TTAAGCTTTGTGTAAGGAAATTACGACACTGTATGCAAATGTGTATTTCTTTATAACATACTGCTTCCAGGAAATAAAATCTGCTCTGTTATTTCTTACCATACACACGTGGCTGGCTAGTTATTACAAAGGTTACTTTGTTTTCTGGTCACTGGCTGCAGCCATGAATGAACCTGATGCTGACTGACTGAGTGCATGCTTGAACTTGGATCAGTGAGGGGAGCCCTGTCCTGGGGTTACCTTTATCAGGTACAATTATAAGTCTGTATATCAGCAGCCACCTGGTGAAGAGGTAGCCAGCCTCTTCTAAATAGCAAAAACTAGGAAAAGTAAAAAATATTAAAGATGAGCGGGTTCGGTTCCTCGGAATCCGAACCCCCCCGAACTTCAGCCTTTTTACACGGATCCGAGGCAGACTCGGATCTTCCCGCTTTGCTCGGCTAACCCGAGCGCGCCCGAACGTCATCATCCCGCTGTCGGATTCTCGCGAGGCTCGTATTCTATCGCGAGACTCGGATTCTATATAAGGAGCCGCGCGTCGCCGCCATTTTCACACGTGCATTGAGATTCATAGGGAGAGGACGTGGCTGGCGTCCTCTCCATTTAGATTAGAAGAGAGAGAGTGAGAGTGAGACACTTGATTTACTGGAGCTTAGGAGTACTCAGAGAGTGCAGAGTTTACTAGTGACTGACCAGTGACCACCAGTGCAGTTTTTTTATTATATTATTATTTAATATAATCCGTTCTCTGCCTGAAAAAAAACGATACACAGTGACACAGTAACAGTATACCATATCTGTGCTCAGCCTCAGTGTGCTGCATCATCTATGTATATCTGACTGTGCTGAGTGCTCAGTGCTCACACAGCTTAATTGTGGGGGAGACTGGGGAGCAGTAGCAGGAGTACATATTATTTAACAGTGCACACTTTTGCTGCCAGAGTGCCACTGCCAGTGTGACTGACCAGTGACCACTGTCTGACCACCAGTATATTGTGATTGTCTGCCTGAAAAAGTTAAACACTCGTCGTGTGGTGTTTTTATTCTATAAACGCATTCTGCTGACAGTGTCCAGCAGGTCCGTCATTAATTATATAATATATACCTGTCCGGCTGCAGTAGTGATATATATATATTTTTTATATCATTATCATCCAGTCTATATTAGCAGCAGACGCAGTACGGTAGTCCACGGCTGTAGCTACCTCTGTGTCGGCAGTCGCTCGTCCATCCATAATTGTATACCACCTACCTGTGGTGTTTTTTTTTTCTTTCTATCTTCTTTATACTACTAGTAGCTTACTTTAGGAGTCTGCAGTGCTGCTGACAGTGTCCAGCAGGTCCGTCATTATATAATATATACCTGTCCGGCTGCAGTAGTGATATATATATATATATTTTATATCATTATCATCCAGTCTATATTAGCAGCAGACGCAGTACGGTAGTCCACGGCTGTAGCTACCTCTGTGTCGGCAGTCGCTCGTCCATCCATAATTGTATACCACCTACCTGTGGTGTTTTTTTTTTTTCTATCTTCTTGATACTACTAGTAGCTTACTTTAGGAGTCTGCAGTGCTGCTGACAGTGTCCAGCAGGTCCGTCATTATATAATATATACCTGTCCGGCTGCAGTAGTGATATATATATATATTTTTTATATCATTATCATCCAGTCTATATTAGCAGCAGACGCAGTACGGTAGTCCACGGCTGTAGCTACCTCTGTGTCGGCAGTCGCTCGTCCATCCATAATTGTATACCACCTACCTGTGGTGTTTTTTTTTTTTCTATCTTCTTGATACTACTAGTAGCTTACTTTAGGAGTCTGCAGTGCTGCTGACAGTGTCCAGCAGGTCCGTCATTATATAATATATACCTGTCCGGCTGCAGTAGTGATATATATATATATTTTTAATATCATTATCATCCAGTCTATATTAGCAGCAGACGCAGTACGGTAGTCCACGGCTGTAGCTACCTCTGTGTCGGCAGTCGCTCGTCCATCCATAATTGTATACCACCTACCTGTGGTGTTTTTTTTTTTCTATCTTCTTGATACTACTAGTAGCTTACTTTAGGAGTCTGCAGTGCTGCTGACAGTGTCCAGCAGGTCCGTCATTATATAATATATACCTGTCCGGCTGCAGTAGTGATATATATATATTTTTTATATCATTATCATCCAGTCTATATTAGCAGCAGACGCAGTACGGTAGTCCACGGCTGTAGCTACCTCTGTGTCGGCAGTCGCTCGTCCATCCATAAGTATACTAGTATCCATCCATCTCCATTGTTTACCTGAGGAGCCTTTTAGTTGTGCCTATTAAAATATGGAGAACAAAAATGTTGAGGTTCCAAAAATAGGGAAAGATCAAGATCGACTTCCACCTCGTGCTGAAGCTGCTGCCACTAGTCATGGCCGAGACGATGAAATGCCAGCAACGTCGTCTGCCAAGGCCGATGGCCAATGTCATAGTACAGAGCATGTAAAATCCAAAACACCAAATATCAGTAAAAAAAGGACTCAAAAATCTAAAATAAAATTGTCAGAGGAGAAGCGTAAACTTGCCAATATGCCATTTACCACACGGAGTGGCAAGGAGCGGCTGAGGCCCTGGCCTATGTTCATGGCTAGTGGTTCAGCTTCACATGAGGATGGAAGCACTCAGCCTCTCGCTAGAAAACTGAAAAGACTCAAGCTGGCAAAAGCACAGCAAAGAACTGTGCGTTCTTCGAAATCACAAATCCACAAGGAGAGTCCAATTGTGTCGTTTGCGATGCCTGACCTTCCCAACACTGGACGTGAAGACCATGCGCCTTCCACCATTTGCACGTCCCCTGCAAGTGCTGGAAGGAGCACCCGCAGTCCAGTTCCTGATAGTCAGATTGAAGATGTCAGTGTTGAAGTACACCAGGATGAGGAGAATATGGGTGTTGCTGGCGCTGGGGAAGAAATTGACCAGGAGGATTCTGATGGTGAGGTGGTTTGTTTAAGTCAGGCACCCGGGGAGACACCTGTTGTCCGTGGGAGGAATAGGGCCATTGACATGCCTGGTGAAAATACCAAAAAAATCAGCTCTTCGGTGTGGAAGTATTTCAACAGAAATGCGGACAACATTTGTCAAGCCGTGTGTTGCCTTTGTCAAGCTGTAATAAGTAGGGGTAAGGACGTTAACCACCTCGGAACATCCTCCCTTATACGTCACCTGCAGCGCATTCATCATAAGTCAGTGACAAGTTCAAAAACTTTGGGCGACAGCGGAAGCAGTCCACTGACCAGTAAATCCCTTCCTCTTGTAACCAAGCTCACGCAAACCACCCCACCAACTCCCTCAGTGTCAATTTCCTCCTTCCCCAGGAATGCCAATAGTCCTGCAGGCCATGTCACTGGCAATTCTGACGAGTCCTCTCCTGCCTGGGATTCCTCCGATGCATCCTTGCGTGTAACGCTTACTGCTGCTGGCGCTGCTGTTGTTGCTGCTGGGAGTCGATGGTCATCCCAGAGGGGAAGTCGTACTCATAAGACCACTTTTACTACTTCCACCAAGCAATTGACTGTCCAACAGTCCTTTGCGAGGAAGATGAAATATCACAGCAGTCATCCTGCTGCAAAGCGGATAACTGAGGCCTTGGCATCCTGGGCGGTGAGAAACTTGGTTCCGGTATCCATCATTACTGCAGAGGCAATTAGAGACTTGTTGGAGGTACTGTGTCCCCGGTACCAAATACCATCTAGGTTCCATTTCTCTAGGCAGGCGATACCGAAAATGTACACAGACCTCAGAAAAAGACTCACCAGTGTCCTAAAAAATGCAGTTGTACCCAATGTCCACTTAACCACGGACATGTGGACAAGTGGAGCAGGGCAGGCTCAGGACTATATGACTGTGACAGCCCACTGGGTAGATGTATGGACTCCCGCCGCAAGAACAGCAGCGGCGGCACCAGTAGCAGCATCTCGCAAACGCCAACTCTTTCCTAGACAGGCTACGCTTTGTATCACCGCTTTCCAGAATACGCACACAGCTAAAAACCTCTTACGGCAACTGAGGAAGATCATCGCAGAATGGCTTACCCCAATTGGACTCTCCTGTGGATTTGTGGCATCGGACAACGCCAGCAATATTGTGTGTGCATTAAATATGGGCAAATTCCAGCACGTCCCATGTTTTGCACATACCTTGAATTTGGTGGTGCAGAATTATTTAAAAAACGAGAGGGGCGTGCAAGAGATGCTGTCGGTGGCCAGAAGAATTGCGGGACACTTTCGGCGTACAGGCACCACGTACAGAAGACTGGAGCACCACCAAAAACGCCTGAACCTGCCCTGCCATCATCTGAAGCAAGAAGTGGTAACGAGGTGGAATTCAACCCTCTATATGCTTCAGAGGTTGGAGGAGCAGCAAAAGGCCATTCAAGCCTATACAACTGAGCACGATATAGGAGGTGGAATGCACCTGTCTCAAGCGCAGTGGAGAATGATTTCAACGTTGTGCAAGGTTCTGCAACCTTTTGAACTTGCCACACGTGAAGTCAGTTCAGACACTGCCAGCCTGAGTCAGGTCATTCCCCTCATCAGGCTTTTGCAGAAGAAGCTGGAGACATTGAAGGAGGAGCTAACACAGAGCGATTCCGCTAGGCATGTGGGACTTGTGGATGGAGCCCTTAATTCGCTTAACAAGGATTCACGGGTGGTCAATCTGTTGAAATCAGAGCACTACATTTTGGCCACCGTGCTCGATCCTAGATTTAAAACCTACCTTGGATCTCTCTTTCCGGCAGACACAAGTCTGCTGGGGTTCAAAGAACTGCTGGTGACAAAATTGTCAAGTCAAGCGGAACGCGACCAGTCAACATCTCCTCCTTCACATTCTCCCGCAACTGTGAGTGCGAGGAAAAGGCTCAGAATTCCGCGCCCACCCGCTGGCGGTGATGCAGGGCAGTCTGGAGCGACTGCTGATGCTGACATCTGGTCCGGACTGAAGGACCTGACAACGATTACGGACATGTCGTCTACTGTCACTGCATATGATTCTCTCCCCATTGAAAGAATGGTGGAGGATTATATGAGTGACCGCATCCAAGTAGGCACGTCAGACAGTCCGTACTTATACTGGCAGGAAAAAGAGGCAATTTGGAGGCCCTTGCACAAACTGGCTTTATTCTACCTAAGTTGCCCTCCCACAAGTGTGTACTCCGAAAGAGTGTTTAGTGCCGCCGCTCACCTTGTCAGCAATCGGCGTACGAGGTTACATCCAGAAAATGTGGAGAAGATGATGTTCATTAAAATGAATTATAATCAATTCCTCCGTGGAGACATTGACCAGCAGCAATTGCCTCCACAAAGTACACAGGGAGCTGAGATGGTGGATTCCAGTGGGGACGAATTAATAATCTGTGAGGAGGGGGATGTACACGGTGATATATCGGAGGATGATGATGAGGTGGACATCTTGCCTCTGTAGAGCCAGTTTGTGCAAGGAGAGATTAATTGCTTCTTTTTTGGTGGGGGTCCAAACCAACCCGTCATTTCAGTCACAGTCGTGTGGCAGACCCTGTCACTGAAATGATGGGTTGGTTAAAGTGTGCATGTCCTGTTTATACAACATAAGGGTGGGTGGGAGGGCCCAAGGACAATTCCATCTTGCACCTCTTATTTCTTTCATTTTTATTTGCGTCATGTGCTGTTTGGGGGGTGTTTTTTGGAAGGGCCATCCTGCGTGACACTGCAGTGCCACTCCTAGATGGGCCAGGTGTTTGTGTCGGCCACTAGGGTCGCTTAGCTTACTCACACAGCTACCTCATTGCGCCTCTTTTTTTCTTTGCGTCATGTGCTGTTTGGGGAGTGTTTTTTGGAAGGGCCATCCTGCGTGACACTGCAGTGCCACTCCTAGATGGGCCAGGTGTTTGTGTCGGCCACTAGGGTCGCTTAGCTTACTCACACAGCTACCTCATTGCGCCTCTTTTTTTCTTTGCGTCATTTGCTGTTTGGGGAGTGTTTTTTGGAAGGGCCATCCTGCGTGACACTGCAGTGCCACTCCTAGATGGGCCAGGTGTTTGTGTCGGCCACTAGGGTCGCTTAGCTTACTCACACAGCTACCTCATTGCGCCTCTTTTTTTCTTCTTTGCGTCATGTGCTGCTGTTTGGGGAGTGTTTTTTGGAAGGGACATCCTGCGTGACACTGCAGTGCCACTCCTAGATGGGCCAGGTGTTTGTGTCGGCCACTAGGGTCGCTTAGCTTACTCACACAGCTACCTCATTGCGCCTCTTTTTTTCTTTGCGTCATGTGCTGTTTGGGGAGTGTTTTTTGGAAGGGCCATCCTGCGTGACACTGCAGTGCCACTCCTAAATGGGCCAGGTGTTTGTGTCGGCCACTTGGGTCGCTTAGCTTAGCCATCCAGCGACTTCGGTGCAAATTTTAGGACTAAAAATAATATTGTGAGGTGTGAGGTGTTCAGAATAGACTGAAAATTTGTGGAAATTATGGTTATTGAGGTTAATACTTTAGGATCAAAATGAACCCCAAATTCTATGATTTAAGCTGTTTTTTAGGGTTTTTAGAAAAAAACACCCGAATCCAAAACACACCCGAATCCGACAAAAAAAATTCGGTGAGGTTTTGCCAAAACGCGTTCGAACCCAAAACACGGCCGCGGAACCGAACCCAAAACCAAAACACAAAACCCGAAAAATTTCCGGTGCTCATCATTTAAAAATATACCAGGTAGGCTCTTGATAACAGAACAATTTGATAAAAAATTAACAATTAATTACACATATAAAAACATATTCCCCCATTGCCAGGTAAGATCAGTTTCAAGCAATGGCTCGTGGCTCTGGTGCCTTTTTGCTTAAATATATTCTCTCCATACTCCAGGTACTCTCAATTTCACAAATTAATTGTGCTTGTTCGGTTATAATTATCCGTGATTCAGGCTAACCTCTGAATAGTATCCATTTTAAATTGTGTGTTTATTTTGTCTATTGTGTCAACTTGTTTTTTAATGTTTAATAAATTGTTATTTTTTATCAAATCATCCAGTTATTATTATTACCAGTTATTTATATAGCGCACACATATTCTGCATCGCTTTACAGAGAGAATATTTGCCCATTCACATCAGTCCCTGCCCCAGTGGAGCTTATAATCTAAATTCCCTATCACACGTACACGCACACACACTCACGCTAGGGTTAATTTTGTTGAGAGCCAATTAACCTACCAGTATACATACATGTATTTTTGGATTGTGGAAGGATACCGGAGTACCCGGAGGAAACCCACGCAAGTACAGGGAGAATATACAAACTCCACACAGTTAGGGCCATGGTGGGAATCGAACCCATGACCTCAGTGCTGTGAGGCAGTAATGCTAACCATTACACCATCCGTATGTACCTGTTAGATTTTTAACTACCTGTTACGGGCTCCCCACATTTACTCCTAGAAAGGAGCTGTAAACATTATTATTAACCAATTTTTATTTCTTACAGGTGCCACTATATACCTCTTAGCCCTCTTATTGCTTTTCTAATTAGACATTAGTACCACCGTCTTGCAGCTGCATTTTCTGGTTGGTTCTAAACAGGGGTAGATCTAGACTTTTCTTTTAGGTTGGTCGGTTGAAGAATTATTGCTGACTCCTCCTATATAATAAAAGGCTTAGGCTGCTCCTCACCTCTGTTATGTGTACCACTAGAGGTTGCCACTTGCCACATGACCAAATAGCTCACAACTGAAAGTTAAAGTGATACTTCAGGGAGCTGTTAAAGCCTCCTAATAATACTGATCTGACTGTTTCACACTTGTTGCATACGGAGAGAGGGTACTGGCAAGATAGAGAGTGGGGGTAGGAGCAGATAGAGACTGGGGAGAAAGTGGAGTGGTAGGGGAAGATAGGGACAGTGGAGAGAGAGATGCAGATTTTTTCACTATAGTTACCTCTATGGTGCCGACACTAGAGGGTGGTCAATGGAGACTAGTTTGGGACACACAGATACACACCTATGTCAGCTAAACCCAGTAGCGCACGCAGGAAGAGTACCTGGAATCCCCCCTGATGAACCAAATTTTTCATTTTTGAGACAGAGACAGACAGCAGTGTCTCTGTTTCAGCAAAAGTTGCAATCATGACTGTGGAGCTGCAGCAGCAGCAGAGAGCTACATACAGATGGAGCCTCGCTCATCTAGGCTTCTCTGCTGCGCCTATGTGCACCAAGGTTAATTAGCATAAGCCTTTCATTTATTGTTCTCAGCTGCAATACAATACAGGGAGAACAATACAGCAGGGGATATAGTGGTACATTTACTAAGCAATGATAAGAGCGGAGAAGTGAGCCAGTGGAGAAGTTTCCCCATCAACCAATCATCAGCTCTGTATAATTTTATAGCATGCAAATTATATATGTTACTTCAGTGCTGATTGGTTGCCATGGGCACTTCTCCACTGGCTCACTTCTCCGCTCTTATCACTGCTTAGTAAATGTACCCCTAAGTCATTACAGCAGGGGATTAAGTCCGACTGCCCTGGCTCAGTTAATCCTATTAAAGGGATAAGAAGGAGGGCTCCACCTGTAGCTCTCTGCACAGAGAAAGTCCGGGGGAAGCTGCTGGCTGCACATGCTTAGCTTCAGCAGCTCTCTCCCTCCTCACGCGACCGCCAGTCTGCTGCTCCCGCCTCCCAGCCCCTGGTGGAAGGGTAACTATATGCTACCCTGGTGGTATGTATACCACCATATACAGTATGTATACTGTATGTATTTGTAGGTATGTATGTGTGCTTATGTACGTATATCTGTATGTGTGTTTGTGCATGTATGTATGAATGTGTGTGCTATGTATGTATATGTGTGTATGTATATATATATATATATATATATATATATATATATACTGTATATGGAATCGGTATGTTTTACCAACACACGGGATGCCAGCTGTCAGTATACCGACAGTGGCATCCCGCCTGTCAGAAGCGACTCCCCTCGTAGGCTCCCTGCGCTCACCATGCTTCAGACAGATGTCGGGATTCCGTTAGTCGGTATTTCACCGGCTGTTAGGATTCTGGTGTTTGTCTCCTGAATGCCGGCATCCAGACAGCCGGCATTTTAACTGCATCCCCTATATATATATATATATATATATATATATATATATACTGCTCAAAAAAATAAAGGGAACACTAAAATAACACATCCTAGATATGAATGAATGAAATATTCTTATTAAATACTTTGTTCTTTACATAGTTGAATGTGCTGAAAACAAAATCACACAGAAAATTATCAATGTAAATCAAATTTATTAACCCATGGAGGTCTGGATTTGGAGTCACACTCAAAATTAAAAGGAAAATCACACTACAGGCTGATCCAACTTTGATGTAATGTCCTTAAAACAAGTCAAAATAAGGCTCAGTAGTGTGTTTGGCTTCCATGTGCCTGTATGACTTCCCTACAACGCCTGGGCATGCTCTTGATGAGGTGGCGGATGGTCTCCTGAGGGATCTCCTCCCAGACCTGGACAAAAGCATCTGCCAACTCCTGGACAGTCTGTGGTTCAACGTGGCGTTGGTGGATGGAGCGAGACATGATGTCCCAGATGTGCTCAATTGGATTCAGGTCTGGGGAACGGGCGGGCCAGTCCATAGCATCAATGCCTTCGTCTTGCAGGTACTGCTGACACACTCCAGCCACATGAGGTCTAGCACTGTCTTGCATTAGGGGGAACCCAGGGCCAACCGCACCAGCATATGGTCTCACAAGGGGTCTGAGGATCTAATCTCAGTACCTAATGGCAGTCAGGCTACCTCTGGCGAGCACATGGAGGGCTGTGCGGCCCCCCAAAGAAATGCCACCCCACACCATTACTGACCCACTGCCAAACCGGTCACTCTGGAGGATGTTGCAGGCAGCAGAAAGTTCTCCTTGGCATCTCCAGACTCTGTCACGTCTGTCACATGTGCTCAGTGAGAACCTTCTGTCATCTGTGAAGAGTACAGGGCACCAGTGGTGAATTTGCCAATCTTGGTGTTCTCTGGCAAATGCCAAACGTCCTGCACGGTGTTGGGCTGTAACCACAACCCCCACCTGTGGACGTCGGGCCCTCATACCACCCTCATGGAGTCTGTTTCCGATCGTTTGAGTAGACACATGCACATTTGTGTCTTGCTGGAGGTCATTTTGCAGGGCTCTGGCAGTGCTCCTCCTGTTCCTCCTGTTCCTCCTTGCACACAGGCGGAGGTAGCGGTCCTGCTGCTGGGTTGTTGCCCTCCTACGGCCTCCTCCATGTCTCCTGATGTACTGGCATGTCTCCTGGTAGCGCCTCCATGCTCTGGACACTACGCTGACACACACAGCAAACCTTCTTGCCACAGCTCGCATTGATGTGCCATCCTAGATGAGCTGCATCTTGCCACAGCTCGCATTGATGTGCCATCCTAGATGTGCTGCACTACCTGAGCCCCTTGTGTGGGTTGTAGACTCCGTCTCATGCTACCACTAGAGTAAAAGCACCGCCAGCTTTCAAAAGTGACCAAAACATCAGCCAGAAAGCATAGGAGCTGAGAAGTGGTCTGTGGTCACCACCTGCAGAACAACTCCTTTATTGGGGGTGTCTTGCTAATTGCCTATAATTCCCACCGGTTGTCTATTCCATTTGCACAACAGCATGTTAAATTGATTGTCAATCAGTGTTGCTTCCTAAGTGGACAGTTTGATTTCACAGAAGTGTGATTAACTTGGAGTTACAATGTGTTGTTTAAGTGTTCCCTTTATTTTTTTGAGCAGTGTATATATATATATATATATATATATATATATACATATATAATTCCACAATGGTTTGGCACTCCCAAAGCAGCAGGGTAACTATGTGGCCGCTGCCCCCCATAGAAATTGATAAATTATTACAGACTCATCATTATGCTTTGCTGTTTTACATATATATACACACACACACACACACACACACACACACACACACACACACACACGGAAACCCCTGAATAAATCCTGTGTTTGCCCCTGAAACCTCATGCCATATGCTACGCCTATATACACTGCACCCCCATCCTCTCCCGTATTCTGCACTCCCCACCATCTACAGTATCAGGGCCTTATCTAGGAGTGTGCGGAGTGTACCACTGCACATAGTGCTGCAGGGTAGGGGGCATTGTTTGCAACTGTTTAAATTACTTTCACTAGCATCTTCTCCCCTTTTTGAAGCCCAGCATTTCCTGATTGCCACTGTCTCCTACCTCCACCCCTTCCGTCATTAATACCTTTGCAACATTCATGAACTTAACTTGATAGGTTTTTGTTATTCAGTCACACTCTCATTTATTATATTTCAAAATGCTGACATGCACTGGATTCAAACCCATTGCCTGTGGCATTGCCATCAGAAACTATATTCATTGAGCTATCTGCTCTTGCATAGAAAGCTAGAGAATTCTAACTATTTGAAGCTTACCATGTACTTTGTGAAAAAAATGGGTGTTTGACTGGAATGAAAGAGGTTATACAGTAGGATTGAATCCTGGATATGGCAGAATTTTAAAATGTGGGCCTACAGCTTCAGTTGCAAAATTGCAAAATAGCAAATCGGGTGATAATCGGCAGACTGCGCATGTTCTGCAAACACATTGCTCATGCGTGAAGGCAAGTTTGCAATCACAATTTAGTGAAATGCGATTGCAATTTGATTGACAGGTAGTGGCAGTTTGTGGGTGTTAATATGGCATTTGTGGGGTGTGGTTGGAAAAACGTAGGCAGATCATGATCGTTTTCAGAGTGTGTATCTGATGTCAGTTGCAATGGATTGCAACTAAAAACATGGTGCCGGTGCGACTCCATTCTCATTATTTTGAGTAACCCAGGGTCAACCGCAATTGTCAATGGTATTCGGTTTCTGCATATGTATCGCAATTCTGTGATTGCATACCCAATTTTGCGATTGCATCAGTTGGCATCTTTTACCTTTTTGGGTGGCTCTTCACATACAATTTTTAGCAGAAGCAGGATTGAGTAAAATGGATATTTCTGTCTCAATAGTGATCCAAGCTGAATTAGGCTCAGTGTTATAAAGTGTATTGTAACTGAATAACAGCAAGCTGTGAGGAAGTGAGGGACAAATCGGATGAGGCACTCTCTCCTTCTAGCAACCTCCCTCACTTAAGGCTTTCTCTAGTTACAAAACACAAAATTCCGCATTTAGGATGTTTAATCTGTAATCGAAACATAAGATATACAGTATACAAACAAAACACAATGTAACACACACCAACAGGGCTGCCAAGAGAAATCCTGGGCCCCGGTAGAGTAACCTCCCAGGTGCCCCCCTGCAGACGGTGTGGCCACACCCTGTTAGTTGCATGGCTGCACCACTCTAGGGGTATGTCTAGCACACGAGATGTCCCCACTCACATACCTACCAACATGACCCTCTCCTGGAGGGACACAATGCTCTGCTTCTGGATTTTTCTCTTAATGTATGATTGGCAGCACCTGTGTTGAACAGGTAATGGATAAGAAAGGTGTTTCACTACAGGTGATGGCAATCATACAGTAGGAAGGAAGTCCAGAAGCAGAGCATTCTGTCCCTCCTGGAGAGGGTCATGTTGGGAGGTATGCACTCACAGGAGCATGACATACCTCCAGCAGTTGGGAAAAAAATGTTCACTATTGGGATGGTGGGACAGTCACATAAAAGCTACATTGGTTGCAGAGCGCATTCCCTGGAACACCATCAGTTTGTGAAAATGGATCCTCCATTATAATTTTGGGATCTAAAGATACCCTTTAGCATAGGTCTGCAAACTCAGTCCTCATTACCCCACACAGTGCATGTTTTGCAGGTCTCCTCACAGAATCACAAGTTAAATAATTAACTCCTTTTAAAATGTGTCTGTGAGTGATTACTTATACACCTGTGCACCTGCTGGGTTACCTTCAAAACATGCACTGTGTGGGTTAATGAGGACCGAGCTTTCAGACCTATGCCCTATAGCGTGTAAGTGCAATCACTGTATACACACACACACACACACACACACACACACACACACACACACACACACACACACACACACACTATATGCAGAAATGTCACACAACTTTCAGGACTTACTGTGATTAAAGTTGAATAAACTGAAATGTTGACTTGCACATTAGTGGTCATCACCATAATATATTGTTACATTAGTAAGTTCCGAGAGTGCCACAGTATTTCTGCTTATACTACCTGTCAACTAGATAGTATGTCTGGGCCCAGGTACATTTTAGGGGCCGTGGCCTATTCACAGGAGGCGTAGTCATGCACCTTTTGAAAAAACACCCCCAACATTTTATTTTAAGCACCACCATGGCCACACTCCAGCCCAGCAGTCAGCAGCATGTGCTGAGCTTAGGAGAAGCTGCCAGTTAAGGGGGAGGGAGCCCACTGGGCCCCTTCATCAGACCTGGGCCCGGGTTATTTGAACCCCCCCCCCTCTGCACCACTGCACACCAACATACTGTATCGAATGTATTCCATTCTACATTTCTGCAGAATAGCAGTTAGTACATGTGACATCAGACCTTTGGTCAACATATCAGCAAGATACTGTAATCTTCACTTGTTACATATTTAACACTTATCAATTTGCCAGCTACAAGCTCTCTTATAAAATGATGTCTTATGGCACTGTGCTTATACCAGCCTTGATGTTTCATTCTGGAAGAAAAATCAATTGAACCATTGTTGTCACATGCAATGCTTACAGAGTAATTTGGAGTATAAAGACCTAATTCTAAATCACTCTATAGGCGAGAAGTAATAGCGTCCGTGAATGCTGAAGGTGCCGGATGCTGGCCAATCTCTGACTTTTTTTAAAGTGGAAGTTATTTAAAGAAATGTCGGAGATTGGCCAGCATCCCACACCTCTGGCCATCTCAGGCACTATTACATCTCGCCTAAAGTCTCCTTCAGCAACCTTACTTCTTTGCGGTTTCCATGAGTGCCATGTACTCAGCTTCCATAGTTTCCTGCTATCCCAGTTGATGGATGCACATGCCAAAGCTAATAGGTATTCAATGTAGCACTGCCTGTTATCCTCATTTCATCCTCAATCAGCATAACAGAAGGTTTGTAATTTCAATCTTCTATTTGTTTTACAAACTTTACTTTTAATGGACTTGTACCCTTCAGGTACCTCAGGATATATTTAAAAGCAATGCAATGCTCTCTTCCAGGACTGATTGATTGCTTGATCGTTCGATTGAGACCAAAAACGATGCAAGACAATAAATACAATAACATAGTCCAGGGAGTAAAACTGAAACATCGTAAGTCAAACAAATCAGAAGACCTGCATCATGCTACAGATGTAGCAAACCTCGTCTTTGTGCATCTCAGTAATGTAGTCACGCCGAGTGTGCCCGCAAACACCCGCATGCATGCAGATGCATGAGCACGGCCATAGACAATGCATTAGTTAGGCGCCGAGTGCGTATAGTCGCAGCCCGGCACACCAAGCCGCACCCGCGATGCATGTGCTCATGCGGACACATCATGAGCTGAACAAGGCTGGCTATATGTGTAGGTTTCTTTACACAAATCTAAATAGATTTGTAAATGGCTTTGAATGTGCAAAAGAGCAACAGGGTAACGCCATAAAATTCAGTTGTCAAATGTGTCAATATAAAAATTGTTACACAGAGTCCCAGCTGTTTCCAATGGATGTGCAGTATATTAATATAAAATAAAATATTGGATGCATCTTTTTTAGTATTCTCTCTATTTGAGGGGATTGGCTCTGATTTCAGGTTAAATATACGTGATAGTGTCCTGTGGTGCCCAGTTTTCTTTACAAATTGTCTGTCATGACTGATTGCATGCATGATGTACAGTACCAATCCTAGCCTGCATTAAAGTTCCAATGGCACTCTGATAACGAACACCCTAATTTCCTCAATTTCTGCCTCTGTTTTTGGATACACAACTTTTCTTATATTTATGCCTTTGTCAATTGGTGATAGATTTAGCATGTGCCATTCCAAACTTGATAAACATTAACTTAATGTACAATATCCAAGTAAAAGTCCCATCATTTAAATTTTGAATGATCCTTAGACCAAGCAATTTGTGTGAGTGCTCATAGTCTTTCAGTCTTCACTCAGCAACAATTTATCTTTGGCTATCTGGATTTCTTGACCTGCAAGCAGTTGATCTACATCAGGCCTTGCCAACCTGTGGCTCACCAGCTGTTGTAAAACTACCATCATGCCCTTCCACAGTTTTGCTATTAGGGAATCCTAAAACTGTGGCAGGGCATGCTGGGATGTTT
Source organism: Pseudophryne corroboree (assembly GCF_028390025.1). NCBI lineage: Eukaryota > Metazoa > Chordata > Amphibia > Anura > Myobatrachidae > Pseudophryne > Pseudophryne corroboree. The sequence continues at coordinate 710,444,319 of NC_086445.1, forward strand.
AGTTTCACAAAATCTGGAGAGCCACAGGTTGGCCAGGCCTGATTTACATACACAATTACAATGAATACAATTTTTTCCTTCTATTTATAGTACAGATAATGATCAGTTTTTGAATGTAAAAAGTAAATTTCCAACAATGCACTGTTTTAATTAACATACTTTACCCTCTGGAAATGCATCAACATTATAATGTTATAGTGGCTCCATGTTAATCCCCTCCATTAGCTCACCATTTAAGAAGGCTGTACAAAGCCCACTTGGTACAGCAGCAAATAATACACAGTAGATATATAAATGAGCATACATCATGTATAGTACCTTGCAACAGGTGAGATCTCACCAATATCTATGTCTGATTTCTAGCAACAAGCAAGACTTCTGTGTTTAGCTTTTTGCAAAAGACCCACTTGTTTTTGACTGTTTTGCGGTTACTCAGCCTCTCCACAATGGTCCATGTGCCATTATCAATCAAGACTGTAAGCTCCTTGTGTATGGAACATTTCCAATCCTCACAGTCATTGGCTGACTTAGCTTCTTGAATACTTTGAGGTTCACAGTCAACAAAGTTAGCAAATTCTTTGCTGTGTCTTCTAGGTCATCTTCCTTTGTTGCTCCTCATAGAGCTCCTGCTCTGTGCTTGATCAATTTTATTTGTGGTTTCAATTCCTGACACGCTGTTGGTATGTCTAGCATCACAAATATTTGTGGTGTAATATGGAGCTTGTCTTTAATTAAAACTGTCTCATGAAACACTGCATCTCTTAAAATTATGAGCTTTTGATTGACAATGTCCCATAATCTGTATAATAATAATAATAATAATAATAATAATTTTGTTTATATAGTGGACGTTCTCCAATAGAACTCAAGGAGCTTAACAGAAGGGACATAAGTAAGATACTATAAAGTAAGTGGTGGCCATCTTGAGTTAAACGTTGAAAAAATGTCATCCCAACCTATACGGATCTAGGTGATGCAGCCATTTTAGGCACACAACATAGGATTACACTAAGCAGAATAAGCAATGCCTGGAACTGACACGTAATGGGGCAGATAAAATACTTGCCAATATTCTTGTAAGTACATCAGAATTATGCACTTCTCTCTCTACATAGGGTACTAGGCAAGGCAGTCAGTTTGTCCACTCTACATTGTTTACAATGTGCGAATAAGCAAAATATGACAATAGTACATATGAAGGATAAAGTGAACAGAATGCTAACAGGGTACCCACCGAATAAACAATTCCATGGGTTTTACCCACCATTGAAAGTACCAGACAGGGCATAGTACATAGGTTATAGTTGGCAGGATGAGCAATTCAAGTTCAGAATTCTTTTTAGTCAGAAAAAACACCTAAAAAGCACATACAACCACTCAGGCACTTTATCTTTTTTGTTCCGCTCACCAATCTATGGCTAAACCTGGACCTAGGTATACTGTAAATGTTAGCTACTATCCACCGTTCAAAATCTCAAACAGGACTACGGTCAGAATGGGTCATCTAGAGCATATTAATCCATATATAAACCAGAAGACATGTAGGGTTATTAGTCAATAAACACTCCTTTAAGTATGGTAGATGATCCATCAAGCAAATAAATGTAACCAGTGAAGAAGGTAGCTGGGCAAGCATTAGTGTGATTCTGCAATAAAGCCAATGTTACTCCATCTTGTTATATTCAATAGATTATAAGATTACTTTAGCATTAATATATGATATGCTTAAATATGCTGGGGAGAAGGAAAAGTATAGAATGATGAAATGTCTGAGAGATAGAGCAAAAAAGAGGAACTTGTGGGTAAGCCATGTCTGAGAGATAGAGCAAAAAAGAGGAACTTGTGGGTAAGCCATGTCTGAGAGATAGAGCAAAAAAGAGGAACAAGACCGTTATCAGGAAGAGGACACAACCCTGAGGTTAAACTGTAAACTCCACTTAGCCTTTTTGAACAAGTATAAATATGTGTATGTAAGAAACAATAAAGCAGAACTCTTATTGACTACACCAGGCAGTGTGTGATCATTTGATTTCTCCAGCTAGCTGCACGGCACTTAAAATTCTGTCCACAGGTGATTCTGAATACAAAAGACAGGCTGTTGTTGGAGTCCTCTCAGAGAAGGCTGAGGCTAAAGGAGGTCTACCTCCAACACCAGTTCCAGAATGAAATTCTCCCAATAAAATCCAATGATGAAAAAAAAATCTGTTTATTAATTCATTAAAAGTTCCATGAAAAGCACCTTGTTGGATAAATACATGGATAAATATGTACGTAGCTGTAAATCAAGTGATGTAAGGCTGCACATTGCCCCTAATTGAATTGAACTCCTAGAATACAATCATATTTTGCTTTCATTGTCTAGGTAGTCATTGACTAGGCAGATAAAAGCTATTATAAGGTGATATATCACTATGGTATTTACTTTTCAGTAATAAAATATATAACCTTCATTATCGACAGGGGACTTTCTGTTTATGCCTCTGATGGCATGGTTTGCTTAGTCGTCCATCAAAATTGAAAACACTAATTGCTAAAAGTATTGTGGTTCCCTGTAGTTAGTGTGGTCACAGATTAATTAGGTACAGATGGTACTTTACTGTCAAGATGGCAGCTCCTATGGATCTCCCCCTCCTCTCTCTTGCAGCAATTACACTGGCTTGTCCTGCAGCAGAGAGGACACACACACACACACACACACACACACACACACACACACACACACACACAGTAAAATTACTTGATAAGCAGAATAATATCATAAATGTATTAAAGGGGAGCAAAAGGACATGATCTAGAAAAAGGGTATGCAGAAAATAATGAATAGCATACATGTGACATTTACTACAGCAAAATTGAGATCAGGGCTGCTTCTAGACCTTGTGGCGCCCAGGGCGAAAGATTCCTTTACCCCCCCCGACAGGTAAAACAGGGATAGTGTGCACCGAAGGGGTGTGGCTTCATAGGGAAAGGACGTGGTCCCTGTAGTTGTGCCCCCTGTAGATTTGCCCCAGTAAATGTGCCCCCAGTAGTTATGCCCCAGTAGATGTGCCCCCGTAGAGATGCCCCTGTAGTTATGCTCCCTTAGATGTGCCACCTGTAGAGATGCCCCCTGTAGATTTGCCCCCATTAGATGTGCCCCCAGTAGAGATGCCCCTGTAGTTATGCCCCCTTAGCTGTGCCCCCAGTAGAGATGCCCCCTGTAGATTTGACCCCATTAGATGTGCCCCAAGTAGAGATGCCTCTGTAGTTATGCCCCCTTAGATGTGACACCAGTAGAGATGCCTCTGTAGTTATGGCCCCATTAGATGTGCCCCCTGTAGATTTGCCCCCATTAGATGTGCCCCCAGTAGAGATGCCCCTTTAGCTATGCCCCCTTTGCTATGCCCCCAGTAGATATGCCCCCTGTAGATTTGCCTCTATTAGCTGTGCCCCCAGTAGAGATGCCCCCTGTAGATTTGACCCCCTTAGATGTGCCACCAGTAGAGATGCCTCTGTAGTTATGCCCCCATTAGATGTGCCCCTTGTAGATTTGCCCCCATTAGATGTGCCCCCAGTAGAGATGCCCCTATAGTTATGCCCCCTTAGCTGTGCCCCCAGTAGAGATGCCCCCTGTAGATTTGCCCCTATTAGACGTGCCCCCAGTAGAGATGCCCCTGTAGTTATGCTACCTTAGATGTGGCCCCAGTAGAGATGCCCCATTAGATGTGCTTCCAGTAGAAATGCCTCCTTGTAGCACCGCTTACAAACACTAAAAGCAAACAAGAAAACCCCAATACTCACCAGCCCTGCTCCTGCTTCCCGACCGCGGCTGCCGCTGCTATTCCATCTCTAGCTACTGCTGGATCCTCTCTATGAGAGAGACGTCATGACATCGCTCACATAGCAACGCTGCACAGACCCTAGAGGTCAATTATAACCTCTAATGTCTGTCTGAAAATGGAGCCGGCTGCAGTGGGTGCCCACACTGCCCATGGTGCTTGCTGCAGCCGGAGTGCAGGATACGGGGTGCGAGTGAGCGCCTGTTGGGTGACTGCGGCCACGCCCGCGGGCCGCAGCACCCTGGGTGCCTGTCCTGCTCGCCCGTGCCTAGATCCACTCCTGATTGAGATGCTAATACAACAATATGCATTTATTCTTTTATTGCTATGGTGATGAGAATCCAACAAACTATGGTTCTCTCATCAATTAAACACACTGATAACTTTAGTTGCTGCAGCACCTCTTGGGTATTGTTAAATAGAAAATGCAATTCAATTATTTCAACAAGTTTTACTCTCAATATACATACTAACATTAACAGAAGCACATATAATGAAATTGCAAAATGTATTATCACACCACAGACAATAAATACCCCAGAATGATCAGCTGCTTACTTATAGATAATCAAAGAGTTATTTTATTGTAGTACTCTATTACTAGGTGGTCACTATCCTAATACATGAATGTGTTTGTAATCCGCAATAGGAAATCCACAATAAGTAAAGTTAGCATCTAATGCTGATTGTCCATGACCCATCTAAAATAACAGCTTCAGCTATCCAGTAATAATGTATATTGTGCCTAATTCAGACCTGATCATAGCAGCAAAATTGTTCTCTAATGGGCAAACCATGGGGGTAATTCAGATCTGATCGTAGATGTGCTAAATTTAGCACATATATGATCATTTACTCTGACATGCGGGGGGACGCCCAGCACAGGGCTTGTCCGCCCCGCATGTCAGGCCCTACCCCCCTTCCCCTACCCCCCTTCCCCTACCCCCGCACAGGAGCTGCCCTGGCAGGGAGCTATTCGCTTTTGCTCCTGGCGAATAGCTCCCTGCCAGGGCAGCTCCTATGTGCTGGCAGACTGCTACTTGCCGCAGCCTGGGTCACGTATCCGGACTGCGCACCGACAATGGCGTTGTAATGCCATTGGCATGCCCCCTCCCGCCCCGCAACCGCCTCTGTCTGTCAATCAGGCAGAGGTGATCACAGCCCCGAGATACTGATAGCATCTCACTGGGCTACCAGGGTGTGCACGCGCAGTGCGGCCACTGCGCGTGCACACTCCAGCAATGGCTTCAGACTGAGAGTTAGGGTGTGTACACACGGTGAGATAAATCTGTGAGATTTTGACTATATAGTCAAAATCTTATGAAAAGTTAGTGCATATCTCATGGTGCTAGGCAGCTTGACATACAGATTCGATCCCGATGCGCTCTCCCGTGGGGTCGGTATCGTAAGGCTAGATAGACTGTGCAGGCAAGTCAATCTTGACTATCTAGTGTACAATCTAGTACAAAGTATAGTCAAAATTGCCACTTAGTCAAAATCGTACATAGACAAAATCTCAAGCACAGATAGTCAAAATCTGTCCTATCTGTGCTATCTGGGCTCTGGGGGAGTTCAAGGGAAATCGCATAGTCAGAATCGAACATAGCAGGGATCTCACCATGGGCGGGATGTACTAAGCGGAAAATGCGGTAAACTCCCTGTTTACCACATTTTCCTGATGTACTAACCCCCGGCCGGCAGGACAGCGCCGCGGCGGGGTACGCCTGCTTTAGCTGGCGAAAGTCCATAGAAGCCTATGGGCTTCTCTCCGCGGTGCTGTGTGAGGGATCCAATCGGATCCCTCCCAGCATGCCCTGCGGCCGCCCCCGTCACCCCGCGCATGCGCAGACTGACTCCTGGGGCCGAATCCCGGAAGTCAGGCTGCCGCTGTGCATCGCGGAGGACAGCTCTTATCGGAAGAGCTGTCCTCCGCAATGCTGATCGCATATGTTAGTACATATGTGATCAGCATCGTGGCGCAGGGCGGCGATGGGCGGCGATGTACATTAGTACATCCCGCCCCATGTGTACACACCCTTAGATTTGGGTGGGGTGTGTTTAAAATGAAATCTAAATTGCAGTGTAAAAATAAAGCAGCCAATATTTACCCTGCACAGAAACAAAATATCCCACCCAAATCTAAATTTCTCTGCACATTTTATATCAGGTCTGAATTAGGCCCATAATTCAGTCTTTAGTAGCACAGCTTTGGTTTTGGATCTGTATTAATTTCATGTTTTTATTTTGGTTCTTATTTTGCAAAACCACCATCACATGTTTTGGTTTTGAGACTGTAATTTAAAAAATGAACCTCAAAAACATTGATTTCCAGTCTTTTCCAGTCAGTTTGACCACCTCACAGCTCATATTATTGTTTTCACCAATATTGGCCAAAGGTTGCAGCCAGCTGGCTGGTTACTAATAGAGATGAGCGGGTTCAGTTTTACTCGGATTTACTCGGGTATTTCGGGTTTTGCTTATTGGCTATCCAAAATACGTGACATCCGTGATCCAATAAGATGCTGTTTCGAGCCCCGAGTAAATCTGAGTAAAACCGAACCCACACATCTCTAGTTACTAAGACGGTAATTCAGACCAAATTTGTTAGCAGTTGAGCAAAACCATGTGCACTACAGTGGGAGTGTGTGTGGAAGGGTGCGGGGGGGGGGGGGGGGGGGGCAGATGTTAACAAGTGCAGAGTTAGGTTTAGCTGGGATGTGTTCAAACTGAAATCTAAATTGCAGTGTAAAAATAAAGCAGGCAGTATTTACCTTGCACAGAAACAAAATGTCCCGCCCAAATCTAACTCTCTCTGCAAATGTTATATCTGCCCCCACTGCAGTGCACATGGGCCCTCATTCCGATTTGTTCGCTCGCTGCTAATTTTAGCAGAATTGCTAATAGGCTAAAATCCGGCAGTTCTGCACATGCGTATGCACAGCAGGGCGCACGCGCTAAGCAATTTTACACAAAACTATGCTATTTTACTCACGGGCGAACTAAGCTTTTCAATCGCTCTGCTGATCGTAGTGTGATTGACAGGAAGTGGGTGTTTCTGGGCAGAAACTGTCCGTTTTTAGGGAGTTTGCTAAAAAACGCAGGCGTGCCAGGTAAAAACGCAGGAGTGGCTGGAGAAACGGAGGAGTGGCTGGCCGAACGCAGGGCGTGTTTGTGACGTCATACCAGGAACTAAACGGACTGAGGTGATCGCAATCTAGGAGTAGGTCTGGAGCTACTCAGAAACTGCAATGAAATTGCTTTCGTTAGCAATTCTGCTATGCTAAGATACACTCCCAGAGGGCGGCGGCCTAGCGTGTGCAATGCTGCTAAAAGTAGCTAGCGAGCGAACAACTCGGAATGAGGGCAATGGTTTTGCCCAACTGCTAACAAATTTGCTGCAACGATCAGGTCTGAATTACCCCCTAAGTAACAGAGCAGCGGCACAAACACACAGCAGTCACATCTATGAAACAATGCTACACAGCAGTGGCAGAAAATATAGAATTGTCCTTGGACCCTCCCACCCACCATTATGTTGGATATTAAAAAAGACATGCAGAGTTTAAGAAACCAAGAACTTCAGCGACAGAGACTGCCACTTTTGTGGCTGAAAAGCTTGGCTTATTTGAGCCCCCACAAACCAAGCTACCAATGGGCTTAAGGCGGCTATCCGTGTTGTTTTGTTGTTTTGTTAATGATCTCTTCTCTACAGTGGTAATATGTTGTCTTTATTATCTTCACCATTACAGAAGTCACTGTACTTTGACGTAATTGGCGGGAAAGGTCTTCCTCATGGAATCTGTAGTTCATTTTTTTAACATAATTTTTTCCTCATTTTTAGGAAGTAACTGCATACACCAATAGTTCACAAGGTTCTGGTTGTGCTGAAAACTCTTTACAAGTAATCACTAAAGAGTGGGTAGCTTAAGTAATGCACAGCCACTTTGCACACATGAGCTCCAAATAGCCCTGTTTTACTCCCAGTAGCAATTTTTCCTCCCAGTCAATTTATCGGCCCACATACAGCATCTCCTGCGCATACATGTCATTTAAAAAAATTAAAAAATTCTATACCACCAAGTTGAGGGTTATTGCTGTATCACAGTGCCACTGTCTGGCCCTGAACATGCACATTTTTTATTTATATTTATTTTTTTACACCCTGCGACTCACACAGTGTTTATAGTATTAAAATGGTGGCACAGAACCTACTGAGCATTATGGTAACACAGTGCCACTGCATGGCCCCGAACACACACAAGTTTTTTATTTTTCTTGGTTTTTATTTTTTTAATTTAAATGTATACATTTTTCACACTTCTCCGATTCACTGTGCTTATATTATAGTAATGGTGGCACACACCAAAAACTTTTGCGAGCAACAGTTTGCAATTAGAGATGTGCACTTGAAATTTTTCGGGTTTTGTGTTTTGGTTTTGGGTTCGGTTCCGCGGCCGTGTTTTGGGTTCGACCGCGTTTTGGCAAAACCTCACCGAATTTTTTTTGTCGGATTCGGGTGTGTTTTGGATTCGGGTGTTTTTTTCAAAAAACACTAAAAAACAGCTTAAATCATAGAATTTGGGGGTCATTTTGATCCCAAAGTATTATTAACCTCAAAAACCATAATTTCCACTCATTTTCAGTCTATTCTGAATACCTCACACCTCACAATATTATTTTTAGTCCAAAAATTTGCACCGAGGTCGCTGGATGACTAAGCTAAGCGACCCTAGTGGCCGACACAAACACCTGGCCCATCTAGGAGTGGCACTGCAGTGTCACGCAGGATGGCCCTTCCAAAAAACACTCCCCAAACAGCACATGACGCAAAGAAGAAAAAAAGAGGTGCAATGAGGTAGCTGTGTGAGTAAGATAAGCGACCCTAGTGGCCGACACAAACACCTGGCCCATCTAGGAGTGGCACTGCAGTGTCACGCAGGATGGCCCTTCCAAAAAACACTCCCCAAACAGCACATGACGCAAAGAAGAAAAAAAGAGGCGCAATGAGGTAGCTGTGTGAGTAAGCTAAGCGACCCTAGTGGCCGACACAAACACCTGGCCCATCTAGGAGTGGCACTGCAGTGTCACGCAGGATGGCCCTTCCAAAAAACACTCCCCAAACAGCACATGACGCAAAGAAGAAAAAAAGAGGCGCAATGAGGTAACTGTGTGAGTAAGATAAGCGACCCTAGTGGCCGACACAAACACCTGGCCCATCTAGGAGTGGCACTGCAGTGTCACGCAGGATGGCCCTTCCAAAAAACACTCCCCAAACAGCACATGACGCAAAGAAGAAAAAAAGAGGCTCAATGAGGTAGCTGTGTGAGTAAGCTAAGCGACCCTAGTGGCCGACACAATCACCTGGCCCATCTAGGAGTGGCACTGCAGTGTCACGCAGGATGGCCCTTCCAAAAAACACTCCCCAAACAGCACATGACGCAAAGAAGAAAAAAAGAGGCGCAATGAGGTAGCTGTGTGAGTAAGATAAGAGACCCTAGTGGCCGACACAAACACCTGGCCCATCTAGGAGTGGCACTGCAGTGTCACGCAGGATGGCCCTTCCAAAAAACACTCCCCAAACAGCACATGACGCAAAGAAGAAAAAAAGAGGCGCAATGAGGTAGCTGTGTGAGTAAGCTAAGCGACCCTAGTGGCCGACACAAACACCTGGCCCATCTAGGAGTGGCACTGCAGTGTCACGCAGGATGGCCCTTCCAAAAAACACTCCCCAAACAGCACATGACGCAAAGAAGAAAAAAAGAGGCGCAATGAGGTAGCTGTGTGAGTAAGCTAAGCGACCCTAGTGGCCGACACAAACACCTGGCCCATCTAGGAGTGGCACTGCAGTGTCACGCAGGATGGCCCTTCCAAAAAACACTCCCCAAACAGCACATGACGCAAAGAAGAAAAAAAGAGGCGCAATGAGGTAGCTGTGTGAGTAAGCTAAGCGACCCTAGTGGCCGACACAAACACCTGGCCCATCTAGGAGTGGCACTGCAGTGTCACGCAGGATGGCCCTTCCAAAAAACACTCCCCAAACAGCACATGACGCAAAGAAGAAAAAAAGAGGCGCAATGAGGTAGCTGTGTGAGTAAGCTAAGCGACCCTAGTGGTCGACACAAACACCTGGCCCATCTAGGGGTGGCACTGCAGTATCACGCAGGATGGCCCTTCCAAAAAACACTCCCCAAACAGCACATGACGCAAAGAAGAAAAAAAGAGGCGCAATGAGGTAGCTGTGTGAGTAAGCTAAGCGACCCTAGTGGCCGACACAAACACCTGGCCCATCTAGGAGTGGCACTGCAGTGTCACGCAGGATGGCCCTTCCAAAAAACACTCCCCAAACAGCACATGACGCAAAAAAGAAAAAAAAGAGGCGCAATGAGGTAGCTGTGTGAGTAAGCTAAGCGACCCTAGTGGCCGACACAAACACCTGGCCCATCTAGGAGTGGCACTGCAGTGTCACGCAGGATGGCCCTTCCAAAAACACTCCCCAAACAGCACATGACGCAAAGAAGAAAAAAAGAGGCGCAATGAGGTAGCTGTGTGAGTAAGCTAAGCGACCCTAGTGGCCGACACAAACACCTGGCCCATCTAGGAGTGGCACTGCAGTGTCACGCAGGATGGCCCTTCCAAAAAACACTCCCCAAACAGCACATGACGCAAATAAAAATGAAAGAAAAAAGAGGTGCAAGATGGAATTGTCCTTGGGCCCTCTCACCCACCCTTATGTTGTATAAACAGGACATGCACACTTTAACCAACCCATCATTTTAGTGACAGGGTCTGCCACACGACTGTGACTGAAATGACGGGTTGGTTTGGACCCCCACCGAAAAAGAAGCAATTAATCTCTCCTTGCACAAACTGGCTCTACAGAGGCAAGATGTCCACCTCATCATCATCCTCCGATATATCACCGTGTACATCCCGCTCCTCACAGATTATCAATTCGTCCCCACTGGAATCCACCATCTCAGCTCCCTGTGTACTTTGTGGAGGCAATTGCTGCTGGTCAATGTCTCCACGGAGGAATTGATTATAATTCATTTTAATGAACATCATCTTCTCCACATTTTCTGGAAGTAACCTCGTACGCCGATTGCTGACAAGGTGAGCGGCGGCACTAAACACTCTTTCGGAGTACACACTTGTGGGAGGGCAACTTAGGTAGAATAAAGCCAGTTTGTGCAAGGGCCTCCAAATTGCCTCTTTTTCCTGCCAGTATAAGTACGGACTGTCTGACGTGCCTACTTGGATGCGGTCACTCATATAATCCTCCACCATTCTTTCAATGGTGACAGAATCATATGCAGTGACAGTAGACGACATGTCCGTAATCGTTGTCAGGTCCTTCAGTCCGGACCAGATGTCAGCATCAGCAGTCGCTCCAGACTGCCCTGCATCACCGCCAGCGGGTGGGCTCGGAATTCTGAGCCTTTTCCTCGCACCCCCAGTTGCGGGAGAATGTGAAGGAGGAGATGTTGACAGGTCGCGTTCCGCTTGACTTGACAATTTTGTCACCAGCAGGTCTTTGAACCCCAGCAGACTTGTGTCTGCCGGAAAGAGAGATACAAGGTAGGTTTTAAATCTAGGATCGAGCACGGTGGCCAAAATGTAGTGCTCTGATTTCAACAGATTGACCACCCGTGAATCCTTGTTAAGCGAATTAAGGGCTCCATCCACAAGTCCCACATGCCTAGCGGAATCGCTCCCTTTTAGCTCCTCTTTCAATGCCTCCAGCTTCTTCTGCAAAAGCCTGATGAGGGGAATGACCTGACTCAGGCTGGCAGTGTCTGAACTGACTTCACGTGTGGCAAGTTCAAAAGGTTGCAGAACCTTGCACAACGTTGAAATCATTCTCCACTGCGCTTGAGACAGGTACATTCCACCTCCTATATCGTGCTCAATTGTATAGGCTTGAATGGCCTTTTGCTGCTCCTCCAACCTCTGAAGCATATAGAGGGTTGAATTCCACCTCGTTACCACTTCTTGTTTCAGATGATGGCAGGGCAGGTTCAGGCGTTTTTGGTGGTGCCTGTACGCCGAAAGTGTCCTGCATTTCTTCTGGCCACCGACAGCATCTCTTGCACGCCCCTGTCGTTTTTTTAAAAATTCTGCACCACCAAATTCAAGGTATGTGCAAAACATGGGACGTGCTGGAATTTGCCCATATTTAATGCACACACAATATTGCTGGCGTTGTCCGATGCCACAAATCCACAGGAGAGTCCAATTGGGGTAAGCCATTCCGCGATGATCTTCCTCAGTTGCCGTAAGAGGTTTTCAGCTGTGTGCGTATTCTGGAAACCGGTGATACAAAGCGTAGCCTGCCTAGGAAAGAGTTGGCGTTTGCGAGATGCTGCTACTGGTGCCGCCGCTGCTGTTCTTGCGGCGGGAGTCCATACATCTACCCAGTGGGCTGTCACAGTCATATAGTCCTGACCCTGCCCTGCTCCACTTGTCCACATGTCCGTGGTTAAGTGGACATTGGGTACAACTGCATTTTTTAGGACACTGGTGAGTCTTTTTCTGACGTCCGTGTACATTCTCGGTATCGCCTGCCTAGAGAAGTGGAACCTAGATGGTATTTGGTAACGGGGGCACACTACCTCAAGAAATTGTCTAGTTCCCTGTGAACTAACGGCGGATACCGGACGCACGTCTAACACCAACATAGTTGTCAAGGCCTCAGTTATCCGCTTTGCAACAGGATGACTGCTGTGATATTTCATCTTCCTCGCAAAGGACTGTTGGACAGTCAATTGCTTGGTGGAAGTAGTAAAAGTGGGCTTACGACTTCCCCTCTGGGATGACCATCGACTCCCAGCAGCAACAACAGCAGCGCCAGCAGCAGTAGGCGTTACACGCAAGGATGCATCGGAGGAATCCCAGGCAGGAGAGGACTCGTCAGAATTGCCAGTGACATGGCCTGCAGGACTATTGGCATTCCTGGGGAAGGAGGAAATTGACACTGAGGGAGTTGGTGGGGTGGTTTGCGTGAGCTTGGTTACAAGAGGAAGGGATTTACTGGTCAGTGGACTGCTTCCGCTGTTGCCCAAAGTTTTTGAACTTGTCACTGACTTATTATGAATGCGCTGCAGGTGACGTATAAGGGAGGATGTTCCGAGGTGGTTAACGTCCTTACCCCTACTTATTACAGCTTGACAAAGGCAACACACGGCTTGAAAAATGTTGTCCGCATTTCTGTTGAAATACTTCCACACCGAAGAGCTGATTTTTTTGGTATTTTCACCAGGCATGTCAACGGCCATATTCCTCCCACGGACAACAGGTGTCTCCCCGGGTGCCTGACTTAAACAAACCACCTCACCATCAGAATCCTCCTTGTCAATTTCCTCCCCAGCGCCAGCAACACCCATATCCTCCTCATCCTGGCGTACTTCAACACTGACATCTTCAATCTGACTATCAGGAACTGGACTGCGGGTGCTCCTTCCAGCACTTGCAGGGGGCGTGCAAATGGTGGAAGGCGCATGCTCTTCACGTCCAGTGTTGGGAAGGTCAGGCATCGCAACCGACACAATTGGACTCTCCTTGTGGATTTGGGATTTCGAAGAACGCACAGTTCTTTGCGGTGCTTTTGCCAGCTTGAGTCTTTTCATTTTTCTAGCGAGAGGCTGAGTGCTTCCATCCTCATGAGAAGCTGAACCACTAGCCATGAACATAGGCCAGGGCCTCAGCCGTTCCTTGCCACTCCGTGTGGTAAATGGCATATTGGCAAGTTTACGCTTCTCCTCCGACAATTTTATTTTAGATTTTGGAGTCCTTTTTTTACTGATATTTGGTGTTTTGGATTTTACATGCTCTGTACTATGACATTGGGCATCGGCCTTGGCAGACGACGTTGCTGGCATTTCATCGTCTCGGCCATGACTAGTGGCAGCAGCTTCAGCACGAGGTGGAAGTGGATCTTGATCTTTCCCTAATTTTGGAACCTCAACATTTTTGTTCTCCATATTTTAATAGGCACAACTAAAAGGCACCTCAGGTAAACAATGGAGATGGATGGATACTAGTATACTTATGGATGGACCAGCGACTGCCGACACAGAGGTAGCTACAGCCGTGGACTACCGTACTGTGTCTGCTGCTAATATAGACTGGATGATAATGAGATGAAATTAATATATATATATATATATATAATATCACTAGTACTGCAGCCGGACAGGTATATATATTTATTATGTAATACTTGGAAAAAGATATACAGCGCTATATACTGGATAAAGACAATATAACTTATTTATTATACAAAATAAAATATTTGGTTGCAACCATAAATATAATTAGAAATTTTAAAAATATATATATATATATATATATAAAACAGGTCAAACACAGCACAGCACTTCATTCGGTATATTACCACTTGTAGAGGCCACACACAGTCTCCTGTATAGAATCCTTAGGAAAATATTGCCACAGTCCAAGGGGTGTAGATATCACTTGTGGAATGTAGAGTCCATACGGAGTGGATGGAGAGCCTTTGAAGCTTGATTGTGGACAATTATAGTCCTATTAAAGCATGGTCTCAAACTCCTCTTGCGGACACCAACAAGTTCCCCGTTTCAAGCGTGCAGGACTTCTAGGCGTATTCCAGGATAGGAGGTTTTAGGTTGTAGTGGAGGCCTCTGTAAACCTTTACTGTGTGTGGCCTCTACAAGTGGTAATATACCGAATGAAGTGCTGTGCTGTGTTTGCCCTGTTTTATATATATATATATATTTTTTTTTTTTTTTAATTTCTAATTATATTTATGGTTGCAACCAAATATTTTATTTTGTATAATAAAGAAGTTATATTGTCTTTATCCAGTATATAGCGCTGTATATCTTTTTCCAAGTATTTATTCTCAGGGACTAACTATCTCTGTCAACAGCTGCTTGGGTTAAACATCACATTTTGAAGCGCCGGGCCTATTACCTTGGTAATTTCTTTCCTATTTATTATGTAATGACTGATGACGGACCTGCTGGACACTGTCAGCTCAGCAGCACTGCAGACTGCTACAGTAAGCTACTATAGTAGTATGTATCAAGAAGAAAGAGAAAAAAAAAACACGGGTAGGTGGTATACAATTATGGATGGACCAGCGACTGCCGACACAGAGGTAGCTACAGCCGTGGACTACCGTACTGTGTCTGCTGCTAATATAGACTGGATGATAATGAGATGAAATTAATATATATATATATATATATATATATATAATATCACTAGTACTGCAGCCGGACAGGTATATATATTTATTATGTAATGACTGATGACGGACCTGCTGGACACTGTCAGCTCAGCAGCACCGCAGACTGCTACAGTAAGCTACTATAGTAGTATGTATCAAGAAGAAAGAGAAAAAAAAAACCACGGGTAGGTGGTATACAATTATGGATGGACCAGCGACTGCCGACACAGAGGTAGCTACAGCCGTGGACTACCGTACTGTGTCTGCTGCTAATATAGACTGGATGATAATGAGATGAAATTAATATATATATATATAATATCACTAGTACTGCAGCCGGACAGGTATATATATTTATTATGTAATGACTGATGACGGACCTGCTGGACACTGTCAGCTCAGCAGCACCGCAGACTGCTACAGTAAGCTACTATAGTAGTATGTATCAAGAAGAAAGAGAAAAAAAAAAAACACGGGTAGGTGGTATACAATTATGGATGGACCAGCGACTGCCAACACAGAGGTAGCTGCAGCCGTGGACTACCGTACTGTGTCTGCTGCTAATATAGACTGGATGATAATGAGATGAAATTAATATATATATATATATATATAATATCACTAGTACTGCAGCCGGACAGGTATATATATTTATTATGTAATGACTGATGACGGACCTGCTGGACACTGTCAGCTCAGCAGCACCGCAGACTGCTACAGTAAGCTACTATAGTAGTATGTATCAAGAAGAAAGAGAAAAAAAAAACCACGGGTAGGTGGTATACAATTATGGATGGACCAGCGACTGCCGACACAGAGGTAGCTACAGCCGTGGACTACCGTACTGTGTCTGCTGCTAATATAGACTGGATGATAATGAGATGAAATTAATATATATATATATAATATCACTAGTACTGCAGCCGGACAGGTATATATATTTATTATGTAATGACTGATGACGGACCTGCTGGACACTGTCAGCTCAGCAGCACCGCAGACTGCTACAGTAAGCTACTATAGTAGTATGTATCAAGAAGAAAGAGAAAAAAAAAAAACACGGGTAGGTGGTATACAATTATGGATGGACCAGCGACTGCCAACACAGAGGTAGCTACAGCCGTGGACTACCGTACTGTGTCTGCTGCTAATATAGACTGGATGATAATGAGATGAAATTAATATATATATATATATATAATATCACTAGTACTGCAGCCGGACAGGTATATATATTTATTATGTAATGACTGATGACGGACCTGCTGGACACTGTCAGCTCAGCAGCACCGCAGACTGCTACAGTAAGCTACTATAGTAGTATGTATCAAGAAGAAAGAGAAAAAAAAAAAACACGGGTAGGTGGTATACAATTATGGATGGACCAGCGACTGCCGACACAGAGGTAGCTACAGCCGTGGACTACCGTACTGTGTCTGCTGCTAATATAGACTGGATGATAATGAGATGAAATTAATATATATATATATATATCACTAGTACTGCAAGCCGGACAGGTATATATATTTATTATGTAATGACTGATGACGGACCTGCTGGACACTGTCAGCTCAGCAGCACCGCAGACTGCTACAGTAAGCTACTATAGTAGTATGTATCAAGAAGAAAGAGAAAAAAAAAAACCACGGGTAGGTGGTATACAATTATGGATGGACCAGCGACTGCCGACACAGAGGTAGCTACAGCCGTGGACTACCGTACTGTGTCTGCTGCTAATATAGACTGGATGATAATGAGATGAAATTAATATATATATATATATATATAATATCACTAGTACTGCAGCCGGACAGGTATATATATTTATTATGTAATGACTGATGACGGACCTGCTGGACACTGTCAGCTCAGCAGCACCGCAGACTGCTACAGTAAGCTACTATAGTAGTATGTATCAAGAAGAAAGAGAAAAAAAAAACACGGGTAGGTGGTATACAATTATGGATGGACCAGCGACTGCCGACACAGAGGTAGCTACAGCCGTGGACTACCGTACTGTGTCTGCTGCTAATATAGACTGGATGATAATGAGATGAAATTAATATATATATATATATATATAATATCACTAGTACTGCAGCCGGACAGGTATATATATTTATTATGTAATGACTGATGACGGACCTGCTGGACACTGTCAGCTCAGCAGCACCGCAGACTGCTACAGTAAGCTACTATAGTAGTATGTATCAAGAAGAAAGAGAAAAAAAAAACCACGGGTAGGTGGTATACAATTATGGATGGACCAGCGACTGCCGACACAGAGGTAGCTACAGCCGTGGACTACCGTACTGTGTCTGCTGCTAATATAGACTGGATGATAATGAGATGAAATTAATATATATATATAATATCACTAGTACTGCAGCCGGACAGGTATATATATTTATTATGTAATGACTGATGACGGACCTGCTGAACACTGTCAGCTCAGCAGCACCGCAGACTGCTACAGTAAGCTACTATAGTAGTATGTATCAAGAAGAAAGGAAAAAAAAAAACACGGGTAGGTGGTATACATATACAATTATATATATATTATATACAATTATATATATATATATATATATATATATATTAAACTGGTGGTGATTAATTAAACTGGTGGTCAGGTCACTGGTCACACTATCAGCAACTTGCAAGTAGTACTCCTAAGCAGACAATCACAATATATACTGGTGGTCAGTGTGGTCACAATGGCAGTGTGGCACTCTGGCAGCAGAGTGCCAGCAAAAGTGTACACTGTACGTTAAAATATGTACTCCTGCTCTCAGACTCTAACTGCTCCCCACTGTCTCCCCCACAAGTCAGATATACAGTCACACTATCACTTCAGCAAGTAGTAGTACTCCTCCTAATGCTCCCCAAAATTACTAAAGTAAATAATACTGTGTCTCTCTCTACTCTAGTAGTCTCACTCTCTATAAACGGAGAGGACGCCAGCCACGTCCTCTCCCTATCAATCTCAATGCACGTGTGAAAATGGCGGCGACGCGCGGCTCCTTATATAGAATCCGAGTCTCGCGATAGAATCCGAGCCTCGCGAGAATCCGACAGCGGGATGATGACGTTCGGGCGCGCTCGGGTTAACCGAGCAAGGCGGGAAGATCCGAGTCGCTCGGACCCGTGTAAAAAAAACTGAAGTTCGGGCGGGTTCGGTTTCCGAGGAACCGAACCCGCTCATCTCTAGTTTGCATTAAATAAAGGTTGATGCTGCCTTGTGTTGCTATAAAGAGTTTTGGGCTACACTGTGGCAGCTCTGGACAACACTGTGGGCAGTTACAGCACCAGTGTGCCCCAATAATGGGTTAATTCTGCCCTGTATCAGGACCTCTGGTCTGCACTGTAGGCAGTTACAACAAAACCCCCCCACCATTGTGCACTAAGGGTTAATGCTGTCCTTGTATTAGGAGCTCTGGACTACACTATGGGCAATTACAGCACCAGTGTGACTGTGCACCAATAAAGGCTTAATGTCATTATTTAGGAGGAGCTCTGGGCTGTGTACATTGCACCAGTAAAGGATCAATATTAATAATGCCCTGGCAGTCTAGTGCACTCTCCATCTGGTGATTCTGTGTGAAATGGCACCCGAATCACCATGTGAGGGACTTATATCGGATTCAAAACAAGCCAAATCCAACGCTGGGAAGATGACATTTTGCCTCATTTTGGAATCCGAGCATGCGGGGAAAACTCAAGCCAGGCTTCGGATTCAATTGGAAACCGGAATTTCGGGTTGGAAACCAAGCCCACACATCCCTGCTAAGCCATTGTACTTGTATTCACCTATTGTGTTAGATCTCTATATATGTCTCTCTCTCTCTTTGCAGATTAGAAAACTCTGGGGGTCATTCCGACCTGATCGCATGCTGCCGTTTTTCGCAGCGCAGCGATCAGGTCACTACTGCGCATGCGTATGCACTGCAATGCGCAGGCGTGACGTACGGGTACAAAGCAGATTGTTGCTGGACGATGGATTTAACGAAGAATCCATTTGCACAGCCGATCGCAAGGAGATTGACAGGAAGAGGGCGTTTATGTGTGGCAACTGACCGTTTTCAGGGAGTCGTTGGAAAAATGCAGGCGTGTCCAATAGAGATGAGCGGGTTCGGTTCCTCGGAATCCGAACCCCCCCGAACTTCAGCCTTTTTACACGGGTCCGAGGCAGACTCGGATCTTCCCGCCTTGCTCGGCTAACCCGAGCGCGCCCGAACGTCATCATCCCGCTGTCGGATTCTCGCGAGGCTCGTATTCTATCGCGAGACTCGGATTCTATATAAGGAGCCGCGCGTCGCCGCCATTTTCACACGTGCATTGAGATTGATAGGGAGAGGACGTGGCTGGCGTCCTCTCCGTTAGTAGATAGAGACACTTCAGTTGATTACTTAGTAATTTTAGGGAGCATTAGGAGTACTCAGAGTGCAGAGTTTTGCTGATAGTTAGTTACTAGTGACTGACCACTTTATTATTTAATATAATCCGTTCTCTGCCTGAAAAAAAACGATACACAGTCACATACCATATCTGTGCTCAGCCTCAGTGTGCTGCATGATAATATCATCTATGTATATCTGACTGTGCTGAGTGCTCACTGCTCACACAGCTGAATTGTGGGGGAGACTGGGGTGCAGTTATAGCAGGAGTACAGTGCACACTTTTGCTGCCAGTGTGACTGACCAGTGACCACCAGTATATTGTCTGCCTGAAAAAGTTAAACACTCCTGTGGTGGTTTTTTTTTTTATTCTATAAACGCATTCTGCTGACAGTGTCCAGCAGGTCCGTCATTCATTATATTATATAAATATTTACCTGCAGTAGTGTTATATTTTTTTTGTTCATCTCTATCATCTTTATCATCTCTATATTAGCAGACACAGTACGGTAGTCCACGGCTGTGGCTACCTCTGTGTCGTCAGTGCTCGTCCATAATTGTATACCTACCTGTGGTGGTTTTTTTTTTTTCTATCTTCTTCATACTAGTAGTTTAGGAGTCTGCTGACAGTGTCCAGCAGGTCCGTCATTATATTATATATACCTGCAGTAGTGATATATATATATATTTTTTATATCATTATCATCTCTATACTAGCAGACGCAGTACGGTAGTCCACGGCTGTGGCTACCTCTGTGTCGTCAGTGCTCGTCCATAATTGTATACCTACCTGTGGTGGTTTTTTTTTTCTATCTTCTTCATACTAGTAGTTTAGGAGTCTGCTGACAGTGTCCAGCAGGTCCGTCATTATATTATATATACCTGCAGTAGTGATATATATATATTTTTTATATCATTATCATCTCTATACTAGCAGACGCAGTACGGTAGTCCACGGCTGTGGCTACCTCTGTGTCGTCAGTGCTCGTCCATAATTGTATACCTACCTGTGGTGGGGTTTTTTTTTCTCTCTTCTTCATACTAGTAGTTTAGGAGTCTGCTGACAGTGTCCAGCAGGTCCGTCATTATATTATATATACCTGCAGTAGTGATATATATATATTTTTTATATCATTATCATCTCTATACTAGCAGACGCAGTACGGTAGTCCACGGCTGTGGCTACCTCTGTGTCGTCAGTGCTCGTCCATAATTGTATACCTACCTGTGGTGGGTTTTTTTTTTCTATCTTCTTCATACTAGTAGTTTAGGAGTCTGCTGACAGTGTCCAGCAGGTCCGTCATTATATTATATATACCTGCAGTAGTGATATATATATATTTTTTATATCATTATCATCTCTATACTAGCAGACGCAGTACGGTAGTCCACGGCTGTGGCTACCTCTGTGTCGTCAGTGCTCGTCCATAATTGTATACCTACCTGTGGTGGGTTTTTTTTTTCTATCTTCTTCATACTAGTAGTTTAGGAGTCTGCTGACAGTGTCCAGCAGGTCCGTCATTATATTATATATACCTGCAGTAGTGATATATATATATTTTTTATATCATTATCATCTCTATACTAGCAGACGCAGTACGGTAGTCCACGGCTGTGGCTTCCTCTGTGTCGTCAGTGCTCGTCCATAATTGTATACCTACCTGTGGTGGGGTTTTTTTTTCTATCTTCTTCATACTAGTAGTTTAGGAGTCTGCTGACAGTGTCCAGCAGGTCCGTCATTATATTATATATACCTGCAGTAGTGATATATATATATTTTTATATCATTATCATCTCTATACTAGCAGACACAGTACGGTAGTCCACGGCTGTGGCTACCTCTGTGTCGTCAGTGCTCGTCCATAATTGTATACCTACCTGTGGTGGTTTTTTTTTTTCTATCTTCTTCATACTAGTAGTTTAGGAGTCTACTGACAGTGTCCAGCAGGTCCATCATTATATTATATATACCTGCAGTAGTGATATATATATATTTTTTATATCATTATCATCTCTATACTAGCAGACGCAGTACGGTAGTCCACGGCTGTGGCTACCTCTGTGTCGTCAGTGCTCGTCCATAATTGTATACCTACCTGTGGTGGGGTTTTTTTTCTATCTTCTTCATACTAGTAGTTTAGGAGTCTGCTGACAGTGTCCAGCAGGTCCGTCATTATATTATATATACCTGCAGTAGTGATATATATATATATATTTTTTTTATATCATTATCATCTCTATACTAGCAGACGCAGTACGGTAGTCCACGGCTGTGGCTACCTCTGTGTCGTCAGTGCTCGTCCATAATTGTATACCTACCTGTGGTGGGTTTTTTTTTTCTATCTTCTTCATACTAGTAATTTAGGAGTCTGCTGACAGTGTCCAGCAGGTCCGTCATTATATTATATATACCTGCAGTAGTGATATATATATATTTTTTATATCATTATCATCTCTATACTAGCAGACGCAGTACGGTAGTCCACGGCTGTGGCTACCTCTGTGTCGTCAGTGCTCGTCCATAATTGTATACCTACCTGTGGTGGGTTTTTTTTTTCTATTTTCTTCATACTAGTAGTTTAGGAGTCTGCTGACAGTGTCCAGCAGGTCCGTCATTATATTATATATACCTGCAGTAGTGATATATATATATTTTTTATATCATTATCATCTCTATACTAGCAGACGCAGTACGGTAGTCCACGGCTGTGGCTACCTCTGTGTCGTCAGTGCTCGTCCATAATTGTATACCTACCTGTGGTGGGGTTTTTTTTTCTATCTTCTTCATACTAGTAGTTTAGGAGTCTGCTGACAGTGTCCAGCAGGTCCGTCATTATATTATATATACCTGCAGTAGTGATATATATATATTTTTTATATCATTATCATCTCTATACTAGCAGACGCAGTACGGTAGTCCACGGCTGTGGCTACCTCTGTGTCGTCAGTCACTCGTCATCCATAAGTATACTAGTATCCATCCATCTCCATTGTTTACTTGAGGTGCCTTTTAGTTGTGCCTATTAAAATATGGAGAACAAAAATGTTGAGGTTCCAAAAATAGGAAAAGATCAAGATCCACTTCCATCTCGTGCTGAAGCTGCTGCCACTAGTCATGGCCGAGACGATGAAATTCCATCAACGTCGTCTGCCAAGGCCGATGCCCAATGTCATAGTACAGAGCATGTAAAATCCAAAACACAAAATATCAGTAAAAAAAGGACTCAAAAATCTAAAATAAAATCGTCGGAGGAGAAGCGTAAACTTGCCAATATGCCATTTACCACACGGAGTGGCAAGGAACGGCTGAGGCCCTGGCCTATGTTCATGGCTAGTGGTTCAGCTTCACATGAGGATGGAAGCACTCAGCCTCTCGCTAGAAAAATGAAAAGACTTAAGCTGGCAAAAGTACAGCAAAGAACTGTGCGTTCTTCGAAATCACAAATCCACAAGGAGAGTCCAATTGTGTCGGTTGCGATGCCTGACCTTCCCAACACTGGACGTGAAGAGCATGCGCCTTACACCATTTGCACGCCCCCTGCAAGTGCTGGAAGGAGCACCCGCAGTCCAGTTCCTGATAGTCAGATTGAAGATGTCAGTGTTGAAGTACACCAGGATGAGGAGGATATGGGTGTTGCTGGCGCTGGGGAGGAAATTGACAAGGAGGATTCTGATGGTGAGGTGGTTTGTTTAAGTCAGGCACCCGGGGAGACACCTGTTGTCCGTGGGAGGAATATGGCCATTGACATGCCTGGTGAAAATACCAAAAAAATCAGCTCTTTGGTGTGGAAGTATTTCAACAGAAATGCGGACAACAGGTGTCAAGCCGTGTGTTGCCTTTGTCAAGCTGTAATAAGTAGGGGTAAGGACGTTAACCACCTCGGAACATCCTCCCTTATACGTCACCTGCAGTGCATTCATCATAAGTCAGTGACAAGTTCAAAAACTTTGGGCGACAGCGGAAGCAGTCCACTGACCAGTAAATCCCTTCCTCTTGTAACCAAGCTCACGCAAACCACCCCACCAACTCCCTCAGTGTCAATTTCCTCCTTCCCCAGGAATGCCAATAGTCCTGCAGGCCATGTCACTGGCAATTCTGATGAGTCCTCTCCTGCCTGGGATTCCTCCGATGCATCCTTGCGTGTAACGCCTACTGCTGCTGGCACTGCTGTTGTTGCTGCTGGGAGTCGATGGTCATCCCAGAGGGGAAGTCGTAAGACGACTTTTACTACTTCCACCAAGCAATTGACTGTCCAACAGTCCTTTGCGAGGAAGATGAAATATCACAGCAGTCATCCTGCTGCAAAGCGGATAACTGAGGCCTTGGCATCCTGGGCGGTGAGAAACGTGGTTCCGGTATCCATCATTACTGCAGAGCCAACTATAGACTTGATTGAGGTACTGTGTCCCCGGTACCAAATACCATCTAGGTTCCATTTCTCTAGGCAGGCGATACCGAAAATGTACACAGACCTCAGAAAAAGACTCACCAGTGTCCTAAAAAATGCAGTTGTACCCAATATCCACTTAACCACGGACATGTGGACAAGTGGAGCAGGGCAGACTGAGGACTATATGACTGTGACAGCCCACTGGGTAGATGTATTGACTCCCGCAGCAAGAACAGCAGTGGCGGCACCAGTAGCAGCATCTCGCAAACGCCAACTCTTTCCTAGGCAGGCTACGCTTTGTATCACCGCTTTCCAGAATATGCACACAGCTAAAAACCTCTTACGGCAACTGAGGAAGATCATCGCAGAATGGCTTACCCCAATTGGACTCTCCTGTGGATTTGTGGCATCGGACAACGCCAGCAATATTGTGTGTGCATTAAATATGGGCAAATTCCAGCACGTCCCATGTTTTGCACATACCTTGAATTTGGTGGTGCAGAATTATTTAAAAAACGAGAGGGGCGTGCAAGAGATGCTGTCGGTGGCCAGTAGAATTGCGGGACACTTTCGGCGTACAGGCACCACGTACAGAAGACTGGAGCAACACCAAAAACGCCTGAACCTGCCCTGCCATCATCTGAAGCAAGAAGTGGTAACGAGGTGGAATTCAACCCTCTATATGCTTCAGAGGTTGGAGGAGCAGCAAAAGGCCATTCAAGCCTATACAACTGACCACGATATAGGAGGTGGAATGCACCTGTCTCAAGCGCAGTGGAGAATGATTTCAACGTTGTGCAAGGTTCTGCAACCTTTTGAACTTGCCACACGTGAAGTCAGTTCAGACACTGCCAGCCTGAGTCAGGTCATTACCCTCATCAGGCTTTTGCAGAAGAAGCTGGAGACATTGAAGGAGGAGCTAACACTGAGCGATTCCGCTAGGCATGTGGGACTTGTGGATGGAGCCCTTAATTCGCTTAACAAGGATTCACGGGTGGTCAATCTGTTGAAATCAGAGCACTACATTTTGGCCACCGTGCTCGATCCTAGATTTAAAACCTACGTTGTATCGCTCTTTCCGGCAGACACAAGTCTGCAGGGGTTCAAAGAACTGCTGGTGAGAAAATTGTCAAGTCAAGCGCAACGCGACCTGTCAACATCTCCTCCTTCACATTCTCCCGCAACTGGGGGTGCGAGGAAAAGGCTCAGAATTCCGAGCCCACCCGCTGGCGGTGATGCAGGGCAGTCTGGAGCGACTGCTGATGCTGACATCTGGTCCGGACTGAAGGACCTGACAACGATTACGGACATGTCGTCTACTGTCACTGCATATGATTCTCTCACCATTGAAAGAATGGTGGAGGATTGTATGAGTGACCGCATCCAAGTAGGCACGTCAGACAGTCCGTACGTATACTGGCAGGAAAAAGAGGAAATTTGGAGGCCCTTGCACAAACTGGCTTTATTCTACCTAAGTTGCCCTCCCACAAGTGTGTACTCCGAAAGAGTGTTTAGTGCCGCCGCTCACCTTGTCAGCAATCGGCGTACTAGGTTACTTCCAGAAAATGTGGAGAAGATGATGTTCATTAAAATGAATTATAATCAATTCCTCCATGGAGACATTCACCAGCAGCAATTGCCTCCACAAAGTACACAGGGAGCTGTGATGGTGGATTCCAGTGGGGACGAATTGATAATCTGTGAGGAGGGGGATGTACACGGTGATGAATCGGAGGATGATGATGAGGTGGACATCTTGCCTCTGTAGAGCCAGTTTGTGCAAGGAGAGATTAATTGCTTCTTTTTTGGTGGGGGTCCAAACCAACCCGTCATTTCAGTCACAGTCGTGTGGCAGACCCTGTCACTGAAATGATGGGTTGGTTAAAGTGTGCATGTCCTGTTTATACAACATAAGGGTGGGTGGGAGGGCCCAAGGACAATTCCATCTTGCACCTCTTTTTTCTTTCATTTTTCTTTGCGTCATGTGCTGTTTGGGGAGTGTTTTTTGGAAGGGCCATCCTGCGTGACACTGCAGTGCCACTCCTAGATGGGCCAGGTGTTTGTGTCGGCCACTAGGGTCGCTTATCTTAGTCACACAGCTACCTCATTGCGCCTCTTTTTTTTCTTCTTTGCGTCATGTGCTGTTTGGGGAGTATTTTTTGGAAGGGCCATCCTGCGTGACACTGCAGTGCCACTCCTAGATGGGCCAGGTGTTTGTGTCGGCCACTAGGGTCACTTATCTTAGTCACACAGCTACCTCATTGCGCCTCTTTTTTTTCTTCTTTGCGTCATGTGCTGTTTGGGGAGTATTTTTTGGAAGGGCCATCCGGCCTGACACTGCAGTGCCACTCCTAGATGGGCCAGGTGTTTGTGTCGGCCACTAGGGTCGCTGAGCTTAGTCATCCAGCGACCTCGGTGCAAATTTTAGGACTAAAAATAATATTGTGAGGTGTGAGGTGTTCAGAATAGACTGAAAATGAGTGGAAATTATGGTTATTGAGGTTAATAATACTTTGGGATCAAAATGACCCCCAAATTCTATGATTTAAGCTGTTTTTTAGGGTTTTTTGAAAAAAACACCCGAATCCAAAACACACCCGAATCCGACAAAAAAAATTCGGCGAGGTTTTGCCAAAACGCATTCGAACCCAAAACACGGCCACGGAACCGAACCCAAAACCAAAACACAAAACCCAAAAAATTTCCGGTGCACATCTCTAGTGTCCAAGCGTTTGCATGGCGGGTGTCTGACGTCAATTCCAGGACCGGACAGGCTGAAGTGAACGCAGCGGCTGAGTAAGTTCAGACCTACTCAGAAACTGCACAAAATGTTTTTGTACTGCTTGGCTGCACAGGCATTTCCACACTTGCATACCTAAAATACACTCCCCTGTGGACGACGACTATGCGTTTGCACTGCTGCAAAAAGTAGCTAGCGAGCGATCAACTCGGAATGACCCCCTCAGTCTTTTGGCATGACTCAGTCGGCATAGCTCAGTCTTTGGCAAATATATCAATTTTAGATTGCAGCTTACTTACTGTACCAGAGCATCACCTCCCTTTCGCAGTACAACTCAATATTAGTCTTCATGGATTCTACTGCAGTCCTCTGCACCACACCACTGTCTGCACAATTTCTCTGTCACACTCACTGGGGGTAATTCAGACTGCAGTGGCAGTGATCGCAGTCTGAATTTGTTGCGCACAGCGCGTGCACACTCCGGCAGCCCAGTGAGATGCTAAAAGCATCTCAGGGCGGCGATCGCCTCTGCCTGATTGACAGGCAGAGGCAGTCGCAGGGCGGGAGGGGACGTGCCAACGGCATTAGAGCGCTGTTAGTGGGGCATGGCCCGGACAACGCACACATGTCCAGACCATTGGGGGGGCGGTGCCACGGCAGCTGCATGACATCACATGCACCCAGCCCTGTGAACCAGGACGCGGCAGGTAGCTCCCTGCCAGAGAGCAGGAGCTATGCAGGCAGGGAGCTATTCCCAGAGTGCAAAATCTTCGCTGCTATGTGACGCTTTTACACCAGTGCAGGGGGGGCAGAGCCAGACATGCGGGGTGGACTAGCCCTGTTCTGAGCGTCCCCCCGCATGTCTGAGAAAATGATCGTAGATGTGCTAAATTGAACACATCTATGATCAGATCTGAAATAGGCCCACTTTTCTATAACTCTGTGCTCCATTTAGTGAGTATTCATTGGCCCTAACCCTCACACCACTTCAGCAATGTCACTTGACCGGTGAGTCTGTCTCCACAGATCTATGGCACCTCACACCACTCTCCAGCTTCGCTTCTCATTGTCTCAACTGCGTATGTGCAACAACCAAGTCTTTTTACTATTGCCGGCATTAATGGTCAGTGCTTTCTTCATTGCTTATGGATAGGTCACATTTTTGTGTGCTCATTATAGCTTTTTTTTAATACATGAGACAGAGACTTGGATCTGATATATTAAATACATTTTTCAAGGCTACTTGAAACCTTAAGAATGGGTGTATAAAAGTTCTGGCTACTCCCCTAGGTATACAGCAATTGTATACAATACAGTATATGCTTAACTTAAACTTGGGGTATATGCTTCTGTCAATAGCCTGCATGCATCTTGAAATATTTGGAACTTTACATATGACCTCAATTATAACTTTTTAGTGAATGCATTTAATTTCTGTGATTTGGAGCCAATTCTGTATCAGCCTCTAAATTCTTAACAATATTTTGCTTACAACTTACTTTACCAGACTTACATTGTCTATGGGCAAGTTGTACTAAAGGGGAAATGTGGGGAAAACCCCCAAAACTGCCATTTTCAGACTTTGGCCACATTTCCCATATGCACCAAGCTCCAGAATTTGATGTTTCCAAGGTTTGGATGTGATGGGTAATGCCAGCTTTTGCTGGCGTTACCATCAGAAGCCTATGGGCTTCTTTGCAAATACTGGCTTGAGAGGGATCCAATTGGATCCCTTGCACCACCCCCGGTGGCCCTCTGTGCATGAGAAGAGGGACTCGTAGATCTTAAACCTGGAAGTTCAAGCATTGCATAGGGGAGCTTTTATCGGGAGATATGTATTTTGCAATACTAACATGCGTAAGTACATACTGCGGGCCTGATACAGAGATGGATGGAATTGCAGAACTGCATACAAGCGGCTTTGCAATTCTGTCCACCATAATGCAAATGCATCAGGAGGTGTCTATTCCGCTCATCACTAGTGTCTATATGAAATAGAAACCTCCTGCATTGCATTTGTGATCTGAGTACATTGTACATAGATGCTGCCTCAGATCACCATCACAGCCATCAGTTGCAAGTTTGGTTTGGCCATGCTGTGGAAGCTGAGGCTCACTGGTTGCTGAACAGTTCTTGGCAGCTTGCAATGCCAGGAAAAGTGCATGCAGACACGTAGACCCTGACCTCATCCCTCCTCATCACTCCTGGACAAAACGGGGTCAACAAACCCCCATTTCCGAGAACACTTGCCAGGAATGTCTCCACACCACCCCTAAATGCCTCTGTCAATTGGTTTGGCAAGCCCCATTTTGCATAAAACATCAGAGATGTGCGTTAATCAACAGATTCATGTACATCTACGAATCAGGCCCTGTATGCGACTAGAAGCTATGCAGTAAGTGATGGGATTTCAATAGAATATTTTTCTTTTCCCTTCTCACAGTCTATGCCTTTTTATCAGCATTTGTTACTCCTCAGACTTCCAAATTCTCTCCCATTCATTTCCTCTCCATTCATTTTTCTTTAGCTTTCTCTAGCTCCCCATTTTAGGTTTTCAGCCACTTGCTCTATCCCTCTATCTAATTCACTCCTTAAACTCTTAATCTCTGTTCTGCTTCCTCTTCTTTCTTATCAGTTTCTCTCTTTTGCCTGTGTAATGCCCAGGTACTCAGGTGTGCTTGCTCTTGTGACTGTCGATTTCTTAAGAGTCCACCAGCGATGGCACACCATGACAGAGAGGCAAGTGTAGGTGTAATGGTGCCCATACACTTGTGCAATGCCCCGCAACGCCACATCGCGGGGATCGCACCTTAACTGCCAAAGCGATTACCATGCGATCATGCGATAGATCACATGGTAATCACGTGACGGGCATGTCACCGTCGAGTGGGGGCGGCCTCCATCCACTCCCGGCGGGTACCCATCGCAGTGCGATATATAGCATGTGTTTTTAAAAACACATGCGATCACACTGCGATTCGATAAATATTAAGTGAGGCACATACTATCTTGAGACGTGAGATTCGACTGGCGTGCCTGCGCATCACGTCGAAAGGTACCTAAAATGTAGTGATGAGCGGATTCGGTTTTACTCGGTTTTACTCGGTTCTCAAAACCGAATCTTATTGACTCACTGATGTCACGTGTTTTGGATAGCCAATAAGATTCGGTTTCGAGAACCGAGTAAAACCGAGTAAAACCGAATCCGCTCATCACTACTAAAATGTACATACAATCCTTCGATTTCTCTCACAGATGAGGTCGAAATCGAAGGTTAGCACCGATTATCTCACAAGTGTATGGGCACCATAACTCCTCTTTTTGCAGACACAATGATAACCAGTTGTAAAGGTACAACACTACTTTGTTTGTTCAAAAATGGCAATGCAGATAAATTGATACATGCAGTCCTTTCTTTAGAATCAATTTCCAAGGAAGAGACAGTGTTACAATTTGAAACACTATCAAACAGTAAGGTAATTACAATTTAATCAATCGTATAATAGTCTATGCAAATAAATGAGCTTTAAATAAAACACAGTTTAGCACATGTAGGCTGCTGTAGTACTTGTAGTGTACCAGGTTAACATAAGCAGTCTATGCAATCAATGAGTTCAGGAATAAGGAACAGTTCAACGCATGCAGGCTTTTGTACCACTTGTAGGGCACCAAGTTAAGCTAAGCGCTCAGTCCTTGGGTACCTCCAGTCCTCCTGGGCTCCCCTAAGGTCACTGGCTCCTGGTCCCCTAATGACAGACCACCCCCATGGTCAATCTGCCCTGAAACCTGTTAATCCAATAATCTCACAGGGATTTTTCCAGGTCAGGGATGTTGCTGGCCAGGGGTGAAACACTTCTGAGCAGTGGCACCAAAACTCCCTGTCATCTAGTATGACAGGGTCACTTAAAGTTCAGCCTAACATACCATGGCTCCAATGGGACCATATTTAATCAGTATGTACACGTAAAAAAGGGGTCCCTTTTTCTAATAACTATGGGGTACAACATCTGTCACTTGTACTTACCTGGTCTATGTAGTGTCTCAAGCCACCTGTGGTTCAAGATGCTTGCTGATTGCCTGTGCCTGTCTTTTTTAGTGCTGTAGGAGATTTGTTAATGTCAGTTGATCAAAATGGAGGTACTCTACCAGAGGCGGATTGGGATGGAAAACCAGCCCGGGAAATTTACGGAATAGCCCTAATGGGGGTGTGGTCTGATGAGGGTGTGGGGTCTGTTGAGGGGGTACGTGATCCCTCCTTACAGGGGCTGATTGTATGCAAAAGTGGCTTTCCTTGAGTCTTTGCTGCAGTTGTATCTGAGACCAGGGGTGGTTTGGGAACTAAAAGTGGCCCTGTACTCTTTGTGGAAGTGGCCGGACATGGGCAGCGCAAGAGGTATAACATACTGTGTAGCCAAGGCGGCATCGCTGGATGGCAGAGTTGCTGTACTGCAGAGATGGTATAACAGAATGAATGTGGACAATGCAGTGTACTGAGTGTGGTGGGCTGCCTGTCATGTGGGGGGTGGGGCCACATGACAACACACAAAACAGGCCCCACAGACACATCGGCCTACCAGGATTCTTCATGGTGAGCCCTATGGCCAATCCGCCCATGTACTCTACCACAATACGGATTGTTAGAGTTAATAATACCCCTTTTACACTGACAATTTTATCCTGGGATTTTGCATGTGAACGCACATCATCCCGGTATTTTTGTCAGTGTAAAAGAGTACACTTACAATTTCCCAGGACGAGCATCCCAGGATTTCAACCCAGGTCTCGACCAGGGTTGAATCCGGGACCATCCTGTGAAGCTGTGCAGTGTGAACGGGTATACCGGGTCAAGGCGACCCGGCACCCGTTCTCTGCACAGGAGGAGGCGGTGCTTGGAGAAGATTATCTCCAAGCACCGCCTCCGGTAGAGTCAGTGGTGACGTCACCGACCCGGCATATTGCCGGGTCGGGCCGCTAATGTAAAAGGGTCATTCCCGGGAATGTGTCCCGGGAATGACCAGAGCCTGCGAATGTAAAAGGGGTATAAATAGACCACACAGGTTTAATCAACTCTGTTGCCCTGGAACCAATACATGTTCTAGCATGAAATACATTTATTTCTACACAAAATTTGTTTATATAGTGCCACCTTATCTGTGAAATGGGGCCCGATAACCCAGGCAACATTGTGTATAATATGATGTATATTTCAATGACATTTGGAATTTGTGTGTTCTGAAATCTACGGAAGGCCTAAATGCTACTTCATTTTTGTAATACTTTAAATCATTTCTAGGGCTGGATGAAGTGATCACAGTCTGATTTCTATGAAGGTCCATGTTTAATTTGCAGCAAGATGAAACTTTCATGCTTTGCTGCCTCGTTCCGTCCAGAAATGAATTTGTGTTTCCTGCCATACCTCACGTCAAAGAAATCAAAAATTACCTTTTAAAGGGGATCAATCTTTTTACCCTCTCACCTCTACCAGCCAGCAGTGAAATCAATCTTATGATACACACTGGAAAGGCCAGAATGCTACAGGAGTGAAAAATGTGAGCTGTATAAAGATATGCTGCATGGATTTATTTGGGGGCAGTTAACTCATTCTGTCAGCAATGTTTAGTGCTTATCTCATACAGGGTATATGCTATTAATTAATAAAATATAAGATGAATTCTTCTAATTTAATTATGGACAATCCTGGGTCAAAGCTGTTGATGATTTTTTATTGTATAATCTTATTAAATCAGTGAGGGGGTTGGATTATTTCTAAAAATAGTAATGTGGAAAAACTGCAAAAGCTGCTCAGCATAAAATTTTATATTTATTCTGACAGTTTTATAAATGTTCCTCAACTGCCCCCAGGTGCTTGTTGAGTGCCAGCTCTGTCCTGGTGCAAAACAATTGTGTTGGCATTTGTTTGTCATAACTGCTGGCCTTCCTAATGCTCTGAGCTGGAACTTGTAGTTGACCCATCTGAAAACTGTTTTACCAGTAATCTGTGTAGGTGCTGAACCCAGTGGTTCAGCAGTTGAAGGGGGAGGGGGGTTGTTCAGGTAGGTCAAATGCCCATGGACACAGAAAGAGGGTGAAGGTGGGTGCAAGCAAAGGATGCAGATCCACGATCTTGCTCCTGGAGCTGGACATGGGTGGTCATTCCGAGTTGATCGCTCGCTAGCAGTTTTTAGCAGCCGTGCAAACGCTAAGCCGCCTCCCACTGGGAGTGTATTTTAGCTTAGCAGAACTGCGCACGAAAGGATCGCAGAGTGGCTACAAAGTTTTTTTGTGCAGTTTCAGAGTAGCTCAAAACCTACTCAGCGCTTGCAATCACTTCAGACCATTCAGTTCCTGTTTTGATGTCACAAACACACCCTGCATTCGGCCAGCCACGCCTGCGTTTTTCCTGGCACGCCTGCGTTTGTCCGAACAGTCCCTGTAAATGGTCAGTTGACACCCAGAAACGCCCACTTCCAGTCAATCATTCTGCGGCCAGCAGTGCGACTGAAATGCATCGCTAGAACCTGTGTGAAACTACTATGTTCGTTGTAATAGTACGTTGCGCGTGCGCATTGCGCCGCATACGCATGCGCAGAAGTGCCATTTCTTAGCCTCATCGCTACACAGCGAACACATGCAGCTAGCGAACAACTTGGAATGACCACCCATGTTAAACAGTGAATGCAAGAAAATACAATAAGCAAATGCTGAAAACAGCACCACCACAAGAGAGGTGTTTCAGTCTGGGGAGTGGCTGAATTTCCATTGTAAAACTGGGCTGCCATGTGGGTGTACTCTGGTCTGATTAGGGCATGCATATATTAGCAACGGCATACTGTTTTGTGTACATCAGCAAGGAGAGTAGTCAATTGAAATCCTTTTCCTGAGTAGCTGCGGGGCTGCACAGGCTGTTCTCTATGGTTCCAGAATTCCTACTTCCACTGCAAATCAGCACTGGTGTATTTATAATTGGTGCAGTGTATGCGGTGCAATATATGCCACTGGGGCCCACATCGCACACCCTGCACCCATTGTTTGTAATACTTACCCTCCGGAGTGCGCTGTAGAAATCACTGGAAAAATGGCGCAGCGCCATTTTCCTGGTGTTTCACACATGCACAGTAGGAAAATCACTGGGAAGATGGTTGCTGCACCATTTTCTCGGACATCTGCGCATACGCTCTAGACTCTGGGACAGAGCTAGGGTCCCCTAGATACCCTAGTGCCCAGAGCCACAGCGCTGCCACTGGCTTAAAAAGAGGGGGCCCTGTCAGAGCCTGCACACTTAGCCCTGTCCCTTGGTGAAGTATAGTAGGGAGGGCACAAATTTATAGTTTGCAGGGGGGCGCTGAACACCCTAGCACCAGTCCTGATTGTACCAATGCTGTGTATATTATGTTTTTCACTGCATACATACGTGCATCGCACTTTAACAACACTTGAGCGGCCTCAGTGACCTCCTCTATTTAGCACTTTTGCAAGCTGTTGCTGGACCATTTTTTAGGCACGTGTGAATGTCTTGTCGCAATTTTGTGGTCATTTGCAATTTTTATTGTGACCTTTCGCATTTGTGATCCATGCTGATCCATCCCCCCCCCCCCCCCCCCCTCTCCCCCGACCATTTTGAGCAATGGGGGTAATTCCAAGTTGATCGCAGCAGGAAATTTTTTAGCAGTTGGGCAAAACCATGTGCACTGCAGGGGGGGTAGATATAACATTTGCAGAAAGAGT
The DNA here is from genome assembly GCF_028390025.1 of Pseudophryne corroboree. Lineage (NCBI taxonomy): Eukaryota > Metazoa > Chordata > Amphibia > Anura > Myobatrachidae > Pseudophryne > Pseudophryne corroboree. Next base: position 710,478,599 of record NC_086445.1, read on the forward strand.
TAGATTTGGGTGGGTTATTTTGTTTCTGTGTAGGGTAATACTGGCTGCTTTATTGTTACACTGCAAATTAGATTGCAGATTGAACACACCCCACCCAAATCTAACTCTCTCTGCACATGTTATATCTGCATCCCCAGCAGTGCACATGGTTTTGCCCAACTGCTAAAAAATTTCCTGCTGCGATCAACTTGGAATTACCCCCAATGTCAGATGAATTGCCCTGTGCAGAGAGCCTGAGGGACCAGCCCCTTACATTAGGGAGGCAGGGCTGACCTTGGCCCTCATTCCGAGTTGTTCGCTCGCAAGCTGCTTTTAGCAGCATTGCACACGCTAAGCCGCCGCCTACTGGGAGTGAATCTTAGCTTAGCAGAATTGCGAACGAAAGATTCTCAAAATTGCGAATAGAAATTTCAAAGCAGTTTCTGAGTAGCTCGACACTTACTCTGCCACTGCGATCAGTTCAGTCAGTTTCGTTCCTGGTTTGACGTCACAAACACACCCAGCGTTCGCCCAGACACTCCCCCGTTTGTCCAGCCACTCCCGCGTTTTTCCCAGAAACGGCAGCGTTTTTTCACACACTCCCATAAAACGGCCAGTTTCCGCCCAGAAACACCCACTTCCTGTCAATCACACTACAATCACCAGAACGAAGAAAAAACCTTGTAATGCCGTGAGTAAAATACCAAACTTCTTAGCAAATTTACTTGGCGCAGCCGCAGTGCGAACATTGCGCAATGCGCAGTTTGCGGAAAATCGCTGCGATGCGATGAAAAATAACTAGCGAACAACTCGGAATGAGGGCCCTTGTCTGTGCCAGATGTAGGGCCTAATTGTGAGTTGATCTCAGCAGCAAATTTGTTAGCAGTTGGGCAAAACCATGGCCCATTTCTGGGCGGAAACTGGCCGTTTTATGGGAGTGTGTGGAAAAAACGCTGCCGTTTCTGGGAAAAACGCGGAAGTGGCTGGAGAAACGGGAGAGTGTCTGGGTGAGTTTGTGACGTCAAACCAGGAACGAAACTGACTGAACTGATCGCAGTGGCAGAGTAAGTGTTGAGCTACTCAGAAACTGCTTAGAAATTTCTATTCGCAATTTTGAGAATCTTTCGTTCGCAATTCTGCTAAGCTAAGATTCACTCCCAGTAGGCGGCGGCTTAGCATGTGCAATGCTGCTAAAAGCAGCTTGCGAGCGAACAACTCGGAATGAGGGCCCATGTGCACTGCAGGGGGGCAGATTTAACATGTGCACAGAGAGTTAGATTTGGGTGTGGTGTGTTCAAACTTAAATCTAAATTGCAGTGTAAAAATAAAGCAGCCAGTATTTACCCTGCAGAGAAACAAAATAACCCACCCAAACCTAACTCTCTATGCACATGTTATATCTGCCACACCTGCAGTGCACATGGTTATGCCCAACTGCTAACAAACATTCTGCTGCGATCAACTCTGAATTAGGCTCTTAGGTGGTCATTCCGAGTTGATCGCTAGCTGCATTTGTTCGTAGCGCAGCGATCAGGCTAAAAAATGGCTGTTCTGCGCATGCGTATGTGGTGCAATGCGCACGCGCGTCGTACGAGCACAACAAACGATGTAATTTTGCACAGAGTCTAGCGAACCATTTCATTCGCACTGGTGGCCGCAGTGTGATTGACATGAAGTGGGCGTTTCTGGGTGTCAACTGACCGTTTTCAGGGAGTGTTCGTAAAAACCCAGGCGTGCCAGGAAAAACACAGGCGTGGCTGGGTGAACGCTGGGCGGATTTGTGACGTCAAAACAGGAACTGAACTGTCTGAAGTGATCTCAAGCGCTGAGTAGGTTTTGAGCTACTTTGAAACTGCACAAAAAAACTTTGTAGCCGCTCTGCGATACAACCGTTCGCACTTCTGCCAAGCTAAAATACACTCCCAGTGGGCAACACATAGCGTTTGCACGGCTGCTAAAAACTGCTAGCGAGCGATCAACTCGGAATGACCACCTTAGAGAGAAGTCCTGCCACTTATCAGTGCTGATGATCACAGCCACACACTCCCTCTAATTAAAAGACATCTGTACATTTTTTTCTGATTCACTGCTGTCTTTGAATTAAAGGCAGCTCATAACCTGTTTAACTGGCACTGTCAGTCTTTATGACTGAGTGCCAAACTTCTTTGCACTGCGCAGGACATTGGGGGTAATTCTGAGTTGATCGCAGCAGCAAGTTTGTTAGCAATTGGGCAAAACCATGTGCACTGAAGGGGGGGGGGGGCAGATATAACATTTGCAGAGAGAGTTAGATTCGGGGGTTTATTTCGTTTCTGTGCAGGGTAAATACTGGCTGCTTTATTTTTACACTGCAATTTAGATTTCAGTTTGAACACACCCCACCCAAATCTAACTCTCTCTGCACATGTTATATCTGTCCTCCCTGCAGTGCACATGGTTTTGCCCAACTGCTAACAAATTTGCTGCTGCGATCAACTCAGAATTAGGCCCATTGCCGAGTGGCATATTGTGAACTTGGGTTGAGATGGAGAAGGGAGGCTCAAATTATATTTTTGCACCTGGGCCCACCACTCACAAGTTCTGCCACTGACCCCATTACTCTTGCTTCTGGCTAGTAGGGTGTCTGCAATGGTACCCGGCAGCCAGTATCACTGCTGCAGTGCCACCTAGTCTGTACAGATGTTTGGAGCATCTTCAGAACGCTCTGGGCAGTGCTGCACTTCCTGTTGCTGGCATCCTCGCCCCCTCTGCATGACATCATGCAATCAAGGGGCGGGGCTGCTACAGGGCTCAATGCACCTTGTTACACCACTGCATATTACATGATGTATTTACTAATGATGTGCACAGGAAATTTTTCGGGTTTTGTGTTTTGGTTTTGGGTTCGGTTCTGCGGCCGTGTTTTGGGTTCGACCGCGTTTTGGCAAAACCTCACCGAATTTTTTTTGTCGGATTCGGGTGTGTTTTGGATTCGGGTGTTTTTTTCAAAAAACCCTAAAAAACAGCTTAAATCATAGAATTTGGGGGTCATTTTGATCCCAAAGTATTATTAACCTCAAAAACCATAATTTACACTCATTTTCAGTCTATTCTGAATACCTCACACCTCACAATATTATTTTTAGTCCTAAAATTTGCACCTAGGTCGCTGGATGACTAAGCTAAGCGACCCTAGTGGCCGACACAAACACCGGGCCCATCTAGGAGTGGCACTGCAGTGTCACGCAGGATGTCCCTTCCAAAAAACCCTCCCCAAACAGCACATGACGCAAAGAAAAAAAGAGGCGCAATGAGGTAGCTGTGTGAGTAAGATAAGCGACCCTAGTGGCCGACACAAACACCGGGCCCATCTAGGAGTGGCACTGCAGTGTCACGCAGGATGTCCCTTCCAAAAAACCCTCCCCAAACAGCACATGACGCAAAGAAAAAAAGAGGCGCAATGAGGTAGCTGTGTGAGTAAGATAAGCGACCCTAGTGGCCGACACAAACACCGGGCCCATCTAGGAGTGGCACTGCAGTGTCACGCAGGATGTCCCTTCCAAAAAACCCTCCCCAAACAGCACATGACGCAAAGAAAAAAAGAGGCGCAATGAGGTAGCTGTGTGAGTAAGATAAGCGACCCTAGTGGCCGACACAAACACCGGGCCCATCTAGGAGTGGCACTGCAGTGTCACGCAGGATGTCCCTTCCAAAAAACCCTCCCCAAACAGCACATGACGCAAAGAAAAAAAGAGGCGCAATGAGGTAGCTGTGTGAGTAAGATAAGCGACCCTAGTGGCCGACACAAACACCGGGCCCATCTAGGAGTGGCACTGCAGTGTCACGCAGGATGTCCCTTCCAAAAAACCCTCCCCAAACAGCACATGACGCAAAGAAAAAAAGAGGCGCAATGAGGTAGCTGTGTGAGTAAGATAAGCGACCCTAGTGGCCGACACAAACACCGGGCCCATCTAGGAGTGGCACTGCAGTGTCACGCAGGATGTCCCTTCCAAAAAACCCTCCCCAAACAGCACATGACGCAAAGAAAAAAAGAGGCGCAATGAGGTAGCTGTGTGAGTAAGATAAGCGACCCTAGTGGCCGACACAAACACCGGGCCCATCTAGGAGTGGCACTGCAGTGTCACGCAGGATGTCCCTTCCAAAAAACCCTCCCCAAACAGCACATGACGCAAAGAAAAAAAGAGGCGCAATGAGGTAGCTTTGTGAGTAAGATAAGCGACCCTAGTGGCCGACACAAACACCGGGCCCATCTAGGAGTGGCACTGCAGTGTCACGCAGGATGTCCCTTCCAAAAAACCCTCCCCAAACAGCACATGACGCAAAGAAAAAAAGAGGCGCAATGAGGTAGCTGTGTGAGTAAGATAAGCGACCCTAGTGGCCGACACAAACACCGGGCCCATCTAGGAGTGGCACTGCAGTGTCACGCAGGATGTCCCTTCCAAAAAACCCTCCCCAAACAGCACATGACGCAAAGAAGAAAAAAAGAGGCGCAATGAGGTAGCTGTGTGAGTAAGATAAGCGACCCTAGTGGTCGACACAAACACCGGGCCCATCTAGGAGTGGCACTGCAGTGTCACGCAGGATGGTCCTTCCAAAAAACATTCCACAAACAGCACATGACGCAAAGAAAAATTAAAGAAAAAAGAGGTGCAAGATGGAATTGTCCTTGGGCCCTCCCACCCACCCTTATGTTGTATAAACAGGACATGCACACTTTAACCAACCCATCATTTCAGTGACAGGGTCTGCCACACGACTGTGACTGAAATGACGGGTTGGTTTGGACCCCCACCAAAAAAGAAGCAATTAATCTCTCCTTGCACAAACTGGCTCTACAGAGGCAAGATGTCCACCTCATCATCATCCTCCGATATATCACCGTGTACATCCCCCTCCTCACAGATTATCAATTCGTCCCCACTGGAATCCACCATCTCAGCTCCCTGTGTACTTTGTGGAGGCAATTGCTGCTGGTCAATGTCTCCACGGAGGAATTGATTATAATTAATTTTAATGAACATCATCTTCTCCACATTTTCTGGATGTAACCTCGTACGCCGATTGCTGACAAGGTGAGCGGCGGCACTAAACACTCTTTCGGAGTACACACTTGTGGGAGGGCAACTTAGGTAGAATAAAGCCAGTTTGTGCAAGGGCCTCCAAATTGCCTCTTTTTCCTGCCAGTATAAGTACGGACTGTGTGACGTGCCTACTTGGATGCGGTCACTCATATAATCCTCCACCATTCTTTCAATGGTGAGAGAATCATATGCAGTGACAGTAGACGACATGTCCGTAATCGTTGTCAGGTCCTTCAGTCCGGACCAGATGTCAGCATCAGCAGTCGCTCCAGACTGCCCTGCATCACCGCCAGCGGGTGGGCTCGGAATTCTGAGCCTTTTCCTCGCACCCCCAGTTGCGGGAGAATGTGAAGGAGGAGATGTTGACAGGTCGCGTTCCGCTTGACTTGACAATTTTCTCACCAGCAGGTCTTTCAACCCCAGCAGACTTGTGTCTGCCGGAAAGAGAGATCCAAGGTAGGCTTTAAATCTAGGATCGAGCACGGTGGCCAAAATGTAGTGCTCTGATTTCAACAGATTGACCACCCGTGAATCCTTGTTAAGCGAATTAAGGGCTCCATCCACAAGTCCCACATGCCTAGCGGAATCGCTCTGTGTTAGCTCCTCCTTCAATGTCTCCAGCTTCTTCTGCAAAAGCCTGATGAGGGGAATGACCTGACTCAAGCTGGCAGTGTCTGAACTGACTTCACGTGTGGCAAGTTCAAAGGGCATCAGAACCTTGCACAACGTTGAAATCATTCTCCACTGCACTTGAGACAGGTGCATTCCACCTCCTATATCGTGCTCAATTGTATAGGCTTGAATGGCCTTTTGCTGCTCCTCCAACCTCTGAAGCATATAGAGGGTTGAATTCCACCTCGTTACCACTTCTTGCTTCAGATGATGGCAGGGCAGGTTCAGTAGTTTTTGGTGGTGCTCCAGTCTTCTGTACGTGGTGCCTGTACGCCGAAAGTGTCCCGCAATTCTTCTGGCCACCGACAGCATCTCTTGCACGCCCCTGTCGTTTTTTTAAAAATTCTGCACCACCAAATTCAAGGTATGTGCAAAACATGGGACGTGCTGGAATTTGCCCATATTTAATGCACACACAATATTGCTGGCGTTGTCCGATGCCACAAATCCACAGGAGAGTCCAATTGGGGTAAGCCATTCCGCGATGATCTTCCTCAGTTGCCGTAAGAGGTTTTCAGCTGTGTGCGTATTCTGGAAAGCGGTGATACAAAGCGTAGCCTGCCTAGGAAAGAGTTGGCGTTTGCGAGATGCTGCTACTGGTGCCGCCGCTGCTGTTCTTGCGGCGGGAGTCCATACATCTACCCAGTGGGCTGTCACAGTCATATAGTCCTGACCCTGCCCTGCTCCACTTGTCCACATGTCCGTGGTTAAGTGGACATTGGGTACAGCTGCATTTTTTAGGACACTGGTGAGTCTTTTTCTGAGGTCTGTGTACATTTTCGGTATCGCCTGCCTAGAGAAGTGGAACCTAGATGGTATTTGGTAACGGGGGCACACTACCTCAAGAAATTGTCTAGTTCCCTGTGAACTAACGGCGGATACCAGACGCACGTCTAACACCAACATAGTTGTCAAGGCCTCAGTTATCCGCTTTGCAGCAGGATGACTGCTGTGATATTTCATCTTCCTCGCAAAGGGCTGTTGGACAGTCAATTGCTTACTGGAAGTAGTACAAGTGGTCTTCCGACTTCCCCTCTGGGATGACCATCGACTCCCAGCAGCAACAACAGCAGCGCCAGCAGCAGTAGGCGTTACACGCAAGGATGCATCGGAGGAATCCCAGGCAGGAGAGGACTCGTCAGAATTGCCAGTGACATGGCCTGCAGGACTATTGGCATTCCTGGGGAAGGAGGAAATTGACACTGAGGGAGTTGGTGGGGTGGTTTGCGTGAGCTTGGTTACAAGAGGAAGGGATTTACTGGTCAGTGGACTGCTTCCGCTGTCACCCAAAGTTTTTGAACTTGTCACTGACTTATTATGAATGCGCTGCAGGTGACGTATAAGGGAGGATGTTCCGAGGTGGTTAACGTCCTTACCCCTACTTATTACAGCTTGACAAAGGCAACACACGGCTTGACACCTGTTGTCCGCATTTCTGTTGAAATACCTCCACACTGAAGAGCTGATTTTTTTGGTATTTTCACCAGGCATGTCAACGGCCATATTCCTCCCACGGACAACAGGTGTCTCCCCGGGTGCCTGACTTAAACAAACCACCTCACCATCAGCATCCTCCTGGTCAATTTCCTCCCCAGCGCCAGCAACACCCATATCCTCCTCATCCTGGTGTACTTCAACACTGACATCTTCAATCTGACTATCAGGAACTGGACTGCGGGTGCTCCTTCCAGCACTTGCAGGGGGCGTGCAAATGGTGGAAGGCGCATGCTCTTCACGTCCAGTGTTGGGAAGGTCAGGCATCGCAACCGACACAATTGGATTCTCCTTGTGGATTTGGGATTTCGAAGAATGCACAGTTCTTTGCGGTGCTTTTGCCAGCTTGAGTCTTTTCAGTTTTCTAGCGAGAGGCTGAGTGCTTCCATCCTCATGTGAAGCTGAACCACTAGCCATGAACATAGGCCAGGGCCTCAGCCGTTCCTTGCCACTCCGTGTGGTAAATGGCATATTGGCAAGTTTACGCTTCTCCTCCGACAATTTTATTTTAGGTTTTGGAGTCCTTTTTTTACTGATATTTGGTGTTTTGGATTTGACATGCTCTGTACTATGACATTGGGCATCGGCCTTGGCAGACGACGTTGCTGGCATTTCATCGTCTCGGCCATGACTAGTGGCAGCAGCTTCAGCACGAGGTGGAAGTGGATCTTGATCTTTCCCTAATTTTGGAACCTCAACATTTTTGTTCTCCATATTTTAATAGACACAACTAAAAGGCACCTCAGGTAATCAATGGAGATGGATGGATACTAGTATACTTATGGATGGACTGCCGAGTGCCGACACAGAGGTAGCTACAGCCGTGGACTACCGTACTGTGTCTGCTGCTAATATAGACTGGATGATAATGAGATGAAATCAATATATATATGTATGTATATATAATATCACTAGTACTGCAGCCGGACAGGTAGATAATATATTTATTAGGTAATGATGACTGATGACGGACCTGCTGGACACTGTCAGCTCAGCAGCACCGCAGACTGCTACAGTAAGCTACTATACTATAGTAGTATGTACAAAGAAGAAAGAAAAAAAAAACCACGGGTAGGTGGTATACAATTATGGATGGACTGCCGAGTGCCGACACAGAGGTAGCTACAGCCGTGGACTACCGTACTGTGTCTGCTGCTAATATAGACTGGATGATAATGAGATGAAATCAATATATATATGTATGTATATATAATATCACTAGTACTGCAGCCGGACAGGTAGATAATATATTTATTAGGTAATGATGACTGATGACGGACCTGCTGGACACTGTCAGCTCAGCAGCACCGCAGACTGCTACAGTAAGCTACTATACTATAGTAGTATGTACAAAGAAGAAAGAAAAAAAAAACCACGGGTAGGTGGTATACAATTATGGATGGACTGCCGAGTGCCGACACAGAGGTAGCTACAGCCGTGGACTACCGTACTGTGTCTGCTGCTAATATAGACTGGATGATAATGAGATGAAATCAATATATATATGTATGTATATATAATATCACTAGTACTGCAGCCGGACAGGTAGATAATATATTTATTAGGTAATGATGACTGATGACGGACCTGCTGGACACTGTCAGCTCAGCAGCACCGCAGACTGCTACAGTAAGCTACTATACTATAGTAGTATGTACAAAGAAGAAAGAAAAAAAAAAAACCACGGGTAGGTGGTATACAATTATGGATGGACTGCCGAGTGCCGACACAGAGGTAGCTACAGCCGTGGACTACCGTACTGTGTCTGCTGCTAATATAGACTGGATGATAATGAGATGAAATCAATATATATATGTATGTATATATAATATCACTAGTACTGCAGCCGGACAGGTAGATAATATATTTATTAGGTAATGATGACTGATGACGGACCTGCTGGACACTGTCAGCTCAGCAGCACCGTAGACTGCTACAGTAAGCTACTATACTATAGTACAGTGGTTCCCAAACTGTGTGCCGTGGCACCCTGGGGTGCCGCGGGACACTTGCAGGGGTGCCTCGGGTTGGTGGTCCAGGACCAATTAAAAATATTTATTATCCATGTAATAGGAGAAACTAGTACTTGTGGCTGCCAGTCATAAAATATGTGTACAAACAGAAGCAAATCTTGTCCCTCACCACATAACTGAACCTAAGTATGACATATAAACATAATTTACTAAATTTCCCAATTAGAAACTTTTGAACTAGGGGTGCCATGATAAAAATTGTGATACTCTAGGGCGCCGTGATTAAAAAAAGTTTGGGAACCACTGCTATAGTAGTATGTACAAAGAAGAAAAAAAAAAAAAAAACACGGGTAGGTGGTATACAATTATGGATGGACTGCCGAGTGCCGACACAGAGGTAGCTACAGCCGTGGACTACCGTACTGTGTCTGCTGCTAATATAGACTGGATGATAATGAGATGAAATCAATATATATATGTATGTATATATAATATCACTAGTACTGCAGCCGGACAGGTAGATAATATATTTATTAGGTAATGATGACTGATGACGGACCTGCTGGACACTGTCAGCTCAGCAGCACCGCAGACTGCTACAGTAAGCTACTATACTATAGTAGTATGTACAAAGAAGAAAGAAAAAAAAAAACCACGGGTAGGTGGTATACAATTATGGATGGACTGCCGAGTGCCGACACAGAGGTAGCTACAGCCGTGGACTAACGTACTGTGTCTGCTGCTAATATAGACTGGATGATTGATAATGAGATGAAATCAATATATATATGTATGTATATATAATATCACTAGTACTGCAGCCGGACAGGTAGATAATATATTTATTAGGTAATGATGACTGATGACGGACCTGCTGGACACTGTCAGCTCAGCAGCACCGCAGACTGCTACAGTAAGCTACTATACTATAGTAGTATGTACAAAGAAGAAAGAAAAAAAAAAAACCACGGGTAGGTGGTATACAATTATGGATGGACTGCCGAGTGCCGACACAGAGGTAGCTACAGCCGTGGACTAACGTACTGTGTCTGCTGCTAATATAGAGTCTAGACTGGATGATAAATTATTGATAATGAGATGAAATCAATATAATATCACTAGTACTGCAGCCGGACAGGTACTATATATATTTATTATGTAATGACTGATGACGGACCTGCTGGACACTGTCAGGTCAGCAGCACCGCAGACTGCTACAGTAAGCTACTATAGTAGTATGTATAAAGAAGAATGATGAAAAAAAAAAACACGGGTAGGTGGTATACAATATTATATATATATATATATATATATATATTATATACAATTTTATATATATATATATATATATATATATATATATATATATTAAACTGGTGGTGATTGATTATTAAACTGGTGGTCAGGTCACGTTGCAACTTGCAACTAGTACTCCGAGTCCTAAGCAGACAATCACAAAATATATTATTATACTGGTGGTCAGTGTGGTCACAACAATGGCAGTGTGGCACTGACTCTGGCAGCAAAAGTGTGCACTGTACGTTATATGTACTCCTGAGTCCTGCTCTCAGACTCTAACTGCTCCCCACTGTCAGTGTCTCCCCCACAAGTCAGATAATTAATACAATACACAGTCACACTATCTAATCTATATCACTTCAGCAAGTAGTATAGTAGTATAGTAGTACTCCTCCTAATAGTAATAATGCTCCCCAAAATACTGTGTCTCTCTCGTCTCTACTGTGTCTCTCTCTTCTCTAAACGGAGAGGACGCCAGCCACGTCCTCTCCCTATGACTCTCAATGCACGTGTGAAAATGGCGGCGACGCGCGGCTCCTTATATAGAATCCGAGTCTCGCGAGAATCCGACAGCGGGATGATGACGTTCGGGCGCGCTCGGGTTAACCGAGCAAGGCGGGAAGATCCGAGTCGCTCGGACCCGTGAAGAAAAAACTGAAGTTCGGGCGGGTTTGGATTCAGAGGAACCGAACCCGCTCATCACTAGTATTTACACATAAATAGTTTGCAGTTTATTTTAAGCACTACTCTCACTAATTATTGTGCCCACATTGCAGGGTTTTTTCCCTTTCTCTTCCACATCTCTAATTTCTCTCCTCCTTTTTCCCTCATCTCTTTTTGCCTTTACTATCCTGACTCTCATCCCCCTTTAATCTTTTTTGTACTCATGTTTTTGCCTCCAACTCTCTCTGTGTCTTTCCCCTCTCTACTGCATCTCTCTCTCTCTTTCTTCCTACCATATATCTCTGTTTGAACAAAACAACCCCTTCATCTCTTTATTCCCTTTCTTTGCCCCTGCTCTCCTCCCCACATATGCGTAGGCAGAGCTATGGGGCTTGTATTTCCCAGCATGCACTTATTGCTCAGCACAGGTGTGATGTGAGTTGTACACTGGGAAAACTTTGATGACTGTGGGGGACATTTACTAAGCAGTGATGAGAGTGGAGAAGTGAGCCAGTGGAGAAGTTCCCATGGCAACCAATCAGCACTGAAGTAACGTCTATAATTTGCATACTATAAAATTATACAGAGCTGCTGATTGGTTGATGGGGAAACTTCTCTACTGGCTCACTTCTCTGTTTTTATCACTGCTTAGTAAATGTCCCCCCATGTCTGTACACTTTGAGCAGGTGAATTGTGAAAAATGTGAGTATGGAACAATGGGTGGAAGTCCCTGAATGCAAACATAATAGTAATTTTGCCATTACTCACTGTATATGTCAGGAACATTATATCCTAATTTTTATTTATAAATATGTGTGTGTGTGTGTGTGTGTGTGTGTGTGTGTGTGTTTGTGTGTGTGTTTGTGTGTGTAAAAATGCTTGGCACTTCAATGCAACCTGAAATAGTCTTACCTGGTGCCTTCCCATGTGAAGCAGGTATCCAGTGGTAAATAGGCGGCATAGTTACAATAGTAATAAAGTTATACCCCTTTTCCACTAGCTTTTTTTACCTGTGTTTTTGCACGGGGGCGCGCATCGACACGGGTTTTTAGTAGTGATGTGCACCGGAAATTTTTCGGGTTTTGTGTTTTGGTTTTGGATTCGGTTCCGCGGCCGTGTTTTGGATTCGGACGCGTTTTGGCAAAACCTCCCTGAAAATTTTTTGTCGGATTCGGGTGTGTTTTGGATTCGGGTGGTTTTTTTTACAAAAAACCCTCAAAAATAGCTTAAATCATAGAATTTGGGGGTCATTTTGATCCCATAGTATTATTAACCTCAATAACCATAATTTCCACTCATTTTTAGTCTATTCTGAACACCTCACACCTCACAATATTATTTTTAGTCCTAAAACTTGCACCGAGGTCGCTGGATGACTAAGCTAAGCGACCCAAGTGGCCGACACAAACACCTGGCCCATCTAGGAGTGGCACTGCAGTGTCAGACAGGATGGCACTTCAAAAAAATAGTCCCCAAACAGCACATGATGCAAAGAAAAAAAGAGGCGCAATGAGGTAGCTGTGTGACTAAGCTAAGCGACCCAAGTGGCCGACACAAACACCTGGCCCATCTAGGAGTGGCACTGCAGTGTCAGACAGGATGGCACTTCAAAAAAATAGTCCCCAAACAGCACATGATGCAAAGAAAGAAAGAGGCGCAATGAGGTAGCTGTATGACTAAGCTAAGCGACCCAAGTGGCCGACACAAACACCTGGCCCATCTAGGAGTGGCACTGCAGTGTCAGACAGGATGGCACTTCAAAAAAATAGTCCCCGAACAGCACATGATGCAAAGAAAAAAAGAGGCGCAATGAGGTAGCTGTGTGACTAAGCTAAGCGACCCAAGTGGCCGACACAAACACCTGGCCCATCTAGGAGTGGCACTGCAGTGTCAGACAGGATGGCACTTCCAAAAATAGTCCCCAAACAGCATATGATGCAAAGAAAAATGAAAGAAAAAAGAGGTGCAGGCATCGCAACCGACACAATTGGACTCTCCTTGTGGATTTGTGATTTAGAAGAACGCACAGTTCTTTGCTGTGCTTTTGCCATCTTAACTCTTTTAAGTTTTCTAGCAGGAGGATGAGTGCTTCCATCCTCATGTGAAGCTGAACCACTAGCCTTGAACATAGGTCAGGCCCTCAGCCGTTCCTTGCCACTCCGTGTCGTAAATGGCACATTGGCAAGTTTACGCTTCTCCTCAGACGATTTTGATTTAGATTTTTGGGTCATTTTACTGAGCTTTATTTTTTTTTATTTTACATGCTCTCTACTATGACATTGGGCATTGGCCTTGGCAGACGACGTTGATGGCATTTCATCGTCTCGGCCATGACTAGTGGCAGCAGCTTCAGCACGAGGTGGAAGTGGATCTTGATCTTTCCCTATTTTACCCTCCACATTTTTGTTCTCCATTTTTTAATGTGTGGAATTATATGCCAGTATCAATAGCAATGGCCTACTACTATATATACTGCGCACAACTGAAATGCACCACAGGTATGGATGGAAAGTATACTTGACGACACAGAGGTAGGTAGAGCAGTGGCCTACTGTACCGTACTGCTATATATTATATACTGGTGGTCAGCAAACTGTGCAAAACTGAAATGCACCACAGGTATGGATGGATAGTATACTTGACGACACAGAGGTAGGTAGAGCAGTGGCCTTCTGTACCGTACTCCTATATATTATATACTGGTGGTCAGCAAAATTATGCACTGTACTCCTACTATATACTACAATGCAGCACAGATATGGAGCGTTTTTCAGGCAGAGAACGTATAATACTGGTGGTCACTGGTAGAGATGAGCGGGTTCGGTTTCTCTGAATCCGAACCCGCCAGAACTTCATGTTTTTTTTCACGGGTCCGAGCGACTCGGATCTTCCCGCCTTGCTCGGTTAACCCGAGCGCGCCCGAACGTCATCATGACGCTGTCGGATTCTCGCGAGGCTCGGATTCTATCGCGAGACTCGGATTCTATATAAGGAGCCGTGCGTCGCCGCCATTTTCACACGTGCATTGAGATTGATAGGGAGAGGACGTGGCTGGCGTCCTCTCCATTTAGATTATAAGAGACTGAGAGAGATTTACTGGAGCTGACTAGGAGGAGTACTGTTACTGTAGAAGTGTAGAGACTGAGTGGAGAGAGTTTACTAGTGAGGACAGTGCAGTTTACTTTATAATCCGTTCTCTGCCTGAAAAAAGCGATACACAGCACACAGTGACTCAGTCACATACCATATCTGTGTGCACTGCTCAGGCTCAGGCCAGTGTGCTGCATCATCTATTATCTATATATAATATTATATATATCTGTCTGACTGCTCAGCTCACACAGCTTATAATTGTGGGGGAGACTGGGGAGCACTACTGCAGTGCCAGTTATAGGTTATAGCAGGAGCCAGGAGTACATAATATATTATATAGTGAGTGACCACCAGACACACAGTGCAGTTTATTTAATATATCCGTTCTCTGCCTGAAAAAAGCGATACACACAGTGACTCAGTCAGTCACATACCATATCTGTGTGCACTGCTCAGGCTCAGGCCAGTGTGCTGCATCATCTATATATATTATATATCTGTCTGACTGCTCAGCTCACACAGCTTATAATTGTGGGGGAGACTGGGGAGCACTACTGCAGTGCCAGTTATAGGTTATAGCAGGAGCCAGGAGTACATAATATTATATTAAAATTAAACAGTGCACACTTTTGCTGCAGGAGTGCCACTGCCAGTGTGACTAGTGACCAGTGACCTGACCACCAGTATATATAATATTAGTAGTATACTATCTCTTTATCAACCAGTCTATATTAGCAGCAGACACAGTACAGTGCGGTAGTTCACGGCTGTGGCTACCTCTGTGTCGGCACTCGGCAGCCCGTCCATAATTGTATATACCACCTAACCGTGGTTTTTTTTTCTTTCTTTATAGTCATACTAGTTACGAGTATACTATCTCTTTATCAACCAGTCTATATTAGCAGCAGACACAGTACAGTGCGGTAGTTCACGGCTGTGGCTACCTCTGTGTCGGCACTCGGCAGCCCGTCCATAATTGTATATACCACCTAACCGTGGTTTTTTTTTCTTTCTTTATACATACATACTAGTTACGAGTATACTATCTCTTTATCAACCAGTCTATATTAGCAGCAGACACAGTACAGTGCGGTAGTTCACGGCTGTGGCTACCTCTGTGTCGGCACTCGGCAGCCCGTCCATAATTGTATATACCACCTAACCGTGGTTTTTTTTTCTTTCTTTATACATACATACTAGTTACGAGTATACTATCTCTTTATCAACCAGTCTATATATTAGCAGCAGACACAGTACAGTGCGGTAGTTCACGGCTGTGGCTACCTCTGTGTCGGCACTCGGCAGCCCGTCCATAATTGTATATACCACCTAACCGTGTTTTTTTTTTCTTTCTTTATAGTCATACTAGTTACGAGTATACTATCTCTTTATCAACCAGTCTATATTAGCAGCAGACACAGTACAGTGCGGTAGTTCACGGCTGTGGCTACCTCTGTGTCGGCACTCGGCAGCCCGTCCATAATTGTATATACCACCTAACCGTGGTTTTTTTTTCTTTCTTTATACATACATACTAGTTACGAGTATACTATCTCTTTATCAACCAGTCTATATTAGCAGCAGACACAGTACAGTGCGGTAGTTCACGGCTGTGGCTACCTCTGTGTCGGCACTCGGCAGCCCGTCCATAATTGTATATACCACCTAACCGTGGTTTTTTTTTCTTTCTTTATACATACATACTAGTTACGAGTATACTATCTCTTTATCAACCAGTCTATATATTAGCAGCAGACACAGTACAGTGCGGTAGTTCACGGCTGTGGCTACCTCTGTGTCGGCACTCGGCAGCCCGTCCATAATTGTATATACCACCTAACCGTGGTTTTTTTTTCTTTCTTTATACATACATACTAGTTACGAGTATACTATCTCTTTATCAACCAGTCTATATATTAGCAGCAGACACAGTACAGTGCGGTAGTTCACGGCTGTGGCTACCTCTGTGTCGGCACTCGGCAGCCCGTCCATAATTGTATATACCACCTAACCGTGGTTTTTTTTTCTTTCTTTATACATACATACTAGTTACGAGTATACTATCTCTTTATCAACCAGTCTATATATTAGCAGCAGACACAGTACAGTGCGGTAGTTCACGGCTGTGGCTACCTCTGTGTCGGCACTCGGCAGCCCGTCCATAATTGTATATACCACCTAACCGTGGTTTTTTTTTCTTTCTTTATACATACATACTAGTTACGAGTATACTATCTCTTTATCAACCAGTCTATATATTAGCAGCAGACACAGTACAGTGCGGTAGTTCACGGCTGTGGCTACCTCTGTGTCGGCACTCGGCAGCCCGTCCATAATTGTATATACCACCTAACCGTGGTTTTTTTTTCTTTCTTTATACATACATACTAGTTACGAGTATACTATCTCTTTATCAACCAGTCTATATATTAGCAGCAGACACAGTACAGTGCGGTAGTTCACGGCTGTGGCTACCTCTGTGTCGGCACTCGGCAGCCCGTCCATAATTGTATATACCACCTAACCGTGGTTTTTTTTTCTTTCTTTATACATACATACTAGTTACGAGTATACTATCTCTTTATCAACCAGTCTATATATTAGCAGCAGACACAGTACAGTGCGGTAGTTCACGGCTGTGGCTACCTCTGTGTCGGCACTCGGCAGCCCGTCCATAATTGTATATACCACCTAACCGTGTTTTTTTTTTCTTTCTTTATACATACATACTAGTTACGAGTATACTATATCTTTATCAACCAGTCTATATATTAGCAGCAGACACAGTACAGTGCGGTAGTTCACGGCTGTGGCTACCTCTGTGTCGGCACTCGGCAGCCCGTCCATAATTGTATACTAGTATCCAATCCATCCATCTCCATTGTTTACCTGAGGTGCCTTTTAGTTGTGCCTATTAAAATATGGAGAACAAAAATGTTGAGGTTCCAAAATTAGGGAAAGATCAAGATCCACTTCCACCTCGTGCTGAAGCTGCTGCCACTAGTCATGGCCGAGACGATGAAATGCCAGCAACGTCGTCTGCCAAGGCCGATGCCCAATGTCATAGTACAGAGCATGTCAAATCCAAAACACCAAATATCAGTAAAAAAAGGACTCCAAAACCTAAAATAAAATTGTCGGAGGAGAAGCGTAAACTTGCCAATATGCCATTTACCACACGGAGTGGCAAGGAACGGCTGAGGCCCTGGCCTATGTTCATGGCTAGTGGTTCAGCTTCACATGAGGATGGAAGCACTCAGCCTCTCGCTAGAAAAATGAAAAGACTCAAGCTGGCAAAAGCAGCACAGCAAAGAACTGTGCATTCTTCGAAATCCCAAATCCACAAGGAGAGTCCAATTGTGTCGGTTGCGATGCCTGACCTTCCCAACACTGGACGTGAAGAGCATGCGCCTTCCACTATTTGCACGCCCCCTGCAAGTGCTGGAAGGAGCACCCGCAGTCCAGTTCCTGATAGTCAGATTGAAGATGTCAGTGTTGAAGTACACCAGGATGAGGAGGATATGGGTGTTGCTGGCGCTGGGGAGGAAATTGACCAGGAGGATTCTGATGGTGAGGTGGTTTGTTTAAGTCAGGCACCCGGGGAGACACCTGTTGTCCGTGGGAGGAATATGGCCGTTGACATGCCAGGTGAAAATACCAAAAAAATCAGCTCTTCGGTGTGGGGGTATTTCACCAGAAATGCGGACAACAGGTGTCAAGCCGTGTGTTCCCTTTGTCAAGCTGTAATAAGTAGGGGTAAGGACGTTAACCACCGCGGAACATCCTCCCTTATACGTCACCTGCAGCGCATTCATAATAAGTCAGTGACAAGTTCAAAAACTTTGGGTGACAGCGGAAGCAGTCCACTGACCAGTAAATCCCTTCCTCTTGTAACCAAGCTCACGCAAACCACCCCACCAACTCCCTCAGTGTCAATTTCCTCCTTCCCCAGGAATGCCAATAGTCCTGCAGGCCATGTCACTGGCAATTCTGACGAGTCCTCTCCTGCCTGGGATTCCTCCGATGCATCCTTGCGTGTAACGCCTACTGCTGCTGGTGCTGCTGTTGTTGCCGCTGGGAGTCGATGGTCATCCCAGAGGGGAAGTCGTAAGCCCACTTGTACTACTTCCAGTAAGCAATTGACTGTTCAACAGTCCTTTGCGAGGAAGATGAAATATCACAGCAGTCATCCTACTGCAAAGCGGATAACTGAGGCCTTGACAACTATGTTGGTGTTAGACGTGCGTCCGGTATCCGCCGTTAGTTCACAGGGAACTAGACAATTTATTGAGGCAGTGTGCCCCCGTTACCAAATACCATCTAGGTTCCACTTCTCTAGGCAGGCGATACCGAGAATGTACACGGACGTCAGAAAAAGACTCACCAGTGTCCTAAAAAATGCAGTTGTACCCAATGTCCACTTAACCACGGACATGTGGACAAGTGGAGCAGGGCAGGGTCAGGACTATATGACTGTGACAGCCCACTGGGTAGATGTATGGACTCCCGCCGCAAGAACAGCAGCGGCGGCACCAGTAGCAGCATCTCGCAAACGCCAACTCTTTCCTAGGCAGGCTACGCTTTGTATCACCGCTTTCCAGAATACGCACACAGCTGAAAACCTCTTACGGCAACTGAGGAAGATCATCGCGGAATGGCTTACCCCAATAGGACTCTCCTGTGGATTTGTGGCATCGGACAACGCCAGCAATATTGTGTGTGCATTAAATATGGGCAAATTCCAGCACGTCCCATGTTTTGCACATACCTTGAATTTGGTGGTGCAGAATTTTTAAAAAAACGACAGGGGCGTGCAAGAGATGCTGTCGGTGGCCAGAAAAATTGCGGGACACTTTCGGCGTACAGGCACCACGTACAGAAGACTGGAGCACCACCAAAAACTACTGAACCTGCCCTGCCATCATCTGAAGCAAGAAGTGGTAACGAGGTGGAATTCAACCCTCTATATGCTTCAGAGGTTGGAGGAGCAGCAAAAGGCCATTCAAGCCTATACAATTGAGCACGATATAGGAGGTGGAATGCACCTGTCTCAAGTGCAGTGGAGAATGATTTCAACGTTGTGCAAGGTTCTGATGCCCTTTGAACTTGCCACACGTGAAGTCAGTTCAGACACTGCCAGCCTGAGTCAGGTCATTCCCCTCATCAGGCTTTTGCAGAAGAAGCTGGAGGCATTGAAGAAGGAGCTAAAAGGGAGCGATTCCGCTAGGCATGTGGGACTTGTGGATGCAGCCCTTAATTCGCTTAACAAGGATTCACGGGTGGTCAATCTGTTGAAATCAGAGCACTACATTTTGGCCACCGTGCTCGATCCTAGATTTAAAGCCTACCTTGGATCTCTCTTTCCGGCAGACACAGGTCTGCTGGGGTTGAAAGACCTGCTGGTGACAAAATTGTCAAGTCAAGCGGAACGCGACCTGTCAACATCTCCTCCTTCACATTCTCCCGCAACTGGGGGTGCGAGGAAAAGGCTCAGAATTCCGAGCCCACCCGCTGGCGGTGATGCAGGGCAGTCTGGAGCGACTGCTGATGCTGACATCTGGTCCGGACTGAAGGACCTGACAACGATTACGGACATGTCGTCTACTGTCACTGCATATGATTCTCTCAACATTGATAGAATGGTGGAGGATTATATGAGTGACCGCATCCAAGTAGGCACGTCACACAGTCCGTACTTATACTGGCAGGAAAAAGAGGCAATTTGGAGGCCCTTGCACAAACTGGCTTTATTCTACCTAAGTTGCCCTCCCACAAGTGTGTACTCCGAAAGAGTGTTTAGTGCCGCCGCTCACCTTGTCAGCAATCGGCGTACGAGGTTACATCCAGAAAATGTGGAGAAGATGATGTTCATTAAAATGAATTATAATCAATTCCTCCGCGGAGACATTGACCAGCAGCAATTGCCTCCACAAAGTACACAGGGAGCTGAGATGGTGGATTCCAGTGGGGACGAATTGATAATCTGTGAGGAGGGGGATGTACACGGTGATATATCGGAGGGTGAAGATGAGGTGGACATCTTGCCTCTGTAGAGCCAGTTTGTGCAAGGAGAGATTAATTGCTTCTTTTTTGGGGGGGGGTCCAAACCAACCCGTCATATCAGTCACAGTCGTGTGGCAGACCCTGTCACTGAAATGATGGGTTGGTTAAAGTGTGCATGTCCTGTTTTGTTTATACAACATAAGGGTGGGTGGGAGGGCCCAAGGACAATTCCATCTTGCACCTCTTTTTTCTTTTCTTTTTCTTTGCATCATGTGCTGATTGGGGAGGGTTTTTTGGAAGGGACATCCTGCGTGACACTGCAGTGCCACTCCTAGATGGGCCCGGTGTTTGTGTCGGCCACTAGGGTCGCTAATCTTACTCACACAGTCAGCTACCTCATTGCGCCTCTTTTTTTCTTTGCGTCATGTGCTGTTTGGGGAGGGTTTTTTGGAAGGGACATCCTGCGTGACACTGCAGTGCCACTCCTAGATGGGCCCGGTGTTTGTGTTGGCCACTAGGGTCGCTAATCTTACTCACACAGCTACCTCATTGCGCCTCTTTTTTTCTTTGCGTCATGTGCTGTTTGGGGAGGGTTTTTTGGAAGGGACATCCTGCGTGACACTGCAGTGCCACTCCTAGATGGGCCCGGTGTTTGTGTCGGCCACTAGGGTCGCTAATCTTACTCACACAGCTACCTCATTGCGCCTCTTTTTTTCTTTGCGTCATGTGCTGTTTGGGGAGGGTTTTTTGGAAGGGCCATCCTGCGTGACACTGCAGTGCCACTCCTAGATGGGCCCGGTGTTTGTGTCGGCCACTAGGGTCGCTAATCTTACTCACACAGCTACCTCATTGCGCCTCTTTTTTTCTTTGCGTCATGTGCTGTTTGGGGAGGGTTTTTTGGAAGGGCCATCCTGCGTGACACTGCAGTGCCACTCCTAGATGGGCCCGGTGTTTGTGTCGGCCACTAGGGTCGCTAATCTTACTCACACAGCTACCTCATTGCGCCTCTTTTTTTCTTTGCGTCATGTGCTGTTTGGGGAGGGTTTTTTGGAAGGGACATCCTGCGTGACACTGCAGTGCCACTCCTAGATGGGCCCGGTGTTTGTGTCGGCCACTAGGGTCGCTAATCTTACTCACACAGCTACCTCATTGCGCCTCTTTTTTTCTTTGCGTCATGTGCTGTTTGGGGAGGTTTTTTTGGAAGGGCCATCCTGCGTGACACTGCAGTGCCACTCCTAGATGGGCCCGGTGTTTGTGTCGGCCACTAGGGTCGCTAATCTTACTCACACAGCTACCTCATTGCGCCTCTTTTTTTCTTTGCGTCATGTGCTGTTTGGGGAGGGTTTTTTGGAAGGGACATCCTGCGTGACACTGCAGTGCCACTCCTAGATGGGCCCGGTGTTTGTGTCGGCCACTAGGGTCGCTTATCTTACTCACACAGCGACCTCGGTGCAAATTTTAGGACTAAAAATAATATTGTGAGGTGTGAGGTATTCAGAATAGACTGAAAATGAGTGTAAATTATGGTTTTTGAGGTTAATAATACTTTGGGATCAAAATGACCCCCAAATTCTATGATTTAAGCTGTTTTTTAGTGTTTTTTGAAAAAAACACCCGAATCCAAAACACACCCGAATCCGACAAAAAAAATTCGGTGAGGTTTTGCCAAAACGCGTTCGAACCCAAAACACGGCCGCGGAACCGAACCCAAAACCAAAACACAAAACCCGAAAAATTTCAGGCGCTCATCTCTAGTCACTGGTCAGCAAAACTCTGCACTGTACTCCTCCTATATAATACTTTTGGTCCCCAGTCCCCACAATAAAGCAGTGTGAGCACAGATATATGCAGCACACAGAGCACAGATATGGAGCGTTTTTCAGGCAGAGAACGTATAATACTGGTGGTCACTGGTCAGCAAAACTCTGCACTGTACTCCTCCTATATAATACTGCTTGTCCCCAGTCCCCACAATAAAGCAGTGTGAGCACAGG
The DNA here is from genome assembly GCF_028390025.1 of Pseudophryne corroboree. NCBI lineage: Eukaryota > Metazoa > Chordata > Amphibia > Anura > Myobatrachidae > Pseudophryne > Pseudophryne corroboree. The sequence continues at coordinate 710,500,850 of NC_086445.1, forward strand.
TATATGCAGCACACTGAGCACAGATATGGAGCGTTTTTCAGGCAGAGAACGTATAATACTGGTGGTCACTGGTCAGCAAAACTCTGCACTGTACTCCTCCTATATAATACCGCTGGTCCCCAGTCCCCACAATAAAGCAGTGTGAGCACAGATATATGCAGCACACTGAGCACAGATATGGAGCGTTTTTCAGGCAGAGAACGTATAATACTGGTGGTCACTGGTCAGCAAAACTCTGCACTGTACTCCTCCTATATAATACTGCTGGTCCCCAGTCCCCACAATAAAGCAGTGTGAGTACAGATATATGCAGCACACTGAGCACAGATATGGAGCATTTTTCAGGCAGAGAACGTATAATACTGGTGGTCACTGGTCAGCAAAACTCTGCACTGTACTCCTCCTATATAATACTGCTGGTCCCCAGTCCCCACAATAAAGCAGTGTGAGCACAGATATATGCAGCACACTGAGCACAGATATGGAGCGTTTTTCAGGCAGAGAACGTATAATACTGGTGGTCACTGGTCAGCAAAACTCTGCACTGTACTCCTCCTATATAATACTGCTGGTCCCCAGTCCCCACAATTAAGCCGTGTGAGCACAGATATATGCAGCACACTGAGCACAGATATGGAGCGTTTTTCAGGCAGAGAACGTATAATCAGTGCCAGATTAAGGTCCACATGGGCCTGGAGCTGAAATTTATGAAGGGCCTGTTTTGTGCTTTGGCAGGATGTGTGACAAGCGCTGTGACGGTATGACTAGTGATGTGGGGGGGGGTGACCAGTGTGGTGTGGGTGTGGTCTACGTAAGGGGTGTGGCTATCTCTATGACGGATATAGCGAGTGTCTACCTTCAACCACTTAATAGTTGAGCTATAACAAGAAAATGTTAGCGGCCATTTACTTGTGCCCGCCAAGTTGGGATGACTGTCACAGGCAGCCCCTGCAACAAGTGTACGGGTGGTCGGCTGACTGTACACACAGCATGATACGTTGATATATCTGAAGATATGTGCTGGACAGTTGACATGGTATGTCTGTGTACGAAGTTATTCACAAACATATCGCTGGTACACACCCAATGCACCCACGAATGGACAATATATCAGCCAGTGTGTACCTAGCATTAGGTAGGCAACAGCTGCTGTCACCAGCTCTCTTACAAAAAGGATATTACTACAAATATAAATAACGCACTTACCAATCTACGTTTAATGGACATAAAGGAACTGAGACCTCTGCTAAATAAATTCTATGCTCACCCTTATTAAGGATCACCTATCGCTTGGAAATGACTGTAGTAATTCTCTGCATACTGTACATTTTAACTAAGGACAAACTAGTTATCCAAACTGCATGTGGAGATCACATGTACTAGTTAGATCCAACTCTATGGGTGGAATTCAATTGTTTTTTCAGGCGCAATAATTAATGGGCATCCACTGTTGCTATTCAATTTATTTGGGCAATTGGGCGCTATGGTAAGAGCTGTTTTGGCGCCCAAACAGCACACATTTCTCAAATGCCGGCGCCGGCAACTGTTTATGCCCATATGGAGCAACAATTGAATTGCTCTGTCAGGCTCCCGACACTGACAGTTGCCGTGCACAACAATTGAATTCCACCCTATGTATTATATTTAGGCATATACAACTGCTTAAAAGTGATGTTTAGTGTTTTTATGTTTATTTTAAGTATCTGGAAAAGTTTTTAAATACAATTTTTATATACATTTTAACCTGTGTTTTT